>NC_135712.1:79493083-79812696 GCF_964656455.1 Halichoerus grypus
CTGTAATAATGGGTCTAGACAAGGATCATCATCCACTAATTAAGAGCTCTATAATGGAATATTCAAGTTGACCACACTGGAACCCACTAACCAATCTGAACATAACAACAACAACAAAATGAGATAAACTGTAACCACCTAATGAGATGCACTAGGAAATATACACCCCCTCTGACAAAGCAGTCTTGCCAAAAAGTCAACCCAAGTGTCAACTATACTCAAATTTTTAAAAGTTAAATGAATTAATTAATTAAATTTGATTTAAAATGTCAACCCTGAATCTGATCAAGCCTCTAGATCTATAAGTACCAACTTAGTGAACATACAGGAGATAGACTGGGAATATGTTTAAAAGACACCTCAGAGACACAATCAGCAAAATCCAGAATCTGGGAAACTACGGCCTTACTTCTCAAAGTGTGGTCCATCACACACAGCACTCAGGATCACCTGGGAGCACATAGAAATGCAGAGTCTCAGGCCCTACCTCAGGTCTCCTGAATCACAATCTGCATTTTAATAATCCTGAAGTGATTTGTATGCCCAGTTGACCCATTTCCTTCAATAAATGTTAAACTATAAGAAAAAAAGGACAGGGAATTTATAGATCAAAAGAAACCTAAGAAACATATCAAACAAATCTGTAGACTTTTCAGACAAACCAATTATTCTTAACAGTGAGATTACCAAGGAAATTTGAACAATTACTGGATATTTATTGATATTAAGGAGTTGTTACTTTTTTAAGAGTGATGATAATATTGGGTGAGTCTTTTTTTAAAGACTTGTCATCTAAAGATACATACAGAAGTATTTGTAGATGAAATGTTAGAATATCAGGAACTTTTTTTAATAAAGATTTTATTTATTTATTTGAGAGAGAGAGAACACAAGCAGTGGGGGAGGGGAAGAGGGAGAAGCAGACTCCCCGCTGAGCAGGGAGCCTGATGCAGGGACTCCATCCCATGACCCTGAGATCATGACCTGAGCCAAAGGCAGACCCTTAACCGACTGAACCACCCAGGCGCCCCCTATAAAATAATTCAATATGGAGATGGGGAAACAAACTGGGGTAGAGTTAAAACATGATTTACCTGTGAGTTGCTAATTGCTTAAGCTGAGATGTGTACATGGGATTTATTACTCTACTTTCCTGTGTACTTAGAAATACCCATAATACAAAGATTGAAAAAGAAAGACTGATAAGGAATCAGCAAAGATTGGACGGACAAATCAAGACAAGGCAGTGCAGGGAACCCAAGAGAGAAAATGTCAAGCCGAAGGGGGACAAATGCCCCAGAGCCATTGAGGCCTGGGTTACACCTCCGATCTGGCCCGGGAGGGGTCTTCCCAGAGAGGAGACAGACACAGACCAACCGCAAGAAGATGAAACAAAACAATCTGCGTTCTAAACCAGAGAAAATCGACGTAATCCGTGGCCCCGTGAATTGAGGTTAGAAGAAGGGAGAATTTCCTAGTTGCTAAAAACTGAAACAGGTCATCAAGTAAATTATGGGATCTCCTTCCCTGAGGACCTTCAGAAATAGGATCGACAGGGCTGAAATGGAGGCGGCCTCGCTCAGCGGGGAGGAGGTTCAGATCCGCCGCCTTTTTCAGGTCACCGAGGCCGACAGGCACTGGGGCGCGGAAAAGCCTGCAGCCGGAGCAGGGGAGCATCGATGCCTCCCTCGTTTCCTGTGCTCTCTGCCCTTCTCGGGGCGTACGGAGAACTTGGCGGGTCCTGGTTGTGCCCAGAGTTATGGGGATTTTAGGGATCCGAGAGATGAAGGGCGGAGGGCGGTTGGGAGGGAGGGGAGGGATACGTATTCCCAGCGCTTTGCATTTGCTCAGAAACGCGCTCCGGCTCCCTAACCCCGTGTCTGGTTGCTTACTCACTAGCTCTCCGCCAGACAAACCAACCATCCCCGGCTCACAAAGAAACCAGAACTAGGGGCATTGTCTTCGCAAGGGGGGCCGTGGTGAACGTGGCCGACAGCTGCGGGCCGGCGCAGCGGGGCCTGGGAGGAGGCGGGCGCGGGCCCTCCGGGCCGGTGCTTCGGCAGATTCCTGAACCGCTTCCAAGGGCGCAGGAGCCGAGCTGGACTCGAGCACCGCGCCCCGCCCGGGGCCTGCAGCGCCGCCTCGGACCCAGGCGGCCCGTCGTCCCAGTGTGACTGTGAGCACGACTTCGGGCGTGTGCGCGTTCGCTGCCGGGGACAAGAGCTCTCTGTTTCGGCCCCACAGCAGGCTATAAATACCTGAGTTCAGCGCAGCCTCAGCCTGGAAGGGAGCCTGCTAGCCCAGTCCTAGGTTAGGGACGACTAATAGTGCGTTCAGGGACCGCCGCGCTCCTTGCACTCTCCCCTGGAGGGCGCCCCCCTCTCCCCGCCCCAGCCGGAGCAGGGGGAGGGGGCCCGATGACGTCATGGAACTGGTGGAGGATTTAGCTCAGGAACCCACCCGGGAGCAGCCCTGGGGCCGATGTTCTATTTAAGCCGACGGTGTACCACTCTCGGCTCCACTTTCCCAAATCCAGCACGGCGGCTTTCCACCTTCCCAAGGTCTAAGCAGGCTTGGGGTTCTGAAAGAAATCAATGTGTAATGTCTAGGCCAAGAACCCTGGAGAGTGGGCACGCAGGTATGGGCTGGCGGGGCTCTCACAAGCATGGGTGGGGCCAAGAGGCCATTAAAATTTTTCCAGCAAGGTCTCAGGTAGTGGGACTGATTTCACGCTGAAATATGCCTGGTGGCACAGGTAATATTATTATTAACTGTAATAACAATGCAGACAGTTATGGAATGCTACTGCTTTCCAGACACCACTCATACCCTCAGAGTAGACACTTCGGGGTTATACCACCACCCACCCCCATTTTACAGATGACAAACTAAAGCTCCAAGAGGTTAAGGAGCTTTAAGGAAGGATCACACAACCGCCAGTGTCAGAGCCAAGATTTAAACCCGTATCTTTTTGCCTTCAGGCCCAATCATGCTCTTTCCAAGACACTGCATTGCCTTTCAGTTTTCAAATAGGTGCATTCCAAAGGTGAGGGCGCCCACTGTCCAACAGCCTCCAGGCACTCCCATCTCTTCATTCTGTTTGCTCCAGTCTGCCTATGACCCAAGACATAATGGGGGAAGGGGACAATCCATCAGAAAGCAGAGGGAGGACTGTTTGCTCTTGCGGAGAGAGGTTAACAACTGACCGAGTTAATAGCTAACGCTCCCAGCTGGTTATGACTGGAGATGGAGGGGACAGGGTACACTTAAAACGGCAGCAGGGAAGAAAGATGACTTTGTGGAATCTGCTGTGCCAAGGCTGTGCTGTGCTAGTGGTATACTTTTTTTTTTTTTTAACAAAGCTGGCAACGAGGCAAGATATAATACTATTATCCAACATTGATGTGCCGGGCACTGCTCTAAGTACTCTGCAAGACAGAGTAGTGGTGGGAAGATTTCAATTATTCAGACAACAGCTGGAGTTTAATTTTGCTATAAGTCTAGCATCAGCAAAAGTCCTGATTTGCCTCGTTGACTCTTTCATCTCCAGAGTAGGATCTGGCATCTGACTGCCTGGGTTTGCATCCTTGCTCTGCCAGCCTGTAGAGGGGCAAGTTATGTAGATTTGAGCAAGCACCTTAACCCCCATGAGACCCTGTCATTTGGGCGGTAGCAGTGGTGCCCTGAGGATCCCAAGAGAAGGCAGGGCAAGGACCAGCGCATTGCCCAAGGAAGCTCTCGCCAAACGTGAGCTGTTCATGCTATTATTATTACTGTCTCTAGGAGGGAAGGGACATTTTGACCAACAATAAATAAATTGAGATGATGTGGAAGTAACTACAACCAAGAGGGAAAGTGTCGTTTTGTCTCAGAAGTGATAAGGGTACAGGAAGTCAGTGCCAGACAGAGTTGAGCCAAGCTAATTTCAGAGAGTTTGGAAAAAGTCTGACCCAAACTCTAGCCTGAATCCTTAAATAAGAATTTATGTAGAAAGGATAGGAAGGATAGAAGATATTCCAAAATAAATTTTTAACAATTCATTAATTCCATTGGGAAGAAAAGGGAAACGATTTATAAAAATTACCGTGCCTGCAGCAGGGCGCTCTGGGTTGGGCCCATGCTTTCAGCAGACTGTACATGTACATGCAGAAGCAGGGTGTGACCATGCAACCAAGTGTGAACGCACAAAAGCAACTCAGACCTGATGCTGGAGGCCAAGCAGAATGTTAGACAATGAAGCGAAAGAGAACATGGAAAGAATAGCTCATTAGGACTTTGCCCACCAAAAGAATTTTTGTCTTTTCCAGAGAGTAACCCTAACAAAAAAATGGAAGAACAGATGCTAAAGGTGGGTACCAGAGCCCAGGGAAGATCAATAGAGAACTAACTGGCCTTGGAAAAACACACCCATTAGAATCCAAGTTGCTGGACAAACCTATAGATGTCCTTCAGGGGCCGCTTTGACAAATCTTGAAAACAGAGTAGGATTCATCCAATGAGAGGTAAATGGACAAATACCCAGTTTTCAAAAAATTAGAAAAGGAGACATCCCAATCCCTGGCAAGTTTCTGAAATAAATTATTAACCAAGTGTTTGCCCTTTGCACATAGGTATTAGTGATTTCATATGAGTTCTCTTATTCCTTTTCTGACAGAGATTGTAGGGTGGTCATTTAGAAAAATGGTGTTTGGTCTCAGCACAATCTTGTGTTTTAGTGGAGAGAACACAGGATTGAGGTGTGGAGACCTGGATGCTAGTCTGGTTCCACCATTAGTAAGTTGAGTGACCACAGGCAAGTGTCTAAACCCTTCTGGGCCTCATTTATGAAAGATGGGGCATGTTCTTTTAAGGCGCTCTCATTTTTAATTTCCATGATTCCACATTGTAATGAAAAGGAGACTGAGTGACAGTCCCATCCAGAGGCTGCAGCCCCAGCAAGGCAGCCACACCTCAAGGGCTATGTAATGCACAGTGTCTGCCATGTTAGACTGACCAAGGAGAGAGCTTGGCCCCTGTTTTTGCCCTTTATATACATGTGTTAATGACTTAGTCCCCAAATGATAGGAAAGCTGTGGCAAGGGGTCGTGGAATGAAGATTTAAAATGAACTAGATGGACGGAGGGGACTTGGGCTAGGAACCAAATGAAATTGATGTAAATGTAAAGCCCTATGTCTACATTATTTTAAAAAATACTTACACAAGGTCACAATAGGGAAGAGCTGGCTGAGAAGTAGATAATGGGCTGAGGGTCTGGGTGTCTGTGATGATCACCCATTCAAGCTGAAGTGATTCAGCTCTCATCTAGCTGCTAACAAAAGAGCTAGTACAACTGTGATCATATTTAACAATAAGGATAATGATAATGGGGGACATGTGTTGCGCCTTTCCATGGGTTTCCCACATTATCTTATTTCTGGGGGAATGACCGTGTGAGGGGAGCCCAGCCCCAGGATGTGCTCCTGTCCTGGCCGCCTTTGCCATCAGATCCTGTGACAATGCTGGAGGCCTTACAGAATGGGAGAGTAACCAACAGTAGTCTGTGCAGAACAGGGCAGCCAGGACAGGGAAGTCTGGAAACCAGGTCCCACAGGAGCGGCTGAGAGAGCTGACCGTGTTCCACCCAGAAGAGGCACAACCAAAATGGCGGTGTGAGAGGGAGGAGAGATAAAGGGGTCGTTAGGACTTAGGCTCTGACTGCCTGCCATCAAGTCTGCGTACTTCCATTTGTACGTTGTGTGACTTTGGGCAAATTGCTTAACCACTTGGTGTGTCTCAGTTTCCTCAAACATAAAGAGGAAATAGTCACAGTAACTGACTTCCAAGATTATTATGAAGGTAATAAATGAGCTGTGTACAAAAGCTTACCTGGCAGATGGCAATGCTTAATACATCTGAACAGTGATGATGATTGTCATCATGTAGCTGGTGGGCTGTCCCCATGGAGGAGGAAGGAGAGTCATTCTGTCTGGCTTCAGAAGGGAGACGAGGACCAATAGGTGGAAGCAGGAAGAAAGAGAATCTAGTTCAACATAAAGAGACAAACTTTCAAATAATCAGAACTTTCCAGTGAAGAAATGAGTTTCCAATCACCAGAGAAGCTCACTCCATTCCATTTTGTAGTTGGGGGACAAGCCATGGGGATGATAAGGTACCATAAATTAAGAGCTCTGAAGAAATCAAGAGGTAAGCAAATATGAATGGCAATAAGCCCTTCCTTCCTGTTCCTCCTCTGTTGAGAAATCTCTGGAAGTTTGGGTTTGTAGGTAACCCCAAAGACAGTGGATTTTTGTTGCATGCTTTTCATTTTTCCTGCCTCACAATAAGTAAGCTACAGACCTTGGGCTTTACAGTCAAATTCCCTAACTTTGAATCCTTGCTCTTTTATATATCAGTTGTACAACCTTGAATAACTTAACTTCCCTCTCTGGGTCTGGCTGTTTTCTGCTGTAAAGGAAGTAAACTACCTACAATCGTGAGGAACAACGATCAGAATTAATACATTTCTTGCTGCATTGGTAAACAGTATGCCAAAAGGAGGCTGACCTTATAGATATTTGAGACAGGCAGATTCAAGCCGTCTGGCCTTTCGTACCTGGTGGGGGATGCGGGGGTGGTGGAGAATGGATAAAGAAACTCTGCAACGTCAGCAAGCACAAGGGCCAAAATGGCACTTAAAATGCAGATACGGGAGACAGGTGAATTCTGCAAGCCTTCCAAATCTTTTTTCTTTATTATTGAAATATGTTTGACACATAATGTTACATTCGTTTCAGGTGTACAATATAATGATTCAACAACTCTATGCCTTATGCTGTGCTCACCGCAGGGGTAGCTCCCATCTGTCACCATAAAATGCTATGACAATACCATTGACTCTATTCCATGCTGTATCTGAAAGCCTTCCAAGTCTTCACATCTTGTCCTTTTCACCGGAGGGATAAAATAAGAGGGAGGGGGTGTGAAGTGAAACTTTTCTCTCCTTTGTTCAGGATCTACTGTGTGTTAGGTTCGGGGCTCAGCTTCCCACCCTATCTCCACAATGGTTAGGCAGGGACAGAATTGATGATAATGAGGTTGGACCAGAGAACAGGTTTGCAGTTGTCTCGAGAACCATCCCTAAAGCCCTTCTAGATCTGAAGCCTTGTACTGCTGTCCTCAGAGCTGACCAGGATTGCATCTCCCCAACCCACTTCAATGGCCAAGGCATTAGGCCTCCGCCACCTTGCTCAAGATTGAGCTGCTGGCTGAGGGCCCATCACACCCTTCATGAGAGCCCCCACCACACACACACATACACATAGCGCTTGGGTCGGGGTACACTGAGAACACTAACCAATGATCTTTTCTCTCTGCCCCTCAGTGTGACGGGGTTGGGGTAGACCTGAGCAACATCTTCCTTGAGGGCATTGCCATTCTCAACATTCCCAGCATGTACGGTGGCACCAATCTCTGGGGAGAAACCAAGAAGAACCGGGCTGTGATCCGGGAAAGCAGGAAAGTCGTCACTGACCCCAAAGAACTGAAATTCTGCGTCCAAGGTAAGCAAGGCATGAGGAAAATTGCTCTAGGTCGGCGCCCCAGTGGAGAGGGGCACTCAGGTGGGTCTGTTAGCACACTCTACCAGGGCCCGTTGCTCTGGGGCTATGCCAACTCATCATCCCTGTTGTTGCAATGTTTACAACCTAATTGAGAAGAGAAAATTAACAGTAAGGGAGCCCTAAATAACAGTCAGTTGTCAAACTGAGACTCTGAGGTCAGGAGTGAAACGCTGCTCTCAAGGTCACCAGTGCCCTCCAGTAACTAAATCCAGTAGTCAGTTCTCACACTTGATCTTCCTTCACTCAGCAGTGGCATTTCACCCAATCCCTCCCTGTTCCTGCAAATACTAGGATTCCACAGGTTCCTGTTTTCCTGCTCCCCGACTGGTTACCCTTTTCTAGTCTCTTTCACTGATTCTCCATCTCTCTAATCTCTTGTGCTGGCAGCCCACCGGCAAGGGCCTCAATCCTCTTTTCTGTCTGTACTCACTCTTTTGATGACCTCATCCAGGCGTGAGACTTTATTTAAATACCACGTGAGTGTCAGTGACTCAGCATGCCCAAAACCAAACTCCTGATGTCCCTCCCACAGACCTTCTCCACCCATAGCCTTCTCCATTTCAGTTGATGTTAACTCCAGCCTGCCCGTTGCTCGAGCCAAAACACTTGGCACCATCCTTGACTCCTTTTTATCTCACACCTCCCATCCCACCCATCAGAAAAGCTGTTAGCTCTACTTTTAAAAAAGCATCCAGGATCCAGTCACTTCTCACCCCTGCATTTCTGCCACCTTGATCTGAGCCACCTTCCTCTGTCCCCTGGCTTACTACAAATCCTCCTAACTGGATTCCTTGCTTCTATCCCTCCCTGCCCTATAGAGTCTGTTCTCACCACTACATCAGAGGACCCCTGGGAAAATATGTCAGATTATGCCACTCTCTGGCTCAAAATCCTGCAGTGGCTCAGAGTAAAAGCCAAAGATCTATATGTGGCCCAGAGGGCCCTAGATAGTCTGGCCTCACATTACCTTAGTGACTTCATCTTCTATCACTCTCCCCCTCATCCCTCTGCCTCTGACACCCTATCTCCTCTAACACAGCAGGTTGCTTCTATGGACTGACTATACTTGCTGACTGGAGCAACTGGGAAGTATGCCTTAGAGGCCATCAGCTGGACCTTGCCCTATCAGCCCACCAGGATACCGAACACACCTTCACCCCTACCCCTTACCAGCCATTTCCACCAATGAACCAAGTAGGAACTTAATCAGAGTACCTGGGCAGCTCTGATTTCTCTGTGGTTTGGATAAATGGCACCCACTGATCCTCAGGGGTTCTCAGTGGACTGGTGAGCTGAGGGAAGAAAGCCATGTGTGAGGGTATTGGCAAAGATACCACACCAAGAGGCAGGAGGCTGGGTTCAAGTCCAAGTACTGGCACTAACTATTTTTGGCGTCTCAGTTTTCTCTGCTGTAAAACCAGGATTTCGTGTAAAATTTTGATAGCTGAATGAATGGGGTTGAACCAGATCGTTGGTTCTTACACCAGGCCTGCTTATTGGAAATGAAGGTTCCTGAGCCCTACCCCAGATCTACCTAATAATCACCGGGTTGGTTCCTGGGAATCTAAATTTATAATGAGCTTCCCAGACAACTCTGATGGGCTGCCAGTTTTGAGAACCACTAACATAGACAAACTATCCGTGGATCTGGATCTCTGTTCTTTGATGTCCCTGGCTGACAAGTGCTAACACTGGATGTGATCCTACCATAGAAGGAGACAAAATTTGGCTGACCATCAAAGGGAGGGGTTACTTGTTTATTTCAGACCCATCTGTTAGACAGATTGTTCTATTCCAAGGCAAGGTCATCAAGAGGCGTCATCTCTACACCTCAAGCCTTTAAGAGAGGACTCAGGAATTTTTATTTCTCTGTTGCCCTCTTAAGTCCCCTTTATTTCACACAGTAAACTTTTCAATTTGTATAAATTATTAAACTGAATAATGTGTTCCTCCTTCCTCCCTTGGCAGGGGAAGTTGTGGGTGCTAGCAGAGGGTGGGGAAGCATTGGAGGTTGTAGAAAGTTTGTACAAATTTTCCCACCCTGGTGCTCCTACCCCACACCCACCCTGACATCCAGTTCCAGCAGAACAGAATCAGGACAGAATCTTCCCCCTACCCGCCCCCCCCCCCCCAGGGTGTGGAGAAGCTCTTGCTGAGGACATGTTCTGGTTAGGACTCAAGGACTTATCTTCTCCTTACATATTGAACCATGTATCTTCCCCTTCCAGCAAGAGGTATGTATGTGTCTGCTGATCACTCCTACCCATCATCTACAGGAACTCTCTTCCCCAAATCCCCCTTTCCCACCCCCAGAATGTGCTTTCAGAGCTAAAAATGAAGCTACTTCCTGTTCTTTAGATGAGGACATAAGTTGATCAGAGCCAAGGCCGAAGTGGGGCCTGGCTTCTGGGCTTTACAGAGAAAGTGGTATTGAGCTTTCTTTTGAAAGGGCTGTGATCTCATTTACGTTGAGATGTTAATGGGGGAAAGCTAAAGAGACAACCTATTTTAATAGAGAACATTGGCCTGACAGTCGAGAGACTGGGTTCCAGTCCATACTCTGCCTCTCACTAGTGTGTGATGTTGGGCAAGTCTTTCACCCTGTTGGGTTTCAGTTTTCATTATCTGTAAAATAGGCAACTGTGACAATCACATAGGCTCCTATAGATCCTTGCACCTTCCTTGCAGCTCCACAAAATTAAGGCATGGCTAGGTGTCGGTCTAGGTGGGCTCCTTGAGCTAAATCATATGGCAGGTTCCTTTCATCTTTCAGTGTGTTTTGTTTCAGTTTTTAGGCCAGCTGCTGAGAAGGCAGGAATCTCTCTCAACAGGCTCTTCATTTGAAAATTCTGCTGTTCTTTACTCCTTGGCAATTTCATTGGGATTAGAGGTGAGGAAGAAGTCAGGAGAGAGCAGTGGGAGGGAAGCAATTTCTCTTAGGAGGTATAAGAGGAAATGACACTAGAAGGGGTTACTGTCAGACCTCTTCATCACAGATCAGTCTTTCTCCTTCGAAAAGCAATCTAAGAAATAAGGTCGTTCAAAATGAGCATGGAATGAGTTCTATAAAAACATTGCCTAGTTAGAACACAATGAGTGCTGGGAAAAGCACCACGCTTGCAATTGAATGACGTGGGTTTACATTTAGGCTTTACACCTTCCGGTTTTATAAACCCAACTTCCTGGGAGTCTCAGCTTCCTCATCTGTAAAATGGGCATAATAATATCTAACTTTTTATGAAGATGATGGATGTGAAAGTGCCTGGAACATAGTATAAGCTCAAACTTAAAAAATTTCCCCTCACCTTTCATCCTAGTTTATTCTGGGGCATACTTGTTAAATTTCTGATTTTGAAGTTCTTAACTTTAGCATTGCCATCTACCTGTACTAGCAATAAAAAGGAGCAGAGCTTCTGCCAAAGTCCAGCTCAACCATTGTCCTAGCACATTCAACTTATAACATCAATTGTACCGACATCTCCTTTCCTAGACCTTTCATGTTCCAAGCATGGAGGCTTGGCGTAGTCATCTTTGTATCCCCAGTGCCTGACCCAGTGTGGTTAGTCAAAACAAAGTTGTTAGATAATGAGCAGTACGTGGGCATTGGTTCTTTTTCATTTTTATAACACCAATAAGAAGAGTGATAGATAATCCCTTATATTTGCATTTCATTTTGGCTTACAATTAGTTTTGCATATATTAACTTCAGGTGATCCTAACCAGAGACCCATGAGCAAGGTTACACCCACTCCCTTCCATATCCCTACTTCATAGCTGGGGAAAAACAGAGGCCCAGAGAAGGGGGCCTTTTACACAATTTACATCCAGTGGTAGCATCAGAACCAAGTCCATGATTCCTAGCTGGCCTCAAGTGGCTAGTGTCCAACCAGAAAATTTATTTGAAAATCCTACTGCATGTATTGTACATGCCAGACACTCAGAAAACAGAAAATGTTTATATACCAGGCCAAGGAAAGGCTCCACATAGACTTGTGAAAATTCTGCTCATCCTTTAAGGTCTACGTCCAGGGCTGTCTCCTTTCTGGAGCCTATGGTGGCACCTCTGGAAGTGAATCCAACCTCTGTATTCCTAGAGCACTTGATTTTGCTGTCTTGACAGTACGCTGATTATGGGTCACCCTGTTTCATAGGCATGTGTATCATTGTCATTTCTTTCTCCTGCCAGTACCAGGAAAATGGGGAGCATGTGATCTTCATCTTTGTGTTCCCTTCAAAGCCTAACATCTTACCCACCTGGCTCACGTTGTTCTACAGAAATGTTTTTTGGAGGGAGGGAACAGGAACAAGCACTCAGTGGAAATCTTGAAAAAAAAAAAAAGGTATTTTAAAGAGTTACATGTGAGTATTTATGAGGCTGAGAGTTTCATCTCGTGATACCATTAGACTCAATTGATAAGTAAAATGTGGCAACTATCTGCAAATAAGTAATTCAGATCTATCTTGAGGACTTAGAATCAATGTAGGATAAGGGACGAAACATTGAGCTAGAAGTTGAAAGACCCAGGCCTTCCTACCACCAGCCACGTGACATTGGTTAAGTCATTAAACCTCCCCAAGTCTCCATTTCAACCCATACAAAATGGAAACAATTATAGTCTCTCTCACTCAGCATTGTTTTGAGGGTTAAATGAAATCATCCATGTAGAGCATTTAGCAGAGTGCCTGGAACATGGTGAGAGCTTGATCAATAGTAATCAGAATTATTGTTTAGTGATAAATGGATGGTGATAAATATTTAGCGTATCATAAGAAAGGGGCCAGATTTAGAGCTTCGCTCTCTTAACCTCTGCTTTCAGAAATTTGATCTAGATTATTTTTAAATTACCTGTGGCTCTGAAAACCTGTACCTCTAGGGTTATTTGATGGCATTATGCTTCAGTTGGTTTGGCTATTGCTTCCAATATGGGAGTTACCCCTGAGCTGGCTCTCCAGTGAAGCAAGATAAGAGTAAGTGTGCCAAGTCTTGAATCCAGGTGAAGCACCAAGGGCATGACACAAGGCTGGACCAGTCCCTGCAAGGTTGGGGAGTGAAGGCTGGGAAGCTCTGCCATTGTTTCTCTTTAGCCCCACTCGAGGTATGAATGAGGGGACTTCCTACACATTTTCTCACATTCTTCACTGAGCCTCGTTATCTGTCGCAATCCAGCCTTTACCCTTAAAAGAGCAATAGCCTTGAGGCTAAGTCATCCACACCTAAGCCCGTCTGTCTATCTGCTATTAAAGCAACACTTTTCTCAGTGATTTCTTAGTCAATCCCATTTGAACTGCAAACAGGGTGTCCTATACAAGGGAGAGGGCAAAATCTCCCCAGACTTCCGTTGGTAATAATTTTTGTAATACCTGGTAAATGAAGACAGGGAGACAGACCACCACTGGTAGAGTGTATCCTTCGTGTCAGTTTTCCAGCAGCGGGGACAGGCTTTCTGTCATCTATTCAGCACACATTATGAAGCACCTATCAAGTGCCAGGCACCAGGGGACAGTGATGAGCAAAAACAGACGTGGTCCCTGTAGCCATTAGGGAGCATGGGAGCCAGGCCTCAATACAATAATCCAAAAGATAAGCATATAATTAGGATCTGTGATAAGTGGCAAAGAAGCAGAGTCGCAGGTCTACCTGGACCCCCAGCGAGGCCAGCCAGCCAGTGTGGGGTTCACAGCGATGCCCCCCTAGCCTCGTCCCCAAACCAACCGAGCAGGCCTCACACAGGTACCCTCCTAGCAAACAGAGAGTCCTAAATCTGCCCCGATGCAGATGTCTTGCCTGGGAAGGGGAAATCTTGCACTTCAGCTGATTCCACTACTTCAGGGGCACACGTGGTTCTCTCTGCCTCCATGCTGTGCCCATGTGGATTTTCACGGATTGTATGGCCCGTACCCTAAATGTCAAAGCAAGGGAGTGGGCTGCCATCCAGCCATCTCAGGCTCCTGTTCCCAGGTGAGGAGCTGGAGCTCAGATGAGCCAAGAAAATAATTGTGAGCCTGTGAATTCCTTGCTTCTCAGGGCTTTTCACTTGCATGAAACCATAACAGAAGGTGACCTCTTGGGTTCAGGAGCTGTCCAGAGTTGTAGGTTCCCAATTTTCCCATTTGGTGGGGAGCTGACCAGAAAGACAGTCATAATGAACAGTAGTCAGCCACTTACTGCTCATGGGTGTTGAGAGAAAGTAGAAATGTTCCTAACAAGTGCGCATTCCACAGAGGTCTCTCGGGCCAAGGTCTCTCCTGGGGGCTGAGATAGAGCAAGGCAAGTGATCCCTAAAGAGCCGGGAGTACTTGGGTGTGCACTGGGTGTCCCCTAAGGGCTGGGGAGTAACCATGGCAACATACATGTCATTCCTCTTAACCCGTTGCAGGCCTACAGAGAGAATCTGTGTTGCTTTTCACAGCATTGTCTTTCAGTTCTTCGGGTGCCCACGCTGGAATCAACATGCCCCCAGTGAAGCATTATCTTATTTACACACCCTCTCCCCTCCTAAAGCCCACCGCCCCCTGCCCATGCTCCTTGCCTTGTTAATGGCAATACCTGTGGCCCACGCTAGAGACCCAGAGTCATGCATTTCCTTTCACAGCTGGCTTGTGGAACTCTTCTACAATTATTTCCTTCCCTGGTGTCTCCCACCCGACTATGAGCTCCTCAGCTCCAGATGTCATAGTTCTCTCTATATTCTTGTGCCCAGCACAGTCCCTGAGACCTCGAAAGGGCTTATTAATATTGGTTGACCAAAAGCACCCAGAGTCAGGGGCACCTGGCATGGTGAGTTAGGAAGTTGTGTTTGAGTTGCTCTCTCAGCAAAGTGGAATTTGGGGGTGTGGTGCTGAGGCATAACGTCCCAGGGCCTCTGTGCCAGCACCAAGCTCTACCGAAGGCCGGGAGGTCCACCTCCCTATCCTCACTCTTCCCTCTCCAAGCCCCTGTCTGTTCCCAGCTGACCCTACATTAGGTGTGGTTCTCAGGGCACCTGTCAGAGCTGCCTGCTCAATCTGCAGGTTCGGCCAGGTAGGCTTTTTGCAGCTTCCAAATCAAGGCCACACCACCTGCTTCTCAGAAGGCTGTTTCTATAGAGACTATGATGTTCCTGTGTAGCACTGAAATCCCAGAATCCCAAGTTCCTTAGAAATTCAGAGATCATTGTGTCCTCCAGATAAGAAACGTGAGAGCAAGGTGAAGTGGCTTGTCCTTGGCCCAACCCGGACTGAAGTGCAGGTCTTTTAGCTCACACGGGCCAGTTCTCAGTACCCGAGAGCAGGCATTCGCAGGCTTTTCCTGTAAAGGGTCACATAGTAACTATTAAGATAATAAGGCTTCGTGGGCCGTACGGTCTCTGATGCAGCTACCTCATTCCATCCACTTAGTGTGAAAGCAGCCGTAGACAATACACAAATGAATGCTCACGGCTGTGTTGCAACACAACTTTGTTGACACAAACAAGCAGCAGGCTGGATTTGGCCCACGAGCTGTGGTTTGCCCATTTCTGCTCCAGAACCTCATGTGGTCCACAACCAGCAGCAAGGGCATCACCTGACAGTGTTAGCAAGATGGACCCTCGGGTCCTAGGGCAGACTGATGAAGCCAAATCTGCATTTCCACGAGGCCCCCGGGTGATCATATGTGTGTTGGAGTTTGAGAAACAGGGCACTGGTGAGCCTGGCTGCCCCCCTGCCCAAGAATGCCAAGAAGAAACTTTGTAGATTAGAAAAATGAGACCCCGGGGAGATTTGTGGACCTGCCATGGTCACACACATTGGTGGATATGGGACCAGAGCCCAACATCGAATTCTTTCTGCACACACCAGAGTACCGGCCCCGGCCTCCTCATTTCTGGCTGGCCCTGACCCAACTAAATTCACCGGAAAGTCAAGAAAAGCCGTCCCTCGTCCTTCCTCAGCTGACTGCTGAATCAAGAGGGCTCTGACTCCAGCTGTGTCTCGTCCTCTTCCCCACCTCCTCCCCAGCCAAGACCCGGGAGGGGCTGGCAAGGTAGACTTGTACCTCTGGAGGCTGCTCAGCGTTGGCAGGGGGAAACGTGCCTACTCAGGTTCAAGTTAAACTTCAACTTAATTCCTGCCTTAAGAAGTTTGCTGCTCAAGATAGAACCACAGAGCCAATGAACCCTTCATTTTTCACATGGAGAAGAAACTTCTAGAGTAGCTCTTTGGCAGGTCTAGATACCTTAGATTTTTCTGCCTTTGCTTGCCCCACCTTGGCCCACACACCAGTCCCTGTTTCTCTGTAGCATCTTCTTAGCCATTTGATACCAGGTGTCTGCTAAGACTCAACCCACAGCAAAACTCCAGACTGGCCATTCCGCTCCACATGGCCTGAACATTGGTGTTCTTCATCTGTTCCTAATTTGAGTAAGAAGTGTTTCATGTTCTTAATTAATCAATTAATATGTATTGGGCTGCTTTTTACTGAGCACTTACTTACGGGCAAAGCCTGTTGCATATTTAATTATAAATATTCCTTGACTTACAATGGGGTTACACCCTAGTAACCCCGTTGTATGCTGAAAATACTGTAAGTTGAAAGTGTATTTACTACACTGAACCTACCGAACATCGTAGCTTAGCATAGCCTACCTTAAATGTGCTCAGAACACTAACATCTAACACAAAGCCTATTTTAAAATAAAGTGTTAAATATCTCATTTAATATAATGAATCCTGTGCTGAAACTGAAAACCAGAATACCTGTCTGCATAGCCATCATCTACCCCGTGATCGCGTGACTGACTGGGAGCTGCGGTTTGCTCCCCTGCCCAGCAGCACGAGACAGTATGGTACCACCAGTCACTGGCCTGGGAAGAGATCAAAATTCAAAATGTAAAGTATGGTTTCAAAACGTGAAGTATATTGCTTTTGCATCACCATAAAATTGTAAGTCGGAAACCTTCTGTATTTAATCTACTTTATGGCTGAGGACACTGAGGTCAATAGGGTTACGTGGCCCAAGAACACAGACAGTAAGGGACAGAGCCTGGATTCAAACTTGCCTTCAAGTACCTGTAGGGCTCCAGGTGCTATGGAGGATGCAAGCAAGAGTGTGAGGTGTCCAGACCTCCAGGAACTCACAGTCTACCTCCAGAAAATACATGGAGAACAATCCTGTTAGCACTGGTATGATAGGCGAGCCCCGTGGAGTGGCAGAAACAGAGTATCATAAGAATGCCGGGGGTAAGACAAGGAGGGCTTTCCTTAGGAACTTGATCCTGGGCTGCCAGTACTGTGCCCTGCACCCAGGAGATCAGGAACTATTTGATGTCAGAATGAATGGATGAATGAATGAATGAGCCAGATACAGAACGTCTATATGCTGACACGCGAAGCTGGCAAGGTTTTGAAAAGACAGTGAGTGAGAGAAGGGCACTATGGGCTAGAACACTAGCCTGCAGAGGTAGGAAAAAGAAAGGCTGGAAAGATAAGAGATCTTTGAGTCATGTGCCATGGAATTTGTCCATGATTCTCGAATAATAGGAAGAGAGGAAGAGGTGAAGGTATTTAAGCCCAGAGCAGTAAGATGGGAGAGGAGTGTGCAGTTTGGGTTAGAGGACAGGGAAAGGGGCGGGCGTCAGGAGACCAGAGGCCAATAGAGAACAAAAGCCAGGAGGAAGTAGGGGACTGACAAAGGGGACGCTGCCCCGTGGGTGGTTCTGCCCTCCCCACAAACCACCCAACAGAATCCCAGCTTCTACCCACACGCTCCGCCCTCCTGTCTGCCTCCGCACCAAACCGCTCCCCGTGTTCACAGAGCGGCGGCCTTGCACCGGAACCTGGGTCTTTTCCACCTCCAGCGTGCTGCCGGCACCCACCACTTCCCATTTTCAGGCCACTTCGTCCAATACTGGTTAAGCATCTACTTGAATTTAGCACTAGATGCTAGAAATATTTTATACTCATCATCTCATTTTAATCCCCTACAGCACCCTTGAGAAACACTTTATAATTAGAAAAAGGAGACTCAGGGAGGTTAATTGACCTGTCCAAAGCCAAACACTAATTGGTGGATCTGGGACTAGGGCCAAGTCCTAGTATTGCAAACATGGTGTTCTCTCGATAGACACTGCAGTATCCTCCCCCACCTCCCCATCTCTGGCCAATCCTGACCCAACAACCAGAAACAGTCCCTCCTGATCACAAGTCTCTACTTTTGCCTTTCTGGGGCAGGTGGGTGGTGTGCACATCTTTCTGAGCTGTGATTAGCTTGGTGGGTGTAGATGTGTGCAATGTACCTTATTATATGTGTCATGCCTGAGAATCAGGTTTGAGTTGAACTGGAAAATCTCACCACTAATTGGTTTATTTTATTATTTACATTGTATCTGGAACTGAAGCTTCTCAAGCTCTGTGAGCAAAATAAAGCCAGATAATATACCAACAAAATACCAACAATAGCATTTCACATTCAAGCCGAGAAATTCAGCATTCCATTTAATAAGATTGTGCAGCCAAGAAGTCTTCCCTGAGAGGAGCCGAGAAGAGGCTCAGCCCCTCCATGCTCATTTCCTGCCTATCAGACACCATATCACTCCTAGGTATTTTGTCTCTGCCTTGAGTTCTTTATTCTGAGCTTATTTTTGGAGTCAGACAAGCCTTGGTTTGAATTCCAGCTATACCGCATGCTTTGTGATACTAGGCAAACTCCTCAAGCCCTCTGAGCCTCAAGAGTTTTTTTTTTTTTCTATGTTGAGATAATAGTTTCTATCTAATAAGAGTTGCCATGAGGGTTAAAAGCAATAACCTTTGTAAAGCTCTAGGCCTGGCCCAGAGTCTGTGCTCAGTACTGGTCATTCTCTTCATGTCTTCATTGGGACCACCCAGTCGAGATTCCCCATACCTCCACTGCCTCCCAGGCCTTCTAAGACATTCTCACTCTTGGTTTTTCTTGGAGGCATGATGATGTCAGACCCTCACTTCAGATCTTCCAGGAGATCATTTCTTCCTGAAAAATTCCTCACCACACAACTTCCCTAGCACACTGCACCTCCCCTTCTCAATCACCTGACCCTTGGGCACAGAGGGGACTAGAAGCCCCCCTTTCACAAAAGACAGAGCTTTCGTCAGAGCCCTGCCCAACCCAGGAAGCCACACAGAATGGAGGCCCCCACTCTTTCCTCCCCACCCCACCACACAGCAGGCTTTCAGGAGCCAGCAACAATGGCCATTGTGAACCCGCATTTGCTTTTTCTCTTGCCTTAGTGTAGGGTTGCACAGAATGTTCTGTCTTCTGCACAGTGTAAGGAATGGTTGTGGCCAATCTGCTTTTGATCCAGACAGTCAGGAAATGCGGACTCTACTTCTGTGGGAACAGCTCAAACAGACTTGAAGGCTAGATTGCCCCCACCCAAAGTCAGGGAGAATGGAGGCCCTGAGGAAGAAAGTGACTTGCCCAAGGTCACCCAACTAGACAGCCAGAGCAGAGACAAAAATCCCAGCTCCTGCCTGCTACATCAACACATTCCCTTTCACTCCAACCCTACACCTCTCCTCTTCAGAAAGTGGAGGCTCTGGGCTATTTCTCCTATTGCCATCTGGATTATCATCCAGAGGCAAAGACCACTCAGTATCTGCTCTTATGGGGTTTTACAGACCCCTGGGAGTAGAAGAAACCTGCAAGTATGACAACAGCAGGGCACAAAGGAAACTTCCCTCCAAGGAGGTGCCTAGCTAGACCAGGGGTGTCAAAATTATGCCTGAAATATCTCCAGATCCTCCTCGACTCTCTCCTTGCTCAGCCCAGGAACAGTGCATCACTGTGGGATTGTATCTCTCTCTCCTCTCTTTCTCTCTCTCTCTCTCTCTCTCTCACACACACACACACACACACACACACACACACACACAGGAATTCAGGGAAAGGAAAGGAACTAAAGGAACTCATTTCCAAATAAAATGCTGAGCCTCCTCCCTGCTTTAGAGTAAAAGAAGTAGAAATAGGGGTGCTTCATTTGCCAGGAGGGGCAGTCATCCCAAAAGCTCAAGGTCACAGTATCTCTGGCCATCATGGTATGTCTGCTTTTCTTTCCAGCACTTCATTCTTCCCTTACCTTCTCCTCCCTCTTTTCCTAGCCACCCCTCCCCCATCTTCCATCTCCTCTTCTCCCTCCTTTTTTTTTCCCTCCTTCACTACCTTCTCTGGGTCACATTAATGACCATCCGCAGAGGGCCACTCACTTACCATGTAGCAAAGACAGGATATTCTGAAGACACCTCTTTCTAAGGAAACATAAAATCACAATTACTGCCACTGTTTCTCGAGGGCTTTCTGTGCAGGGCTCCTGATTGCTTCACTTCTAAACCTCACTGCGACCCTGCCAGTGAGTTATTATATCTCCATTTGCCAGATAAAAGACAGACTTGGGGGGTGGGGGCACTTGGGTGGCTCAGTTGGTTGGGCATCTGATTCTTGATCTCGGCTCGGGGTTGTGAATTCAAGCCCCCTGTTGGGCTCCACACTGGGCATGCAACCCACTTAAAAAAAAAAAAAAAAGAAAGACTCGGGGAAGCGAGAAGCATACTTCTCCCAAGGTAATAACACTAGTGGGTGCCAAGCAGTAGTAATTGATGTAAGCCTGTCCAGAGCCCATGCTCTGTGCCCCACAGCTTGTCTCAGGGGCACATTCTTCACGTTGGGTTTGCAGAATGCCAAGGAATGTCCCCTTCTGCCTGCTCAGTTTGCCGGTAAATGTCCCTCTGCCTCTATCCTGTGTCTGAGCTTGGATCTCTAGGAAGAGCATTGGTCCTAGATTATTCTTCAGGGTAGATGTGGTTGGGCTACCTGAGGGCCTGGTGCTTTGAGAGGCCAGGTGGGAACACGGCCAGTGAAAATCCTGATTGTCAGTTACAGCCTTCCTTCCTTACTCACCCTTTTGTGCCCAAGGAAACCCCAGAGCCTCTCCCCTCCAGAAAATCAAGCAACAGTCTTGTGGGGTTCTCCATCTCCCTGTGCCCAGGCTCTTTTCGGGCTGCCAGGCTTCTGAGTTGGCTCTGAAGCTCTTTAGCCTGGAGCAGGCTTTCATCTGTGCCGACCAGACCCAGTGGGAAGCTGAAGCGGTCTGATCAGTGTCTGGGTTTGTGGGGCTCTAGGTGCCTGAGCGGCCAAGGGCACGTGGCCCATCTCCATGGAAATTTGGAGGCAGGAAAGGAGTCCAAGGTGACACCTGCTACAGCCTTGGCAGGCCAAGTCTGAGAGAGGCTTGCCAGCTACCATTCACCTGTCTAGACTGTGGGGACGGAACCTGGCCCCACCACAAGGCAGAGCTCCACTTGCATCCTTTCCTTCTGAGGATGGTAAGAAGGTCCCACTGCCCCGTCCCCCTCCAGTGCAGGTCAGCTTCTCTCTAGCAAAGGGATGAGGAACCTTTCTAATTGCTGTTTATAGAACATCTTCACATTTTTTAACTCTTTTGTCCTCGAAATAACTCATGAAGTAGGTTTTATTATTGTGCCTGTTATGGGGCAGGGACCTGGGGGGAATTTTGTCACCCCCAAAATTCGTATGTTGAAGCCCTAATCCTCTACCTCAGAATGTGACTGTATTCGGAGACAGGACCTTTAAAGAAGTGATCAGGATGAAATGAGGCAGTGAGGGTGGGTCCTAATCTAATCTCACTGGTGTCCTTAGAAGAAGAGATTTGGACGCACAGAGAGAAATGCCAGGGATGCACACGCTCAGAGGAAAGGTCATGTGAAGAGACAGCCAGGGGGTGGCCATCTGCAGACCAAGAAGATAGGCCTCAAGGGAAACCGACCCTGCCAACACCTTGATCTTAGCTGTCCAGCCAACACAACTGTGAGAAAATAAACTTGTGTTGTTTTAAGCCACCCAGCCTCGTGGGATTTTGTTATGGCAGGCTTAGCAAACTAACAGACTCAGAAAAGACAAATAGCCTGCCCTATATGGACACAGAGATTAAACTGAAGCTGTTAGCCCCAAACTCCAGACCTTCTACAGAGTTTCTCAGCATTTGCCGTGAACCCTGTGACTCCTTATTTGTCTCCCAGAGGCCATTTATTAAGTAGAGACAAATTCCTTCTTGCGTCTCTAATTAGTCAGACACACACCCTGCCGGGAAGGCTTCAGATGAGCATTAGCTGACTAGTATTACCCACTGAGCTGATGGGACTCCAACCCAAAGCAATGACGCCCAACATCTCAGTCCACCCATGTTGCTAGAATCCAGGTAAAGGGACAGTGCCCATAGGCACCCTAGGGTGTGGGGCAATATGGTGGGATGGTTCAGAAACTCTCTGAGTGCCATCAGGTAGGGTTTCAGCACCTCCATTGGGGGTTGCTTTGTTCCCTAGGCTGGCCCATTGCAGTTCTCAGACCTAAATCCAGAGTGTGACTGACTGAAGGAGAAACGGGTAGGAGTGGGCTTGAGGGTAGCAAGGCATCCTGTTAGGCTACGGATCTCCTGTGCTTCCCTATGGTATGGCAAGCAAGGAGCTCAAATCATGCCACTCTATATTCTGAGCTTCCCTTGCATCTTAAATGATTGAATTTTCATGAGTGTGAACCAGAAGCCAAGATAGGGATGATCATAAAAATTATGCATTAAGAGAGAGAGGCAATGGGAGCCTGGGTGGCTCAGTCGGTTAAGCGTCTGCCTTCGGCTCAGGTCATGATCCCAGGGTCCTGGGATGGAGCCCCACGTCGGGCTCCCTGCTCAGCAGAGAGTCTGCTTCTCCCTCTCCCTCTGCCTCTCCACCCTGCTCATGCTCTCTCTCTCTCTCTCTCTCTCAAATAAATAAATAAAATATTTTTAAAAAAAAGAAGCAAAAACCAGACTGGGTTATCATTACCTGTTATACGTAGATTAAATAAGTTAATTCATGGAAAGTCTACTACCCAATTCAATCTAGGCAAGTAGTTGTTGTTGTTATTATTATTATATTATTCACTATCATTTTCCTCCTTCAGGTCAAACCTATTAAGGTCTTTGGCACTAAAGCATGTATCTTATTCAGTTTATTCAACCAACATTTATTGGGAGCCTTCTATATGCCCAGGGCTAGGCTAGTTGCTAGGGTTACAAAGATAAACAAAACAGGAAAGCATCCCCACTTTCAACTCTCACTGGAGCTGGGAGAGTGATATGTTCAGAAACAGTTGTCTTTTGCTAAGATCCACTGTCTGAGCAAAGGAGGAGGAAGAAGCACGGTGCCTGGGGTATCCCGGGAAGGTAAACAGGAGTTCTCCAAGCAGAGGGACACCAGTGCAGGGAACAGGGCCAGCTAGCAGATGACCTTGCATGACTGGCTGAGGAGCCAAGGCACTGTCCCTTGGGCTTCCAGAGCCTCTGAAGGGTCTGAAGGAGGGAGTGGACAGATCAGACATGCCCCTTCACTATGAATGCTCTGCCAACTTTACCTGTTAGCTCCAATCTCTCCTGCCGACAGTGGGCAGGACTAAGAAAATAAAAGCAAAATGGGACTGTTGAGATCAAAGAAGTAGAAAGAGGGGCAGAGGGAGGGAAGAGATAAGAGGAAGGAAAAACAGACTGAGCGGGATGTCCATTTAATGTAAAGCTCCCCTGAATTTGTGGCCTCTGTGTTTAGGTGTGAAACTATGAGGACCACTGAAGGTGTTTTAAAAATTTTAGCCTGAATACTGGGGTTTGAGGACACTTGTACACAACTCTAGGAAGGTAGCCAAACAGACAATTGGGAGTTGTCAGACTGAATCTGGCAGAAAAGGAAAGTGAAACTAATAGATTTTTAGTGCCCACCCTGTGCCAGACACTTTAGCATTCAGCTCTGCCATTTCAATCTCATAACCACACTTGAGGTCAGCATTATTATTCCTAACTCCTAATTTTCAAGTGAAAAAGCTCTAGATCAAAGTAGTCAGGAAGGAACTTGTTTATAATTCTTTTCACTCTAACTCCCGCATATATTTTGGGCAGTTTTATTGCCTAAGGCTCAGGTTCTCAATCTTGAGCATGCCTCAAAATCTTCCAGAGGGCTTGTTAGAACACAGACCGCTGGGCCTAAGCCCCGGAGTTTCTGATTCAGTAGGTCTGGGGTGGGGCCTGAGGATTTGTGTCTCTAACAAGTTCCTGGGTGACACTGAGGCTGCTGCTCCAAGACCACACTCTGAGAACCATTAGCCTCAGGGGATGATCCACCCAACAACCCAGCCCAGCGGTTCCCAAACTGTGCTGCCTTTTGGAATCGCCTGGGGATCTTTAAAAACAAACACTGATACCTAGCTCCCAGTCCCACACATTCTGATTTAACTGGTATAGATGCAATCTGGGCATTGTTATTTGTAAAAACTTTCCAGGTAACACTAACGTGCAGCAAAGTATGGCAACCACTGACCTAGCCTCACTTCGCCTTGATGCTAAGGCCCATCACCACCCTCTTCTTCAGCTGCCCAGCACTGGGGTCATACGAGGCACTCGGCATGTACTAGCACTGCTCACCGCACCTCTTTCCAGCCCTCCTTCTCCCACTGGCTCTCAACACCTTCTAGAACTCCCCCTCCTCCCTTTCCTCCAGTCCTTCGTCTCCTTCCCTATTCAGACTAGACCCCATGCTACAGTATCTCAGCCTTCTCTTGCCCACCAGCAGTGGTACATCAACCCTCTTGTTCTTTCTCTGACCACATCCACCTGGAAAAGTTGGAGGATCTAAACCAAACTGCAGGCATGCAAGTGTAGGGAGGCTTCTCGAAGTTGATGGTGCTTGAGCTGAGTCTTAATGAAAAAGTAAAAGTGGAAGTGGGCATTTCCAGCAGGGGTACAGCATACGTAGAAGCACAGAGGAGGGATAACTTGGAGAACGTCATGCTGTTGTGCATGTCTGGAGCAGGTACCTGGCCCCACAGTGCCAGGAAACAAAACTGCAGAGGCAGCCTCTTGACAGATGGGTACAGGCCTTGGGCATCAAGCCAGGGAGTTTACGTCATGTTTACAAGTATGAAGAGCAGTCAGTTGACAGGTTTTTTTTAAAGGACTTTTAAGTTATAACATTAATACATACTTACAGAAAATACGAAAAATGTAGAAAAGCATCAAGTAGAAAATAACAATGATCTTGAATCTAATTATCCAGAACTCACCGCTGTTAAGATTTTAAGGGTATTTGTCCTTTTCTCCGATACATATTTTTACTTAGCTGAGGGCATGCTCTGTATAAATAAGTGTATATCTCACCTTCACACTTAATGTTATATACATATTTAATGTTTTTGAAATTTTGTAAATATCTTAATGGCAGCACAAAAGTCTATCATCATGGATACCATATACTTTATTCTCATACAGACGGAAATGAGGAAGAAGGGGATGTCACTATTATAAATGATACAACAGTGTTCATATTTGTGTGCGCTTAGATCCTGTCAATGATTTCTTGTGATTGGTACCAAAAAAGAAATTAATGAATCAACAGTATGAAAATTGTAGACTCCCATTGTCAAATTTCTTTCTAAAAAGTTTTTGCCAATTTACACTTTCATCATAGGTGTGAAAGAATGCACATTTCATCTTCTCTTGCCAGCACTTGGTGTTATGATTGGTGCCACTGAAGGATTTTTGGTATAAGGATGACATGAGCAGATTTGCATCTATAAAATCACATACTGGAGGCTGAGTCAAGTGGGCCAGATTGGAGCTGCTATTGCCGTCCTTGCCGTTCCTGCTTTGCTTCCACATTCTCCTTTTTCCATTTTCCCATTCTTCGTTTTTTCCTCCTCAGAGAGAGTACACTAAGTGTTCCCTGCACACAAACACAAGGCTTTGTTACCAAGAGCAGAGCTAAAAGGCCTATAGCTCTAGTGGTTGCAACAAACTCGTGCCCAGCTCAGTGACCCTCTTCTTATAGTTCTGTAAAAAAAAAAAAATAATAATAATAATAATAATAATTTGTGGACAATAATTCTCCTTAGGTAGAAATACTTTTTTATATTTTTCAATGAAATTGCCAAGTGGATTTATTGCTAAATTAATTTCTTTCTGCATTCTGTGACCATCCAACCCTACATATGATCATCTCTGTCCCTGGAACATCTTTGCTCCTTCTCCTTCTTAACACAGCAAATTACCTGGCATTCATCCTTCAAGACTTTCCTTAAATATCTGTGACACCTTCTTCCCATACTTAGCCGAGTCAGAATCAGTTACTCAGGCCTCCCTATCCCTATAGTTCAATTACAGCATTTTCTACACCTAATACATTTTCTCCCTCTTGGTCAAGAGTCCTTCAAGAGTAGAACATTTTGTATTCCCAGTTCTTATCTGGCACTCAGTTGCTACTCAGTAACTTATGAACGAATGAAGGAATGAATGAATTCCTGTTTTACTAAGGTGCATGGGTATTCCAGCTTAAATACTAATGAGTTGAAAAGTGTAAAGACAGACAATAGGGAGATGATGTGAATTGCCAAAACCACACTCTGAATCACTGGTACCAGGTAAAACAGACCTGATATAACAGATGACCTGATTCTGGATTCTGAGCTTCAAACATTAATTGTTCTGTGTGCTTGGATGTTGACTTGCACTCTATTCTGTTTCATTTTAACTCCAAATTTAATTTATGCATAAGTATCTCTGTGCTAAAGGAAGTAAAGGGAATTAAGTGATGCCAAAATATCCCAAAGTGTGTATCAAAGAAAACTACCATGGACTATTTATAGGTATCACACAAAAGAAGAGACTTGTGGTCCCATAAGTTTGGGAAACAACGTTAAATAGATTTCTTTATCTCAGAACCTCATGGTAGGCATTGTAAGAAATTGAAAGAAAGATCAGCTAGGCAATGGTGGAGAAGTAGAAGAACAATCAAGTCTTGGGCGCCTGGGTGGCTCAGTCGTTAAGCGTCTGCCTTCGGCTCAGGTCATGATCCCAGGGTCCTGGGATCGAGCCCCGCATCGGGCTCCCTGCTTGGCGGGAAGCCTGCTTCTCCCTCTCCCGCTCCCCCTGCTTGTGTTCCCTCTCTCGCTGTGTCTCTCTCTGTCAAATAAATAAATAAAATCTTTAAAAAAAAAAAAAAAAAAGAAGAACAATCAAGTCTTCCTTCAGTGGTAGACAGGAGTCATCCTAGCCTCTTTATGCCAGGGAAGATTCAGAGTACAAATTCAAAAGCAAAATGGCAAAAAGTATACCAGTATATCCTAGCCCCTTACCCTGCATTTATCTCCTCAGTCCCACATGTGTGTGAGCCTCTGCCCCCCACCCACCCACCATGTGGATGAGATCAGCCTTCATTACTTCTCTTCTAGAGCCAGGAAGCAAGGTAATGTGTGGGAAGTGATAGCTGCAAGGTAATGTGTGGGAAGTGATAACAACTTAAAGCCATTCAACAGGAAAATTTGTTAAAAGACCAAGACATTGTAAAAGCTGAAACACTTGAGTCTATTAAGTCCCTTGCTTCTTAGAACATTTTGTTACCAGGAAATGTTTCAAGGAGGGAAAACGCTGAACTCTAACAGCACTGTCAGATACCCAAGCCTGGTACAAAGAGCAACATTTTACAAGACATCTGTCTTTCTGCCATTAGGGGAACCTCTGAAGAGTTCTGCTGCTTTTTTTCTCCTACCCCAGTATAACTCCCCCACCCTCCTCACCCCTAGACACACTCCTCTGTTTCTCTCCTCCCTCCTCCCTCCTCCCCCTTCCTCCCTTTCTCTCCCCTCTCTCATTCATAACCCGTGCTGATTTCACAGACACTGTTAAAATGACACAGTAAGCTAAGACTATCCAATGGTTATTTAATGCTCTTTGGTAAGAAGGGAACTAATTAAATGACTAGAGGTTTAGATATTTGTTGTTTATTGGATCCAAACTCCTTAGGAGAGCCTGGAGCATTCTCCTAAACAAACACTGCTCTTTCATGGCTTCTTGTTCCAAGCCCAAATGAGATAGAGAGTTTAAGGAGACAGTATCTTTTCACAGATATGAAAAAGAAGAAGAAGAAGGAGAACCAGAGAAGGAGAATGGGAGTGTGGATTGAAATAGAGGGGAAAGCTCTGTGCCTGTCACAGGAAGATGAAGGAGTGCAGTTTGTGTATCTGTTGGCAGCTGCTGTCCATCAGTGATCATCAGTAGGCTGGACTGGAGCAGTGTTGACACATTTGTGGTCAGCTCCGTGGTCTGCTTAACTCTTCATTAGAAATGCATCCATCAAGAAAATGTTTTTAAACAACAGTCTTCTAAACAAAAAAGTAAAGACAAACCCAAATATCTCCTTGACAATCTTAACAAACACCATTATACTATACCAGGAGGCACCTTAGACAAAACCCATCTATTAAATAAATAAAAACATTAACTTTCTAGTTTGGGATATTAGTGACTAAGTACAATCTGTGAGAAAAGTACCTTTGCTTTATTTTTTTTTTTTTAAGATTTTATTTATTTGATAGAGACAGCGAGAGAGGGAACACAAGCAGGAGGAGTGGGAGAGGGAGAAGCAGGCTTCCTGCTGAGCAGGGAGCCCGATGCGGGGCTCGATCCCAGGACCCTGGGACCATGACCTGAGCCGAAGGCAGACACTTAATGACTGAGCCACCCAGGCGCCCCAAGTACCTTTGCTTTAGTAGGCAAAAGAATGGAAGCTTTTAAAGAATCTGCCTTTTTGTTTTGTTTCTGTTTCAACTACAAAAGTTGTGTTGTAAAAGTGAGTCTTGTTCCCAACATCAAACCTTGATTCTGCCATTGCTTTCACAAGAAATCAGGTAGGGACAGCCCAAGCCTCGGGAACTCTGAACAAAAGACATCTTCCAGGTGCTGAATCAGAAGTAACTGCCACTGTGGGAAGCCATTGATCCTATGTGACTCTGAGACTTAGACTCATATTTTCTGTCCCACTTTTTCTACTGTGGACCCAGAATAATCTGGTGTAGGTGAAATACTCTTTTCCTTGGCTCAGATGAGGTACCTGGTGTCCTGAAAGAGGTCACTGATTTCCCCAAGGATGTCCAAGGAGGTTGGCTCACACTGGCTTCCTACAGGCCAAATTTGAGGTTGGTTAACCATCAGTCATCATCATTAGGGCCATGATGTTATTCCGACATTCAGAGAAAAGAAACTTGAACCAGCTTGGAGAAGGACTTTTGTCACCATTCCTTCCTATGTGTCTTTAGCTGCACTGGGTGGGGGTGGGGGTGGGATTTGAAAATCATTTCAGAAATAGCTGGTTCACCATTTGTTGCTCTCCATTTAAAGAGGCTTCTAGAATTGCCAACCTATTCATTGGATGCATATTAATGTTCTGAATCAAAACCTTTTTTCACTAGAACTGGGTTTCTGTTCATGAGAAGTACATTTATTGACCTTTGGGGAAATTCCCTATTCAGAATGAGTTTGAAAATGCTGTTTGGTGGGAGATGAAAGGGTATTTTTGATAGATCTGGGTTTCTGACAAAAACCAGCCTGAGGAACAGAGAGATGTGTATGCACTACTTCTGTTTGTCTCACTCTGCAGACCTCAGTGACCAGCTCCTTGAAGTGGTGGGGCTAGAGGGAGCCATGGAGATGGGGCAGATCTACACTGGCCTGAAGAGTGCTGGCAGGAGGCTGGCCCAGTGCTCCTCGGTCACCATCAGGTATGCTTCCTCATTATCCAGCAGCCTCCAGGTCTTCCGCCCCCCTCAGAGTTCTTACAGACAAGAACTAGGAAGCCATCTTTGGATTTCAGTGCAGGGAGAGTGCGGGACAGAAGCTTGATAACATTTATAAAGAATGTCTTTAGAGACCATTTCCCAACCATCCAAGACATCAACTGAAGGGTCCACCATGACCTGTTTGCTATTACCTTACAATTAATTGGTGAAATTCTCTAAATAGTATAAGATTATGAGGTCCAGAGAACCAGAGATCCAACTTCTTGCCTTTCTTTTTTTTTTTTTTAATTCAATTAGCCAACCTATAGTACACCATTCATTTCAGATGTAGAGTTCAGTTATTCATCAGTTATGTAGAACACCCGGTGCTCATCACATCACGTGCCCTCCTTAATGCCCATTCTCCAGTTACCCCATCACCCCTCCAGCAACCCTCAGTTTGCTTCCTGGATTTAATAGTCTCTTGTGGTTTGTCTCCCTCTCTGATTTCTTCCCTTTCAGTTTTCCCTCCCTCCCCCTATAATTCTCTGCTTGGTGTTGCCTTTCTTATCTTTACAAATTAAGATGCTAGATGTATGCCAGAGGGCACACTATGACAGAAACCAGGTTCTCAGCTCACTCTTTCTTGGATAGTGGCCTTAGAAATACTGTTCCCTATTTGCCTTTGTAGAGCCAATCCATCAACATCAGCAAATGGGTCGTAATTGCCTAAGAGGGTGATGCTTCTGCAGGGTGTGGACCTCACAGGTCAGTCACTGCAGGCTGCTGGAAGAAATGGAGTCTCAGAGGGGGGATCCTCTGATTTCAGTTGCTTCTGTTTAGTCAATAAAACTCATCAGGTTCTTCTCCACCTGATTATTTGAGAAGCCTTTATTCCCTTCCTTTTCCCCATCCAATTTTTACAGTTCAAATCTTATAGTGTGCCTTAGGGATCTCCTGGAGGGGCCACAGTATGCAGGTTTCCCAAAGTTATTTGACCACAGAACCCTTTTCTCCCAAAACCTCTTGGGCGAGTGTCCTCAGCACACTTTTAGGGAAATGCTGCTCTTGGCGCTACCCTGTATCCCTCGGAAAGATCCCCAGAGCTGGTTCCCTGACATCTCTTAGCTAAAGGTCTATCCCACTAAACCCTTTTCTTCATTCCCTCCCTGTATCTTCTTTGTCTTTTCTAGTATTACCCAGAGCTTTGCTTGTTTTCTCTCTGGGCTATTGTCATTCTGGGGCCCCTGTTTTCCACATTAATCTCCACATTTACTTCCTTGTCTGTCCTCCACGACTCCAGCACTGAGTAGGTCCAGTCTGTTCGCACAGCTAAGCCATAACTGATATGGACCACAGAGAACGTAACATCTTAGTCCCAGGGGAATCAAAAAAGCCATGTGTGAGAGGGAGGACTTTTTCTTCACATTCAGTGGACCTATTTTCAGATAGGACAGAGGGGGTGAGCCAAGATCCCCATCCTCCTGGGCATTTCCCAGACACCCTCCTCAGTCCCAAGAACCAAAATACCACTCTCTCCTCTTATGATTGGTTTTATTATTAGGTTTATTATTTTTTATTATTAAATATTCTCAAGATCAGTCAGAGAGTCATCGACATCAGAACATAGCCTGGGTCCCTCATTTTATCATTTCAAAAGCAGGGCAGATGCCAAACCCAGGTGAGAGCTTCCCAGACAGTGGGTAGCAATTGTTCCCTGCTCACCCAGACCAGAGGCTTCCAAAAGGACTTGCCTTTTCTCCCGAAGGCAATATAGTACGAATTCACAACTCTTCCGCAGAAGGGAGTCAAAAGACCTCATCTCTCTCCTTTAAAGAATCTGTATGGCAGAGAAGCCTTGTCCCAAACAGGAAAGCAACACGGTCTTCTCTCCTCTCCTTCTACCTGTGGGGACAGTATTCACAATGACCCCATTTCCCAGCTAAGTCAGGTTCATAGTCCAATACAACCACAGAGTGCCCTACTGTTCAAGACATAAAAGAGAGGATAGTTAGGAGCGGGGGCAAGGCAAACACACTCAGACCTGAGCTGTACCTTGCATAGGATGGAGACGTTACTTCATTGACATGATGCAACCTCTCACTCAACAGAGAAACCAGGCCTTTTCCCATTTCATAACCGTTCCCATTTCACTGTGGAGTTTCTGGCACAGTCTGTAGGCCCTCCGGCTGGTTGTTGACTGAGGGTCTGCTCAGCAGTGGTGCTGCCATCCTTGTTGGCCGCTGTTTCCCAGACTTCCGTGGACTTTACTGCTCACCCCGGACAATGTTTCTCAAACTAGGGTCTGAGCACCAATGCAACAGAATCGCCCATAGCCTGAATTGTGACCCTGGGACCTGCCTGGTCAGAATTCCTGAGGTGGGCTCAGAAATCAATTTTTAACAAGCCCTCCAGGGGAGTCTTAGGGAACCACTCCTAGGTGGGCAGAGAAGGTCTTCCCACTTCTGTCTCCTTTGTGAGGACCACCCTAAAATTCTTGGACTCCAGAAGCGACAAAGCTCACTGTGTTCTCTCGGTTCTTGGTATTCCAGGACAAACAAGCTGCTGCCAATGCAAGTGGATGGAGAGCCCTGGATGCAGCCCCCATGCACGGTGAGTGATGAGGGTGAGAAGTTTTCTCTTGGGCTCCTTTGGGGCACTGATAGTATGAAGTCGCTGACTCTCAGAGTTGCCCAGGGTTTGGGGAAATCATCTAGTGCAGCCTGTCTTCCACTTTTTTCATCCACCCATTCACATACCTGCTAAGCCTTTATTGAACACCCACTATGTGTCGGGCCTGTGAGGTACCAGTCCCCCAACCGAGTGAAACAAAGACCTGTCCCCAAAGTGCTCACACTTGGAACTGGTGAATTCTAAGACTTCATGTGCAGTAGCCTTGAGCATCTCATCTCCTCTAGAGTCACTGCAGTGGCAGAGAACTTGCCGCCCCAAAAGGAAACCTGCTCTGTTGATGAATAAGTCTAATTGCTAGAAAGCGTCTCCTTATATAGAAGCCAAGTGTGTACCCTCACGCCGGAACTTCCTCCCAGGCACTGTGACCCCCGGAGCCCCAGGGGGAGGACCCCGCAGTGCACACACTTCACCACAGAGGCACCGACCTGAACTCCCCACTGCAAGGGGAGATGGCGAGGTCTCACTCAGCACCCAGCACTGTGCCTGGCGCGGAACAGGTGCACAATGATATCTGTTGAACAATGAGTAAAGCCCTGAACAAATGAGCAAGCAAAAGAAAGGGAACATCCTCCTTCCCCAACTTACCATACCCACAGCAGCCCTCCATTTAGCACCACGACAGGGGTCAGGCATCCTTCCTGCTTAGCTAGAAACCCAGCTAAAAACTCGGTGGTGAAGAGAAAGCACTATCCCGGTGTTCGGGGCCAGGGTGCTCCCTGGGCTATTACATTAGTATCACCTTCAGTGCTATCGTGAATGTGCAAACTTCAAGAGGCAAAAGTAGTGTTTCTAAGTTCCCTCACTTGTGGAGTATTCAGATAGCTCAAAAACCTACTATTTTGAACCCTCAGAACATCAAGTTTTCTTCTACTAGCGGAAGGGTTTGCATGAGATTTCTACCAGGCCTGAATCGTAGATGTATTTCCATCACTCTTGGTTCCATGTGACTTCTACAGATTATAAAACTGGCCCCTGGAGACAGACTCTAGGGATGGCAACTTCTATAAAGGGTATCAAAAGCAGAGATTTTTCTGCAAAACCTTACCTCAATCTTCGGGCTTCTATGAAGCCTAAGAAAAAGATGAAAACACACTACAGCAAAAACTAATAATAGCTTACCACTTTGTTAGAATTAGAAAGGATGGAGGAAATTTCTACTACTTATAATTTTGATGGAGCTAAATTGAGAAAAATCTATCCAAACTCCTCTTGTCTTCTAAAAAAAGGCTGGAAGAAATCAAATCCTCTCCCACCTGGCTCAGCGAGATCTGGAAACTGGATTGCCATTTCTCTTACTGCAAGGACTTCGTTTTTGAAACAAACGCTTCTCCTGCCCCCACCCTGACCCTCTCTCCAGGCCACCCTTCAGAGATTTCACCTCACTGGGAAAACATTTGTGACCCAGTGATCTTAAGATACAGTCCGTGGATAGCCACGTGTGAAGATGTAGGAGTCCGCTCAGGCTGCCATCACAGAATACCACAGACGGGGCAGCTTCAACAACAGAAATGTATTATCCCACGGCTCTGGAGGCTGGAAGTCTAAGACCAAGGTGCTGGTGGGGTTGTCCTGGTGTGGCTTCTCTTCCTTACTTGCAGACAGCCACCTTCTTGCTGTGTCCTCACATGGCTTTTTCTCTGTGTGTGCACACTCCTGGTGTCTCTTCTTCTTCCTCATGGATTAGGGCCCCACCGTTCTGACTTTACCTACCCTTAATTACCCCCTTAAAGATCCTGTGTCCAAATACAGTCACAGTGGGGGTTAAGGCTTCCACATATGAATTTGGGGGAGACGTAATTCAGGGCATAACAGAAAGTCACCTTCAGCTCACAAGAGTGAAAACAAAAGTCCCCTTGTTGAAACGTTTTCCTGAAGGCACACACCAGCTGGGAAGTAACTCAGAGTGAAAGGCTTAATGACAGGACATCATGACACAAAACAATTTTTGGTAAAAATTGAAACCAGTTAAATTAGGATGAAGGAAAATAAAAACTGTTAAATATGGTTGTACCACTGAATGCACGTGGTGAAAATCATTCCAGGAGATGGAAGATCTGTCATGTAAACATTAGGGAGCTGGGTCCCAAACCTAAGGTTAGATTAACCAAGGCTGAAAGCACGTGGGAGGCCTCAGTGAAGGGATAGTAAAAAAATAATAAATAAATAAAAATTTTAAAAAATAAATAAAAAATAAAAATTTTTTTAAAAGTTAAAAAAAGGGAGAGCAAAAATATGCTGAATCTTTTCATTGTCTCTCTGCACATTGATAATGAAGAAGTCTTAAGTCAGAAGAAAATTTGAATAATTAGATAATCACTAGTGAAATCAAAAACAGGGTGCACACCTTTCAAATCTGGGAGGGTTTAAATCTCATGAACCCTATCAATGTGAACCAGACAGAAAGCAAATAACAAGCAAACATTTAATTTTTTTAAGTTTTCATTTTAATTCAAGTTAGTTAACATACAGTGTTATATTAGTTTCAGCTGTACAATATAGTGATTCGACAATCCCATACATCACCCTAACAATAACAAGCAAACTTTAAAAAAATTTTAAGGCGAGATGAAGGAGGTTAAGACTAACTATATCAATAACGACCCAAAAAATGTGCTAAAGTCCCCTATTAAAAGAACAGTACTCTCATATTGGGTTAAAAATTAAAACCCAATGATGTGTTTCTTGTAAAAGATATACTTAAAGCAAAAGGACGTATATATCTTTTTATTTTATTCGTTATCAAGCATGGAGAAATTAAAAGTAAAAAATGATATTATTAATTACATTAATTTTAGGCAAACTAACCTTCCAACATGTCAAAAGCATGAAGTGGAATAAAAAAGGTCACTTTTTATTGGATAAAAGGTACACTCATTTCTGAGATGTAATAGTCATAAAATTGTAGGTGTGCAATAACAGAATCAAAATATACACTGTGAAAAACAGGATGAATATATATACTGAGAAAAAAATAGATATAAAAGAAGAAGTTGACAGACATACAAGTATTGAGAAGCTTTAAAATATTTGTTTCTACCTCTGAGGTCAAGAAGCAAAAATAAATATCACAACACTAGATGAAATAACTCTATAACCTATAAACAAATTAAATATCTCATTTTTTTCAAGGATCCAGAGAGTATTTACTAAAATAGATCTTAAACTAGTTCACAAAGAAAAAAATCTATATAAAGCCAGAAGGAAAAATCGTAAAGGTTATTTTATTTGATCATAAGGCAACAAAATCAGAAATTAATAATAGAAGGGTAAATGAATAAACAAGCAAAATCCAATCACTTGATTTTTAAATTCTCCTAAAGAACAGTAGATTCACAAGGAGATCAAAACCACCATCATAGACTATTCCAAAAATAATAAAAATCAGAAGGTTCTCATTCAAAAACTGTAGAATATAGCCTAAACTATATTTGGAAGTAAATTCAAAGTATCATATACTTCCATCATTTAAAAAGGGAAGACATGTAATGAATAATTGCAAAATTAGAAGAACAACAGTAAAACAAACAGGAGAAGCAGAAGGAAGAAAATAATAAGGATAAGAGTAGAAATTACATAATTAGGAAGCAGGAAAATTGAGAACTAATTCTTTAACATGTCAAATATTTGAAAGCCAATTTTAAAAACAAAAAAATCAGAGACATTAAAATATAAAATATATAATGTAATAAAATATAAACATGAATGTGATGGTTTCATTTAATTATAAGACATAATATGACATATTTAATATATAATCATCTTGATTCTAATAAACTTGATCATCTCATGAAAATTCCAGATAACCTCTAATGAAAGAGAAAATGCCTTCAAAGAATTACATCCAAAATGATCTTAAAACAGATGGTCTTACTGGTGAGTTCTTCCATACTATTAGGAAATAAATATTCATGTAAACTGTTCCATATTATAAACAAAATAGAAAAGTCACCTGATCCATTTCATGAAGTTGGGACAGATACAAAAACCGAACAGAAATTATGATTTTTTTTTAAGATTTGACTTATTTATTTTAGAGAGAGAGCGCATGAGCAGGGGGAGGGGGAGAGGGAAAGAGAATCTCCAGCAGACTCCGCTGAGTGTGGAGCCTGACACGGGGCTCAGCCTCATGACCCTGGGATCATGATCTGAGCCGAAACCAAGAAGGAGACACTTAACTTAACTGACCGAGTCACCCAGGCACCCCAAAATTGTGATTTTTTAAGAAAAAACTCTTAAGAAACTAAAACCAGAAAAATACTCCCTCAAAATAATAAAAAAATATTTATCTTAAACCAATAATGAATATTTTATTTGATAGTAAAACACGAGCAGAATTCTCATTAAAATCCTGGACAAGACATGTACACTAATACTGTTTGGAAGTTTTAGCTAACGCAATATGAATGACACAGAAAAAAAAATGTGACCATTTGGAAAAGAGTCAAAACTTGTCATTATTTGCAAATACTATGATTATGTATATAGAAAGCTAATGGAATCAACTGAAAACCCCAAAGATTAAATTATTTCAGTGAAGCTCTATAGAAAGACAAAAGTTAATAGCTTTTGTATATTCCAGCACTAACTAATCAGAAGAATATAATAGAAAAAATTAAAATATAATAGCAACAACCAAAACCAAAATATTAAACTGAATTGTGAAGAAAAAATGAAAACTAGTAAGACTTGACCAATATAAAAAATATATATATTTGAGTTTTAAAACATCCCATGTTTCTAAACAGGGATCGCAAGCAAAATCTCAATGCAATTATCTTTTTTAACTTGGGAAAACAATGCAATAATTGAGGTGTTTTATGGAAGAGCTATGAGGAAGGACTTCTCACAAGGTATTAAAATAGTTACAGAGCCACAATAATTGGCATGATATTGAATAGATATATCAATAGTACAGAAGAGAGCCCTAAGAAACCCTAGTATACATAAAATCTATTTTAAAAAAGGAAGAAAAAAGATCATAAATTAATTTGAAAAGAATGGACTCTTTAACATAGAGTATCCAAGAAATTGCATTTGGGAAAATGTCATTATATATCAAAACCTCTCACCTCAAACTATACTCCAAAAACAAAACCAGAAAAACTCCAATTCAATTAAAAATTAGGACTACCTAGGGGGAAATATAGATGACTATATTCACACTGTGAGCATGGAATTTCTGAGGAAAAGGTGACACATTTAACTATTAGCACATTGAAAAGTCTACAAGTCAAGAATCAATGTAGAAATTGTAAAGTCCAAGAACAAGATGTTTGCAATAGCTATCTCAGAGAAGAGATTCATTCCCATAATGTCTAAAGAGCTCTTAGAAACCAGGAGAAGATGCTAACAATGCAGTAGTTCACCAAATACCATGGACTACCAAAGCCGTGAAATATTATTTAATATCATAAATTAAGAAAAAAGGGGGGAAAGAATTTCAAATTGAAATAGTGAGAAAACCATGCCATGTTTCACTTGTCAAAGTAGCACAATTTGGTTTTCTTTTTAAAATAATACTCATTGCTGTCGAGATGTGTTGAGGCCAACACACAAGGGGTGAGATAAGAGTGTAAACCAGAGGGGCACCTGGGTGGCTCAGTCAGTTGAGCCTCCAACTCTTGATTTTGGCTCCGGTCGTGATCTCGGGGTCGTGGGATCCAGTCCCACGTGGGGCTCCACGCTCAGTAGGAAGTCTGCTTGGGATTCTTTCCCTCTGCCCCTCACCCAACTCGCATGTGGCACACGTGTGCTCTTTCTCTCAAATAAGTAAGTCTTTAAAAAAAAAAAAAAAAAAAGTAAAACCAGAAAGCCGTTCTGGAAAATATTGGGAGCCATATATCAAGAAGAACCTTACAAATATTAATATACCCTGATCCAGTTCATTTCCTTTGACCCTTAAAATTTTGTTCATTATTCTTTTAGGAATTTATTTTAAGTAAAATATAGGTTATCAGTGAAAAAAATGGGAGAAAAACCCAACATTTAAGAAAAGGGTTAAATAAGCTATGTGAGATTCATCAAATAGAATAATTTTCAGTCAATGAAAACCATGTTAATGAATATCTAATGACATCAGAAATGCTTGTAAAATAATGCTAAATGAAAACAGAGTAAGAAGCTGATTTCAATGTATTGAAAATGTATAAACATACAAATAAACCAAAAAACATATACCCAAAAGTTAATGGCAATTACCTCTAGGTGGTTTTTAAATTTTTCCATACTTCCCAAATTCTCAAAAAGGAGCATATGTTTGTTTATACATATAAATATATGTATATAAGAAATGTATTATTAAGCAAACTTGCCTTGTGCTTGCAGCACGGTAAGATGACCTCTCATGTTTTATCATCAGTTAGGCAGCATAATTTGAGCCTTAAAATTAAGAATATTCCCCCGCAGTTAGGATATCAAAGTGGAAAGGGATTCCAGTTATCTAGTCCAATGAATCCCAAACTTAAGTGTGTATCCAAATAACCTGGAAGGCTTTTAAAATACAGGTTGCTGGGTTTCTGATTCAGTAATTCTGGATGCCTGAGAATTTGCATTTCTGACAAGTTCCCAAGAGATGCTGACGCTGTTGGTGTAGGGACCACACTTGGAGAACCAATAATCTAGTCAAACTTCCTGACTTACCAACAAATCCCAGATTTCTCCTCCACCACTAGCAAAACCCAATTGTCCAGCTACATCTGAAAGCCTCCAGTGGCAAGAAACCCTCTCGTGAAGCAGGGCATCCTAAGAACTTAGCTAAGACCTGAAAAAGATTGTACAAGCCCTCTCCCATCTCCCCTAGCCTCCCTTTAAGCAGGAGTATTTCCCAAATGACTTGGGAGGGGTCCACACTTAGAGTTATTGGCTGTTTTGTCGGGCATCATCTGAGTCATCTGCCCAGAGGGGGCAACGTTCAGGAAGGAGTCCCTCAGTTTATTGCTTCTCTTGAGGTAATAAAAATGTGCTGATGTGCGGGAAATGGTCCCCAAAACAGACTCAACACCCAGCACTAGTAAAATTTTAAAATGTACTCCATTTTAAAGGGGAAATTACATGCTGCAGTAGTTTTGTGAATTTTGAGTTGTGACACAAGAGCCTACTGTATCGGTGCTCTCCCTGATGGAGCAGAGAACTAAGAAAATGGGGCTGCTATTCTTAGTGCAGATGTTGTAAATCTCTTGAAAGGTCTTTAAGAAAATCATAAAGACCTCAGTTCATTGCCTGACCAGCCCAACTAGCAGGGAAATTTGGGTTCTAACTACGGAGATAGTGGTTGCTGTCTTTCCATCAGGGGTTGAAAAGGCAAGCTTCACCATGTCCAACTACCTCCTCCAATGGGCTCTGAGCTAGTTAACCCACTAGCCTCTCCCAAATAGGGGAGAAGGGGATAAACATCTCTTTGACTCAAAATGAAAATAGGATCTCCTACTTCTTACCTTCAGTGTAGTACCTATAAGTGCGCTCTCAGTTACCTACAGCCCTGGAAGCCACAGACCACATCAAAATCTCATCAGCCAGCATCTCCAAACTCCTACCCCATCGAGACCTTTGTCAAAACTGCTGAAAACCCAAATGGGAGGGATCTGAGTTTCACTTCCTCCTCTTTGTCCTGGAGGTGCTAACAAGCAAATAAATTGCTCAGCTAGAGAAAGAAAAAGGAGAAGTAAGGGTCTTCCATCATCTAAAAAAAACGGGCTCTATCAGCGGGAAATGTAGGCAGTGCATCAGCTGCCGCTGTCTGCCCCAAACATAGCCATCTCCACTGCCAGGACGTTCTCTCTCTCTCCTGGGTCGTGCTCAGCCATCAGCACTTCCACGGCCCGTGCTGTCAAAATGCTGAGCACTGGTTCAGGGAGTAGCATGATGAAGAAGATGAAGTTCTTCCCCATAGGGGGCTCTGGTGCCCAGGAATGAGAAGAGGCTCACCACAACACAAGGACATGTGCCACAAGTCACTCTGGTCAATTAGTGCTAAATCACACACCGCAGACAAGCTCTGTCAGAGTCCCTCATCTATGTCTCGCTTCCGTGAATTCTGGAATAAACACAATGCCCATAATAAGGCCCATAACACAAAATGGTACTTGATATATTCTTGGTTTGTTCTTCCGAGGACTGCCACAAAAACAAAGATGTCCTCCCCTCCTGGAGCTGCTGGGTGGTGAAAACCAGCATAAGAGTCATTTGCAGCTTCCATCACCCAGGTTATGCTAATTCTCCACAATGTCTTTTGGTTTCATCCTTGTCTTCCCATATCCTGGGGACTTCTAAATTTATACCTGGCTCACCCTAGTACCCTTTTAGCCAGAGTCTCCCCCACTCCAACTTACCCTGACAAGAACTATGGAATAATTTCCCTGGAACTCTTTTCTTCATCATGTTGTTATTCTCCAGCTTAAAAGTTATCATGGCTCCCCATTACCTCACATTAAACCCGGCCTCTGCCACCTCCCCTTGAAAACCCTAGACTAACTGCCCCACCTGCATCTCTGACCTCATCTCTCATCCTTTGCCCTGCACTCAACCTTTTCATACGTGGCCCTTCTACCCGGTGCCTTCCCTTTCTCTTTTCACCAATACATCTCCTTCCCTTCTGTTCAGCTCTTAAAACTCTTCCTTGGTTGCTGCATCCAGACTCTTCTCCTTCCTTACCTTCTTTTTGACACCAGTTGGTCTATCCCTACATTAATTTAAACTTGTGGATGGGTCTCTCTCTTCAAGAGTTCTTCTGTGGTTCTCTGTGGCCACACTGTCATTTCTAATAACATAGAAACCATGAGAATGAGCTCACAGATGGCTTCTTTTGACATACATCTTTCTCCTTCACCTCCAATGTAAGATAACAATTATTTAACTAACCGTTACATCCCATTTTACAGATCACAGCGGGCTTTCATGGACAGTCTCCCATTTGATCTTCACAACAACTTTGTGAGGAAAACAGGACAAATGTTATTACCCTCATTTTACAGTTCAGCAAGCATGGCTTTGAAGGTTAAATGATTCGTCCAGAGTCATACAGCAAAGAAGCAGGAGATCAGGGACCCAAACCCAGGTCCTTGAATCCTAAGTGCCTTGTTCCCACATCATCTTCCTACTCTGGACATGTGTCACACTTGATAAATGCTGATGGACTGATAATGCAGATTAGTAATGTGCAGTGTCATCAGGTCATATTCAAATAGGGATTTAGCATTCTGAAGCCACGCCCTAAGGATAAGGTTGGGAAGAAAGGCAAAAATGAGAATTCACTAGTGTCTTTCACTTCCAACTGACTTAAAGTCTGCAGGAGAAAAAAACTCATAGAGAACCTAAAATTTAAAAAAAAAGAAGAAGAGGCTTTTAAAAAGAAAGTTGTTTTTTTTCCTGGAAAGCTAAGAAAAGAGGAAACACCTAAGGGACTCACTTGAAACTTTCCACATGATGTGGCTTGGGTCAGATGTCAGACTGAAGCCTCTAGGTTGACTTGAAGTTCACTGGTTGATATCTCTGCACTGCCTGGACAGGAACGGCCAGGAGCAGTGGAAGCTAGGAATCCCAAGAACTGGACCCTCGCTATTCTGCCCCCTCTGTGTGACCTTAGGCTAATCCAAGGCTCAACAGAGCCTTGGGCCTCCATTCCTTTATCTGTCCTGCAGAGAGGTTGAATGAGATGGTCCCTGAGATCTCCTCCGGCTGTGACACTTGGAGAATCTATGAATAGCAAGGACGCAAGACAGGTGCGAGCTGATCACCATGTGGGAAGCTCACACCTGTCTCTCCCCAGTGTTTCCGCCCCTCACTTCCAGCAGTGCCAAACTCCAGGCCCAGTGAGGGTCCAGTTGCCAATTTTAAAGCTGTTCAAGGACAGTCGTCCTTCTGCATGGGGCTCCTTCCAACCCGAAGCTGGCCTGCCTTCCTCCCTCTGCAACTCCCTCTCTCATAGGTTACTGGGATTTGCATGCTACTAATTCATTTATGTCTCTTTGCTTTTAGATTAAAATTACTCACAAGAATCAAGCGCCTATGATGATGGGGCCTCCCCAGAAGAGCAGCTTCTTTTCGCTGAGGAGGAAGAGCCGTTCAAAAGACTAAATAATATGCCAAATGCCAGTTAAGCCAAGAGAGAAAACAAGAGACTGTAACACACACACACACACACACACACACACACACGCACGCGCACACACACGCACACTCATCTCTAACCAGTGGAAGCAAAGCCACCCATCAGGAAGAAATCTTCATCTTGCCGTACATGCTCTCTACTTCAACAGTGGACACACCCCAACAGAGCCAGTACCGACAGAAAATTTTGAACAGACTTAGGGCCGACCGGGGTGTGGTTGGCTCGTATGGCAACCTCCACATTCCCAGAAGGCCGTGAGTGGGACTTTCTGAGACTGAAGGAGAAGTCCCCCTTTCTTCCCGCCAGTCCTGCAAGTTCCCTCACGGACGCTCACAAGAAGCAGGCTGCAGGTTTCCTGCCTATGTTGAGATCGGATGTGGCCAAGGGAAAGAGCTCCCATTCCAGAGAATTTACACAAAGGTCCCTCTGTACAGAGACCAACGGCCTCCAGCGCTCAGAGCATAACCCTTGGCAGGGCTCAGCAAGCGCACGTTGGTTGCTTAGTTGTCCTTCAAGCAGCAACTTCTCCCTGAACTTGCTGAGGAGGCAGAAAGGCTGTGGAAAGCTGTGTTTCCATTCTTGGTTCTCCACGCTGTCAGTGGGCACTTGTTATTTTCCCAAAGGCTTCTCCTGGTGGCTGTGTGTTTGTTTAGAGACGGCTCCAAGAGCCCCCAGAGCAGCCTGCACAGCGCACCTTCGATGTGGTATTTATTTTCTTAGTTCTGTGAACACCTGGGAGGGAAAGCAGAGAAACTGGGATTTATTTTTCAAATTGGTGTCATAATATTGTGTAAAAAGGGAAGAAAAAAAAAACCACCCCCAGTTTCTTTCTTTTTCAAGCCAAAGCGTGTTTCCTGTTTTGAGTTCCAAGCCCTGGTGGCAGACTACTCCTGAAGGCAGAGAAGATGAGAAGGAAGGGCCTTTTGCTGAGAAGACCAGGAGACAAACCCATCAGGTGGCTCCCACCTGCCTCTTTGCACCTACCACTCCCAGAGCATGACCTGAGGGCCCTTCTGATGGTCTTATGTGTGTGTACATATATGTAGCATATATATTTATATATATAAATATTTATTTACTGATGGACTTTTCCTGATTGAAAAAAAAAAACATATGTAGACGAGGAACAGAAAGTAGGAAAGAAAAAGTAGGTTCTTACTCCCCCATCCCACCATTTCATTGTCAAGACACATTTCCCCGTGGCGATCATGAGATTTAAGGGAAATGAAAGTAGCTTCTTATCATAAAGAGACTAAGAATTCCTATTCTGGATTCTCAAAACAGCCATGAAAGATATGCTGGACAGAATTACTCTCCCACTTGCCAGAAAGAGAGAGTCTCAGAAAAGTTAAGAGACTTGTACATGGTATCTTAACTAATGTGGTTTGAGAATAGGTGCCACTAAGAGGATGTTTATTAGAGAGAAGAATCCACACGTCTTAGAATAGGGTCATTTCTGGTCACTGAGAAATTATTCCATTCGAATCCAGGTTTCCAGGGAAGGATGAATGCGTAGCACATGTGTGGATGTGACAGGCCCACACAAGGAAATGAGGGCCTCATGATGCTTCCCAGAGATTCTCTCTGGCCTGAACTGGTAAGAAGTTGGTCTGGGTTGAAGGCACTAGACAGATCATCAGATTAAGCTCTCCACATGTCAGCTCGTCATGGTCGTCATGGCCTCTTAGTCTGGAAGCACCTCTGGCTGCAGGGATGACCTCAGTTGGAGACTCAGAAGAAGGACCAAGGCACCTTCTGCAAGGTGTTGCCAGCCAATACCCAGAGGGCTCCCAGCAGAGCTCAGTGGGTTCATGCAGCTGGTGCCAGCATTACCCTCCTTTTGCGAGGGCAAGTCTGTGTAGAGCTTCATTAGTAGACAGAAACATTTGCCTTGGCGCCTTTGCTCCATTGGACCTCCATCCCCTCCGAGATGTCTTAAGAGGACACGTGGGCCCACTCGACATCACTCCACTGTGCGCTCTCTAATCTCCTTGCACTGAGTCAGGAGCTTTGCACAAGGAAGGGAAATTAAGATTGTGTGTATACACTGATCCTAACTCTGAAGGAAGCAATCATCTAGACCATCCTGCTGGACCCAACAGTGCGAAACAGTGGGTGAGGGGACAACCAGGCCACCTGAAGAATGTCCTGAATGATGGGATCCTTGGTGATGGGATGGACCAACAAGTTCCAGAATAACAACAGGTACTGTCTTGGAAGCCACTTGATTTTGAAACAGAGGCAGGTTCAGATTTGAGGTCACTGATTCTGAGAAATTTACAGAAGTTTTTGCATGTGTTTCAACCCCAATCCCCCAAGATTGAGGCTGTTGAGACGTGGCACTATGGACAGGTGAAGCTGAGTTGCAGAGATTCACAAGTCAGAGCGGCCCCTGCCTGTTCTAGTCTAGTGCATAGTACTTGCAGTGTTGCCTGAGAGACATGTCCCAAAGCCTCCCTAGAGCCACAGAGTATAACAAGGCAGTGGAATAGTACTTCCAATTTGGTAACCTCAGTAAGTCTAGTGGTGTTGTTTAGTGTGATATTGCAACTCATTCCTTAACTACTGTGACCATGGTTTCTTCCTGTAGAGTACCTCACCATAGTGGGCCTCCCAGCAATCTCAGAGGTTGGTGGAGAAGGTATTAATCTCCCGATCTTAATAATGAGACAGTGAAGCTTAATAAGGGTTCAGTGACTTCTCAAAGTCACACACTAAGGCAGTCGGCAGAATCCAGTCCCTTAGTCTTCATCCTATTCTGATTGTGACCATGCAACAGACATGTTCCCACCTGCCCCCACGGTTCTACCCTACCAGCAATAAAAATAATGAAACAGAAAATCTTCAGTACATCATGTTGTCCCTGGACTATTGAGCTGAGAGTTGCATCTCATTATGGCTTGGTCTTTGTGGATTTCCTCCAGTGAGTTGAGAATGGAGATAGGCTTAGTAGAATGATTATATTTCAGGTCAGAGACCAGCTCCTCTCAAGATAGTTCTTTCCACAGATGGAAAAGATATGTTAAAATTGCCAAATAAATTAGGAAATACTTGGCAGAATCTGGAAGAGCCTCCAGACTGGCGTTACATAACATGCATATACATTATACATATGCACATTATATAAGGTGACATAGTACTTAATGTGCTGTATATATTATGCAAATTACATATTTGTGAGTAATCATGATAAATATAGAGACCCACTAATCACTTTTTTACACATACTCAGTGACAGATTAGGAAGTTACTTTGCCAGAGAGTCTTAAAACTTACTCTCTCCTGCTGCTTTGGTTCCAATTCCTGACAAAAATAATTGCATCAACTTTTCCCATCTCTAGCCCCCTCTCCTCTTGGCCAAAACCCTCAGTTACCTCCTGTCCCAGCTAAGCTGTACCTTCCATGGAACACACCACAATTGGGTCCATAAAAATAGAATCATGGGGATGGGAAGGATCTAGACTTCCAGATTCCCCTATGTCCCAGGCCTACACCTCAACATTCCCAGGCAAGTGGGTGCCTAATGTTAATACCAAAGGGAGAGAGGAGGGCAGAGGGGAGGGAGGAAGGGAGGAAGAGTCTACCAACCCTCCAAAGAAGGAAACTTCATAGTGTTCCTTGGCTACCAGTTCCAGGATCCAACAATAACCAGTCAGGAAGTTATTTCAAATGTCTAAGTCCCCACAGCATATCTGAGACCATAATTTCCTAAGATGTGTTTCACAAAATGCTAGTAGCCATAAAATGCCCCATGAAAACAGAGTTCTTTGATCAAGTACTAGCTCCCTTTCTAGGAGAGACATAGAAAGGCTTAACTCTAAGAATTCACAGTAAAGAACCATAGGGTCCTTTGTTTGTCTGCCAACATCTATAGATTAGAAACACTGCCTTATGCCCACCATTTCTTCTTTTTGTTCTCAGTGGGGATGGGAACACACAAGTAACCATCCTCAGCAATAATGTTCCAAAAAGTACTTCTCTAGGACAAGGAATCTCCAGTCTTAAGACACTCTTTAGTTTCTTCTATGTGATTCTTTAACTATTTTTATTCTCCTCTACATGTCTTCAAGCAAGAATCAAGGATCTGGACTCTTTGTCCCCCCGGGGGGGGGAGGCGGGAGGGGAAGGAGGGACTGGGGACACATGATAGCTGCCAGGGGTCAGACTTCATCTGTGTAGCTCCAGAGAACAGAACCAGGTGTAAACAGCACAGTCAGAGGGAGGTTGATTTGTATTCAATTTAATGACTTCTTTTGGAACTGGCCAAATATGGAAGGGGCTGCCTTCCGGGGCAATGAACAGTTAGCCGCTCTTATGGGAAGTGTTAGGTGGGGCAGAAGCAATGATTGATCTACCTTGTCCAACAAGCTATTGAAACTGGTTTTGTCAGCAACAATGTTAAGTCAATATCTGTTACTTCGTTTTGAACAGCATACCTCAGTGTCCCCTGTTTTCTGAAAGAATGAAAATGACTCCCAGAGAGATTTCTGGATCAGCGGGTACTAACCAGTTAGACCACACCTAATATGTGGTGATCTCCCCTCAGTAGCTTGGAGAGTTAAAGGAATGAGGTACAGTATTCAGACGAAAAGAGGATCTGCCTTTCTTACTGGGGTCCATATTGGCAGTGTGGAACTCTTCTTGTCCGACAAATACCAGACCTGCATCTGGCTTGCGATAACCAGGAAAAAGAAACCATCCCACATCTCAAATATCAATCCAGTTTTAGATAAAACAAGAGAGCAGAATTGTATAGAATTTCACATGGAGCCATTGTTTGTAGCTCACCTTGATGTCTCATCATGCTGGAGTAGGTCTTTCAACTTTCTACTATAGAGAGAAAACAGGAAAAGGAGACAGGAGAGGGAATTCCCATTTATTGCTTACTGGCTACAAGGCACCATGTCAAGGTCTATTCATGTGCTGTCCCATTTAATCCTCAGAATAGCCTATGATATGGGCGTTGTACTTATTTCACAGATAAAGGAATTAGTGCATAGAAAGGTGAAGTACCTTGTCCAAGGTCAAAAAGATAGTAAGTAGTAACAGCTAAGACTTGACATGGATCTGTCTCACCAAAAATGTATGCTTTTTCTACGATACTTCAGTGCTTTTACCATCCTCGTCTGTTCCCAACCCTGCAATCACTCTGGGTGAGGTTACACGGCATTGGCAGGTTGATCTATCAGGTCCACCTCTATATAGCCATCTAATCATGTTCCTACTAAAGAACTTACAGTGCTTGCTCACATTTAAACTCAGCAACCTCCGTGGGCAGCTGGAACCCCAAACCTCAACTTTGCAATCAGATTGGCAGCCAAAACTCGATCTTCAGTGTTTCAGATTCTAGCGGAATGGGACTCGTTTCCCAGGGCTCCCTAATAAATTTTCTGTTCAACTCCGTGAGTGGGAGAGCAACAAGCAGCCTTCTCAGACGTAAATGCCATGGTCAATGGTGACTGGCCTGCACGGGGAAGGAGGGCTGGTGTTGTTGACGGGAGCCTCCAGCAAGAAGGCTCTGCATGTGCTCCTCATTAGTGATAGGCGTGGGCTGGGCCATCTGTATTCCACAGGAGAACAGAATGGCAGGCTGCCTTTCAGATGCCAAGAGAAGCTATCTAATGGGAAGATCCAGAGAGCTCAAAAAGCAGACAGGCATCTTTCTGCACGGGGATCTCTGTGGGAAAAGGGACACAGAAAGCCAAGGGTTTTTGGAAATTAACGGCTTAACTTGCTGGGCACCCCCCCGCCCCCCGGCCACCACTTCATTCTTCATGCCCATGGTGCAGAATGGCAAGCCGAGCCCTGCAGCCTCATCTGCTAGCTCAACTCCCTTAGCACCCACGATGAACCCACGTTATCCTGAAATCTGTGGCTGCAGTGGCAGGTGCATTATAACAAGGCACCAGAGTTTGCAGGGAAGCCTGCAAGTCTCCCAAGGGCCAGGAAGCACAGCAGCTAGGAGAGGCCATATGACTGGATGCTCAGTGCAGATTCTAGAGGGATAATCAGAAAACGTGAGGACAACTCGAAATGCTCCAAATTAGGAAAATGCAAGTTGGAAGCAAAGAAGAGAACATATAACCCAGTATCAAGCATGTAGTAGGTAATGAATAAATATGTGTTAAATGAATAAATAGCTAAAGTGGGCATCTGTCCTTCTATCCTGGAATGGGTAGGGGAAGGGGAGGTAGAGGCGATGAAAGCTTTTTAACTAACAACTCAGGAACTTGAAACCACAGGATGTAGAGGGAGCTCATGGGGGCCTCTAACTACACAGACATCTGTTGAATGATGGACACAGCTAAATATGGATCATCAAAGGGCTTTCTAGGTCACATGGAGGGCAGTTTCATGATTCAGAAAATATGAAATTCAACCTGGACAGAAAGACAGAAATATTTGCAATCTACTTCTTAGCCATCGGGTCAGAATGGACAAAGAATAAAAAGGCAACACAAGTGGGGTTACAACACAGTAAGAGATCGACATAATAAGGGACAGATTCAAGAGATGAAAAGACATGGAGAACTGGATGTTTTTTTAGCAGATTTATTTGGGCAAGGGAGCTGAGCACTATAGTTCAAAAATGAAAGAAAGGACCAACAAATCCTTTAAAAAAAAAAAAAAAGCAGCTTAAAAGTTGAGTTAATGGGAAGATGGACATGTCCAGGCATTAATGATATTGTTAGTAAGTAACTATCATTTATTGTGTGGTCCCAAGCCTATTACTTTGATGAGCACTGTTAACCTGCAACAGGAACCCTAATGAAGTTGGTGGTGTAAAGTTCCCTACTTGAGAAACAAGGAAACTGAGAAACAGAGCAAATCCCCTAGCGGCAGCTCCATCAGGATCTACCTTCAAAGCCAGGCCTGTGCCTGCAGGGCCAGTGTGGATTCCTCTGAGCTCCAAGCACAGTGGCAGGGATTTACTACCCCAAACCAGTCCCGTGGGCGCACGCACACCTTACCCTCCCTTCTTCTCAGGCCCTCTCTCCAGAGGCGCCAGCTGGGCCTTGTTCTAGGACCTGGCTCAGTCAACAATGGACAGCTGGTAAAGAACTCACCAGATCACGCTGTTCACATGATATGAAAGACCACCTTAAAGGATACAGAGACCATATTAAGGATCAGGAGCAAGTGAAATGAGGTCAGGTAGTCAAACATCTGAATTCAGTAACAGATAAGTAAAGGTGGAACAGAGATCCGAAACATCTTTTTAAAAATCTCTTGGATAAATCATAATTTGGGGTAAGAAGACTGCTCTAGAATGATGCAAAAAAATTTTTTGAACTTTTTCCTTTCCAAAAAAATCCCCCAAAAAATCCTTTTAAAAATTGAAACTTAGCAAGAATTACAAGGTGAGTGATAATAAAATGGTAATCTCTTTTTTCCTTAGACAAGACAAAAGGAAATTAATTTCTAAACCTCACAATGTAAATAGCAATCCAGAAAAAGATTCCAGAAAGTGTGCATTTTCTGTTGAGGGATTAAACATCAGTACGTTCAAAGTAATTAATGAACTTATTTTTTGTTCTTATTTATTTTTTTAAAAAACTGGTACCAGTTGGTTACCAGAAAATGGCATGCTCTTCAAGAAAAGAAAAATTTTCTTGGTGAATATTTCCTCTCTCCCCGACATCTTTGAGGTAAAAGGATTGAGAACTAACTAGATCTTTTAACTCACAGCAACGTACATCCACGGAAGGTGTTAATAATAGAGGATATCATTAAATTGCTGTTTGGGGTTTGCTATCATCATACTCTGCCACCACCAGGCATGTAGGTAATGATAATAAACCTAAAAGGATGAAGTAATCCCAACTCCCTCCCTCTCCCTGTCAGCCTCCTAAAGCTTCCCACCATGGCCGTCCAGGTTAAATATACTTTCCTGAATTAGAATAGCTGGGAATAATTTCTTTTTATCATGGAAATTTTCAAAATACAGAAAAGCAGAGCCATGAGTATAATGAGAACACATATACCTGTCACTTAGATTCAACAATCATTATCATTTTGCCATATCTGTTTCATTTTTTTTCTGAGGTATTTTAAAGTAAATTACAGACGTCATGACATCTCACACCAAAATACTTTCACATATATCATTATAGGGGATCCTTCTTGATGTGGGAAAGGCTGTGTATATCAAACACACTGCTGTCAGAAGATGTCTGGGTGCTCTGGTAAGCTCGGTCACTTCTCATTCACAAATAGAAGTTAATCAGGACATCACTCTAATACTAATGAGGAGAAAGTTTTGGGAGGAACCCAAGGAAGGTCTTAGCTGTATTCAAAACGTTCCTGATTGATCTAGAGAGAGGAAAGTCAACAGCACATTAACTAAATTCTCAGAAGGTAAGAAGTGGGGAAGTGTTTGTTACAAGCACTAATGATACCAGAGAGAAAACTCAAAGCACTTGGAGGAGGTAGAAATTTACCTAAACAGTGCATGTTCTTGTTTTTGAAATAAAAATTGTTTAAAACATGGGTAATTACAGAAAGACTGGGCACAGGTAAAACAGTAAAACATTCTATCTGCAGATTCCTTTAATCATAGAAAAGACCGTTGTGGTTTTTGCCCCCACCATGTGATGAACATGGCGCTAGACTGGGTGGGGCGGGAGGTGAGCTGCTGAGATGTACAGACAGGTCCTCCCCCTCCGCTGGGGCATAACTGAACTGGAAGTGCGTCAACTCCCAAGAGAACGTCTGGGAAGCTTGGTTGAGAAGCGTTGGCTCACTTATGCCGGGTAAGATATCATTTTCAGTAGGCAAAGAGTAAGGAAAGCAGATATCATTCCACTTGCTCTGTGCTTCGCTGCTGGGGTCAGGGCAGGCTAACCGCAGATGTTCTGAGCAAGATGGCGGGCAAGGTGGTTGGGTGGTTTGCTTACAAAAGTCTGCCGGCTCAGTGATTCTGCCGAACAAAAGAGAAGCAGGCAAAATGAGGGACAGCAGGTTCCAGAATGTTCAGCCTGTCTCCATCAATAAATAAAATAAGTTTCCTATTCAAAACAGCCTAGGTGGCTGCAACAACTGGAAACCAAGGCCTGATACCCAGCCTGTGGCTGGTGGACCTAACTGAGCACCCATCTGGCTTTCCATGCATCAGGAGGAAAAACTTCCTTATCCATACCCCCAGGGCACATCTACTTCTTTTTGACTCATGAAACACCCCACCCCACCACCCCTTCCCCCACACCATGAGGCTCATAAGAAGAAGCACCTCCTTTTCTCGTAACATTGCTGCCATAAGGAAGGCAAGTCTCTGTTGACTGACTCGGCGATGAAAATTGTTTCCATCCTCCTGAGAGTAGGAACATGCTTTCTTCCCAGAGCGCCCCCTCTTTGGAAGCACACAGTCTCTCCTGAGCTCCCTCCTCCAGCCTCACCCCTGGCCCTGAGGAGCCCAGGATCCGCTGATGGGCGAGAAAACACATGAGCTCACTGGAGCTTATATAAGAGCTCTTGGCAGGCCTTCCCTGGGAGCATGCTCACATTTGCCTTGTCTAGGCAATGTGATTTTTCTCTTCTCTATCTCCTCAGAACAGAGAGGCCGATTTGTCCTCCTGCTCATTAGTGGCTTTGTAGCTGGGAGAAGGAAGCACAGTGTTCCCTCCTAAATCCCAGTGACTCAAACTGGCAGATGTTTTCTGAGGGGGAGAAATAGTATCTACGAGACAGAATTCACCTGCAGGCCTTGAGCCCCCTCACACTGGCACTACCCCTTCTCTCGGCTCTTGTCTATGAGGAGCCCATGCGGCTTCCGTCACCCAGAAGAGCAGTGAAAGCCATAAGGGCCGAAGCAGCCTTGCCATCTCAGAGGACTCCCGCTCTGATGTCCCTTCTGAGATGTTTGTGAGCAAGGTCTAGGGCAAGGAGAGACAAAATAAGATGGAAACCCTCCTCTTCCCCCAAAGGAAGAAACAGAACATTAATGGAGATCTTCCAGGTGTTCCCCTTGGCAGGAAATTGATCCTGTGTCCCAAAGACTTGGTGAAAACTCCTTTCCTCTCCCAGATGCCATTGTCTTGAGGGAGGAAAGACAGTTTGGGGAAACATGGGGGAACTGCGCTCTGGAAACTCAAAGAGAAGGGAGGAGAGAGAGAAAGGGAAGGCTGTCAACCCAATCTCCAAATTCAGTGGATGTTTTACATAGCTCCCAAGAGGAGAAGGGATTTGGTTCTTCTCCTGCCCCTGAGGGACGAAAAGGAGGTGGAGGAGCAGGTGGGGGGGGGGTGCCTGGCTGTGATGGGCTCCCTCTGCTGCCCCCATCACTCCAGGCCTGGGCAGCTAGGGGCAGTGCCAGACAAGACGGAGGAGCTCAGCCTTTGCCTCCTCATTCTCCTTCCTGAGCTTCACAGGCCGGGACCCGGGGCGCTTAGTACCCACAGGCAAGGGGGGGTTGCCCTCTCCTCCCCCTGCTCCTCTCCCGAGGCCAACACCACCTCCTGCCTCACACCAAGCAGCAGTAGGGACATGGGCAAGTGTCAGATCATGTCTCACCTTTCCCGCCTGTCAGATGGGGCTGGAGACGCTGGTTCATATATTTGTTCATTTATCCATCGATAAATATTGTGTTATTAACCAATGTCTATTTGCCAGGCACTGGACCCTAACTTCTTAACCTGTTTCAACACGATTCTCTTGCTTTTTCTCCACCATTTCCCATCCCATTCTGCTTTTCCCAACCTCCACCCACCCCCAATGCCCACTTCTTCCACCTTTTCTTCTTTCTTTTATTCTCATGATGTTTCTCTTCCCTTTTCTCCCACAATTCTATTTTTAGAGCTTTCATACATAAAATCAGAGGATCGCAGGGATCTTAAGGGGACATTTGCCCACTTTGTTATCTCCAGGCAAGGCTGTGCTGAAAAGGCCCAGGGAAGATCAGAGAACATAGTCCAGAGCCCGATTTCAGGATGTAATTTGAGTGTCTCACAGCTTCTGCCATCAAGAAATTATCCCCAGTGTCTAACTGAAACCCCTCTATTCAGCACTATTCTCCTTTTTCTCTTTACCCTTTGAGTCACATCTCAGGCATAGAGCACCTTTGTGGATATAGAACCATTGGGAAGTTTAATGCAAAGCAACGTAGCTGAACATCCCAGACCAGAGGGTATTAGTATGAAAACAACAGAATCAGGAGCAAAGGGACCAGAGGCCATGGCAGTGAAGTGGGTTTGACTTCTGTGAAATCAACAAAAACAGAATAAGCAATAACCCTCAAGCATAATCCTACTGGAGTCGCAATTTCGGATCGACTACCTCAGTTAACACAAAAAGTCCACTGAGCAGGGAGTTCTGGAATCAGTCCCCTATTGTTGGAAAGGCTCTTCCTTAGATGTCATCGAGTTCAGCCTCGCATGCTGAGCTGGTAGCCAGCGTAGCACCAGGTCTGTGGTCTGTTGATGGTAGTTGAGTTACAAATGGTGGTCATTCAATCTCGGTTCCAATGTGACCATATACAGAATTCCCCTCCAAAGCCATTTTTCCTGGCCTCTGGGGAGGAGGCAGGCCAGGTCTACACTTGGGCAGGGCCCGATGCACCAAATGTTGCTCTCTCAGATCTGTGTGAACCTGCCAAGGTGGCTCACAGTCTTGAGGGAGGCAGTGTGCCTAGTGAGTAGGTCACCGGACAAGGAGGCAGATTTCAAAATCTACAGCATTTTCTTTCTTCCTTTCTTCTTCAGATGGCAAGAGGCAGGAGATCAAACTAAAGAGAAGAGGGTCCTACAGCAAGTTGCTGACCCAAGTTCTATCACAGCTGCCCTCTTCCATCGAATGGGCAGAAGTAACTTCTTGTGCCTCTCTGTACCATCATCCTCCACACTCGGTGGGTACGTGTGAGAAAGTGTTCTTGTTAGCCAGGAAGCATAACCCAAAGAAGCCACTGCTAAAGGGGTTCTGACGGATGCTTTTCTCTCTCTGCAGGAAACAAGTAAGACCCTTCAAGCTTGGAAAAGTCTGGCCACTGTTCCATAGAGCTGCTGTGGAAGGAGCCATTCCATGTGCCAGGATGATGTGAGGGATGAAACACTGCCTGGGAAACAAGAGCAACACGGGGAGTAGGCTACATGCTGTCTCAGCCACATGGCCTTGGACATGTCCTTTAGCCTTCTGGGACCTTTCTTTCTCCGTCTATCCAACAAGGGGGCTCTAAAGACTTTCCCTCTTCAATGATCTTGCCCTTACCTGGAGTAAATCCTGCGGCCATGGGAGAGGGGGTGGGGTCCTTGTTCTTACGGGTCTTCCAGCAGGCCCAAGGCTCCCCCCAGCCCTGCTACCCTGGAGGGCTACTCTTCCCCCCTTAAGGAATCTTCTCTTTCCTCTTCAGGATTGATCATGCTCAGAAATCAGCTGATATGGGGGGCCAACATAAAAAAAAAACCGACAAGGAAACTCTTTGGTAAGCCCTCCACCTTTACACACACGCACACACACATACACAAACACACATACTCGATCCCTGACGTGTAAGCATTTTCCATTCTGTGGATCAAACCTATTTTACCCTTTCTCATTGCCAGTGTGTTAGGAGAGAATCCATTCCCACCAGTGGAAAAGCACCACTTCCTTTTAGAGAACTTAGCTAAAGCACAGTGTTTGGGGTGACCCTGGGCATAGGTTGAAGCTACACGTCCTAACGCACCTCACCTGCGGCCCGTAAATGCAGACTCTTGCCAGCCGAGACTGAGGCAGTGACTGGGTAGCACGGTGCCAGGGTCCCGATCCTTCACTCCTCACTCGTCCACCTCCGCTGCCTCGTCCACCCGTAGATACGCTACTCCGTCAGGGTGGTTGCCTGCTCGAGCCTGCCTGTCTGCCTGCCGGAGTGCCGTGGACTTGTTCCTGTAATGTGCCGTGTGTACGTGTGTCCTGACTCTGTGGTTTACTACAAATAAACCTGACAGCGGACCGCTGACCTCTGACCTCCTGGTGGTTTCTTTCCAAGCCGCCGCTCGAGAAACCGGACTTGTCTGATCAGCCACAGGGCGCCGGAGACGAGCAGGCTCCCCGAGGCTGGTCTGTGGCCCTTCACAGGTGCCCCCTGCCACGGCTCTGCTCAGACGCAGGGACTGGGAAGAAGGGAAGCTCTCTGTTGCCGCTTTCCTGGTGTTGCAGGAGTGGGAGAGGGAGCCAAAAATCCTATTAAATAAGCCTTTACTAAACGTTTCATAGTCCTCATTTCATTGATATCAGAAAACTCCCCTCTGAAGGGATGAGCATTTTAGAGATCAGGAATCAGAGGCTCATAAGTGGTCATTAACCTGCTCACAAGTAACATAATAAGTAACCCAGTTCTTCTCTCATATCCCAGTCTTGCTCTTTCCTCTACACCAGTGTTTCTCCGAGGGGGGGCCGGGGACTGCTAACATCAGAAACACCTGAGGTCTGGATTCCTGAGCCCCGTCAGACCTCCTGAATCATGGTCTCTGAGAGTGGGACCCTCAAATCTGGGTCGGTACATAAATCCTTGCGCCCACCGCGCCGCACCCTGCTGGGGGGACAGGACCACTCTGCGAGGCCCAGCCAAGCCAGCACTTTAGCAGAGCTCAGAAACTGGAGTCTGTGGAAGAGCGCCATGAGACAGAAGAGACCCAGAGGGGAGACAGATCTGGGAAGAAGCAAGGCTGTGCACTGCACATCAGAGTTGGCTGGCCCCTCGCCCCAGAAGGTGGACCCCAACAACAGGTCCATCAGCTCGTCTCCAGGCTGAGCGGTCTCAAGCCAAGGGTTCAAAGTCACACCCGGGTGGGGCTAGGCAAGGGGGTGTGGGCTCAACCCGGCAGCCTTGGGGACAGCGACCTACAATGGTGCAGCCCCTACTGCCTTTTCAGTCGCCATCACCCTGCCCAGCCCCGCCTGACTGGCCAGTCCCAGGATCCGAAGAGCCATCATCTTTGCCTCGCCAGGTCCTTCCTACCACAAGTGACCAACGGTGTTCCAAAAGACCCAGAACTCAGGCCCTGAAGTCTGTCTTCTCCGTGTCCCTGCTGTCATCCTTGGGGCTGGGCAAGGACTCTGGCCTCAGGGAACCTCACCAACATGTTACTCACTCCTACCCATTCCCTCCCCTTTCCACCTGGATCTGCCGAGCTCTCTTTTGTGCCCTGGAGTCCAGGTGGAGGTTTCTGAAGTGATGGTGGGGATGTTTGAGGTGGGGCACTGTGAGACAGATGCATCACTCCTACTGGGGGCAGGACAAGATTCTGGAAATAGCTCCACGGCCGCTCAACTGGGGACAGTCAGCCACGGTCTCACCCAGCCCGCTGCAACACTAACTATGTGGGACAAATATTTTCCTCAAGGAAATGGCTTTTCTGGAGTCAAGAAATCAAGAAAACACCTCCTGTACAGAATTTGATGCAACCAAATCAGCAAAACATTTAAATTATGAATGCACAAAGTGGTTTATGATACAGAGCTCTTAGAGTGAGAATTCTCTCCCATCTCTGTAGCTAGGAAAAGAATTGGGTAAACAAGGAAAATTCTGCTCCATTCAAGAACAAAGGCCCTTAGCAGTTGTGTTTGCATTTTAAACAATAGCAAAGAATAAGCCATTTGCTGAAGCATTTACAAGATTTTCTAACACATGTGACCATGTTCCTGCTCCTTCCCCCACTTAACAGGTTACTGTGTGCCTTTAAAAGTAACAACACTGCCTTTGTTTTTAAATGTTCTTCCCTCCTACTTTCCATTAAACCAGACTATCAATTATTACAGAAATATTTCTGAATCTAAAACCTTCAAGCCATTCAGAGAGGGAGGAGAAAGTCAAAGAGAGCCAACGTGGCAAGGATCTTTCAGAAAGAAAGATCAGAGAGGTTCGAAGGAAAAACAGTGGTCTCAGATTGGAGGGCTTGCAGAGAGCACCGAGTCTGACCTCTCAGCCAGAGCGAGACTCAGCTTTACAGCCCCTGTCCTGTGCATGGTCACCCCTGCCTCAAGACTTCTGCTGATGGGCAGCCCGCCACATTGCCAGGGAGCACCTCCAGAAGGTCTCTGAGCCTTAGGCAGGCTCCTATTACACCCAAGTCTACCTCTCATTGACTCCCATCCACTGGGCCCCAGCTTGGCCACTAGCAACCCAAAATACATTCACCTCTGCTGTAGGACAGGGCGCAGATACCTCAGAACAGCGACCTCGTCCTTTTTTTCCCCTCCAGACTAAACATCCCCCAAATCCTTAAATCATCCCTTATATGTCATGACTCTCAGACCCTAAGCTATTCTTTCTCTGGAACTTTCTCTGGAACAACAAACAACAACAGTTTGCCAAGGTCCCTCTTAAAATGCAATTCCCAGAACCGAACCCAGTGCCCCAGAAACGGGTGGATAAGCGCAGAGCCACATCCCGCGCTCTGGACTCTGCATTCGCTTCCCTTGGCAGCCAGATGGCTCTGCTAGGGCACCCCCTCTCACGGCAGCCATCTCCCACCTCCCGGGAGCGCCAGTCACTACCGTTGGGGCGGTGTTTCACTGATCACCAAGTCCCTTCAGAAACACGGCCTCGTTTACTCCTCACCACAGCTCCGGGAGGGTGACTAGAGATGAGGAAGCTAAGGTTTTTCCAAGGCCGCATGGCCAGGCTTCACGCCCTGAGCCTGTGGTTCCAAGCCCTTGCTCCTCCACACACACCCATGTTGCCTTTTCACTTGAACGTCTATTAAGGCCAAGAAAGTCTCCCTGGCTCCATTTGTTAGTGTCTACTCAAAATCTTTTTCGGGGCACCCGGGTGGCTCAGTCAAACATCTGCCTTCAGCTCAGGTTATGATCCCAGGGTCCTGGGATAGAGCCCCACATCAGGCTCCCTGCTCAGAGAAGAGCCTGCTTCTCCCTCTCCCTCTGCCTGCCACTCCCCCTGCTTGTGCGCGCTCTCTCTCTGTGTCAATAAATAAATACAATCTTTTTTAAAACATTTTTTTCTTTTTTCCGTTCCATTTTGTCTTGTTAATTTCTGCCCATCCTCGAACCTGTCTAGATCTTTTTGACTCCCATTTCTGCTGCCCCATATATTAAAGTGAAGACAATGGGTCAAAGAGAGAAGGCAGCAGAAGAGGATGAAGGACCAAACAAGGAAGGAGGAAGGAGCTGGAAAGGGAGCATCTCAGAGAAGAATGGGCAGCATAGTGCGGCATGTTGGGGTAGGGGGAAGACTGGGTTCCAAAGCCCACCACCGCCGAGGGCTCTGCTACCCTACACAAGCCACTTAGCCTCTCAGAGCCTCACTTTCCCAGGAGGGGGCGCCGAACTAGTCCATTCCCAAGACTTCTCCCAGTTTCATGAACCTAATGTAGAAAAAGACCTTACCGTTAGTCCAATGGATCTTCTCTTTTAATCCAATGACTATATTGGACAACAGATTTCACTCCAAATATTTCACATGGTTTTCTTTTGCTACAATAAAGAAAAGCAAAGATGGCTAGGGGCCAAGGCAAGCAACATCTATTTCAATTGATTGCCAGCCCTGCGTTTTAGGGGGTGGGGGAGGGGAAGGAAGGATTACGAGAGTTACATCTCAAGATGTCGGACCCAAAGACTAAGGAATCCTCAAGGGGGCCGAGCCAGAAGCTCTGCAGCTGTCACCAGACACCCTCTCCATGTTATCAGAAGGCCAAGGGTCCCGCAATGAACAGTGGCCACTGAAATGTCATGAGAAGGGAGAGGACGTGTTACCCATCTCTCATGCACCTTCCTGGGGAGGTCACATGGCAAAGGGTCTCAGATCATTGTGCTAAGATGGGAAATATCATCCCATGTTCTTATTCTTCTGGAGCAAAGCTGTTCAATAGAAATATAATGTGAGCCACATATGTAAGTTTACATTTTCTAGCAGCCACATAAAAAGGGTAAAAGGGAGCAGGTGCAATTAACTTTAATAAAATATTTTCTTTAACTCAAAAATTTCCCAGATATTATCATTTTCATATGTAATCAATATAAAAGGTATTAATTACTTAATAATCAGTTAAACACTTCAATACTTGAAATAATTTTAAACAACTTTAAATAATAATTTGAATACTTTGAAATAGTTAATTTAATACTTAAATACTGAACATCATTTTTTTGTACGAAGCCTTCAAAACCCAGTATTTATTTGACATGCCGGCGCTAGCCAGGGGGGAGTAGCTGCTGCGCCAGACAGAGAAGCTCGAGGTGCTCCCACCGCATCTGATGCTCCGCCCCCGCATAACCCTTCTCCAACCACGTGATAACTGCCTGCTTCACGGTCTGCGTTATCCATCAGACTGGAGGAGGTCTAGCAGGGCTGGGACCGTGAGTTAACTGGTATGTCCCGGCTCCGGGCTCCGTGTTTGACATGGATAATCATAGGCCCTTGATGGACATTTGACAAGGAAGCAAGGAAGGAAGGGATGCAAGCTCGCCTATGTAAGCAGTACAGGAAGAGCTTGGGTTCGAACCTAAGGATCTGACAATAAAACACGTCATCATTTCACCGGATCTTGCCTCCTCCTAAACCTCCGGAAGCATTATGAAGAGAGCAGAGTCTCAGTGTCCAACAGACTTAGATTCAAATTCCAGCGAGGTGACCACTTACAGGGAGCTCACTGCAGGGGTTTGGGAGTGATTGTGTGCTACTTACCTTACCCCGCTTAGCCCTGATTTCCTCATCTATAAAATGGGGATGATAATATTTACCTCATAGGTAACTATGAAGATGACATGTATCTTGCAAACATCAGACTTTCTGTAAATGTTAGTTTGCGTTCCTTGTCTAATAAAATGGAAATAAATCATTCCTATCTGGCCAAGTTTGAATCCTACAGCAGCTTTGTCCCTATCGAGAGAGGGAAAAGTAATGAAAAGCAAACCAAAATTTGAGAAAGGGAGCCAGCTCCTACCATCTGCCTCCTTGTTTGTTCCTTAAAAAGCTCCACAAAATGCAGATCTAGCCAGGGTAGCCCGTGAATTATGAGGAAGCTAGCAATCCCCTTGCTTTTCCGGCAGGTAGCTACGCACTGTCCTTTCTTCTGACCTTTGCCTCAGGGATTCCAGCCTTTAAACCTCCTCAGCCCCAAGCCCAGTAGAATCTGCTTTTGCTATTCTGAGCTCAGGAGGCTGGAAGCGCTTTGAACCACGTCTGGTGCAACCACCCAGGTGGAGAAGGTGCCCAGGAATCGCTCAGAGAATCACTGAGATTCCGTCCTGAGGCCTGAGTCTTAGCTGGGGTCGATCCTCAGAGAAGGCAATGGTTCCTTTATCCAAGAATCTCACATGAGCTCAGGAAGAGGGACAGCTGGGGAAAGCAAAACTGCCATTGTCTGGATAAGAAAGCAGTTATCAAAATTAAACACTCCCTCCCAGCTTATTTCTGACTGTTCACCCTCCCCTCACACACCCCCTCGAGAGTCTTCTCAGCTCCAGGCCTTTTCTGGCACAGCTCCTCAGCCTGCTGGGCCCTCCCCCCTCCCCTGTCACCACCACCCTGCTCCTCCCCACCTTCACTTGTCACTAAGCCTTCCCTCTCTCAGTCCTACCACCGCCGTGACCAACAAGTACACCACACACACACACACACACACACACACCCCATACACACCATATACACATACACATTTACCCCAAAAGTCTTCCTTTGCCTAAAAGTCACCCCTACCTCACTTCTACCACCAGCATGATCAATACACACCACACACACACACACACCACACACACACACACACACCACACACACACACACACACACACAGCACCATCACACATGCATAGCTTTCACCACCACTCCCACACACTCACTCCCATATTCACCACCATCACTTACTACCTACACATACACTTACTCCCGAGCACACATACACAGCACCCCCCACACCGCAAACACACGCACACACGCAGAGCCCACACACACAGAGGAACATACACATCAACTGTGTCAGACACGTTCCACTGGTCCCCCCAGCCCTACGCACACCCAACGCAGAAGCAGAGTAAGTATCCACCTCAGAACATTTGATCTCCTGAGTTCTGAAGATTTATCTCTTTCACCTTGATTAGAGATATTCATATACAAACATCTTAGCTTCCCTACTGGACTATGAGACCCCTGAGAGTCTGTTTCTCTTTTTATTTTTGCAAACTGCACAGCTCTTGGTCCATGGTTGGGGCTCAATAATTATTTCCTTTTTTTTTTTAAGATTTTATCTATTTATTTGAGAGAGCGAGAGAGCACAAGCAGGGGGAGGGGCAGAGGAAGAGGGAGAGGGAGAATCTTAAGCAGGCTCCATGCTCAGTGCAGAGCTGAACATGGGACTCGATCCCACGACCCTGAGATCATGACCTGAGCCGAAGTCAGATGCTTAACCGACTGAGCCACCCAGGCGCCCCTCAATTATTATTTCTGAATGAATAAATGACTCAATTAATCAATCACTGTGAGTCTGTAGGGCCTAAATGAGGTGAGGGGAGAACCAATGGTGTAGGCCCTGAGCCGGCCTGGCCCTGGGGGCCGGGGGGAAGGGGGGGCGGGGGAGGTGTTCTCTTTCGTGGCTAGTCCTGCCTGATCCTGCTTCGCTGCCTCGGTTTCATTCCAAGGGAAATATTTGTTCTGTGAGCAAATAAAATGTGAATATGTTCTAATCTGTTACAAAGATACACAGAGCTGCCTTGGGCCTGATGCTTAGCTCTCAGGGCACTTCAAAGAACTGCAAAAATAAAAATGTCCCGGTGGGGGCAGGAGATGTAACTCTTTCCTTCCCAGAGACAAGGGCAAAAGAAGACTGGGTATTAAGATTCCCCTTGAACATTTCTAAAGGAAACCTCCTCCTCCAGGGGCGCCTGGCTGGCTCAGTCGGTGCACCATGTGGCTCTCGATCTTGGGGTTGTGAGTTCAAGTCCCATGTTGGGTGTAGAGATTACTGAAGAATAAAATCTTCAAAAAAAACCAAAACCAAAACCAAAACCAACCCTCCTGTGGGCCTGACAGGTCATCGTAAGGTTCTCTTTCTCATTGTTCCTCAGACTCAAAAAAGCCAAAAACCCACAAAAACACATCGCCACACACTCACACCAGAAAACTTTACTCGATGCCCACAGTTAACTAATGGAGAGTATACCTCCCAGAAATGCATGTGACACCGAACTTCTCCATCTCCCTGGCCCTCTGAAGCTAGCCTTCTGCCCACCGGAGCATCACACACACACCGTGGATCTCTGTTTTAATCAACAAGCAGAATGCTTGGAGAAGTCAGGAAGAAAAAAAATTCCTAGCAGCAGAACATTAGGAAGAGAGCTTTGTATTTTGTTTGTTTCCTACTAAGGAATTCTTAGAAGTTCAGAACCTTCCATAATAAGCTGTCATCGGATACAGTTGTTTCCGAATATGGCCTCAGGTTTGATTGCAGGGTTTTTAAACATCTGACCCCGGAATGCAATGTTTCAGTGTTCGCTTAGCCCAGCCCTGTCCCTGTTTACAGGCTGGGCCAAAAAAGCACAGCGTCGAACTATCAGTTAAGGAAATCCAGGGTGCACAAGTGCAACCATTTAGTAAATGCCTGAAGAGGGATGACTTCAGTCCCTGCAGTAGATTCTGAAAATATAACCTGCATCTCCACGCTCTGGAGGTTTGAGTCTTCCAGGCTGAGCTGTCTGAGGTCAGGCACACCGATCTACGATTCCAGTTCCAGAACAAGCCTCAGCCCCCTTCCTGGGGCACCGTCTTAGCTGCCATTTGCAGATCCTTACTTGGTGTTTGAAGCCTTTCCACAAACTGCAGGTGAAAAATAGTAGTGTCATCCTCTGCTTCATTTCACAATGGGGGAATCTGAGGCTCAGAGAGGCCAAGCAACTTGCCCAGCGTAGCCCAGCTAGACTGGGAATTCTGATTTGCTGACCCCAAAACTCCTTCCCAGGGGACTGCTTCACCAAGAAAGCCAGCCTGCACAGAACTTCAGGAAGCCAATGTCTTCTTATCCCTACTAGTTTGTTATTCAAAGCAACTGCTATTCTCTCCCTCATTAGATCCTCTATTTTTTAACACATGCAATTTTAAAAATTTTAACACATGTAAAAGCAACACAATACTAACCCAATCAATTCAAAAGACTTTTTGAAAGCCTCTATGTTTCCTTTGAAAATGAATTCCCTTTTAGATTCCCCCATTACAAAGTAGAATCGCAAGACCTCTCTGATTCCTTTACAACAGCCCTGTTGTAAAGCCCTGGGCATTACTGCCTCTTGCAGGGGCCAGGTGGACACCTCCAGAGCAGCCCCTCCTTCAGCTGACCACTGTCATTCACAGTGGGAAGGGGGCAGGGGAACCTCCTCTGACATAGGCACCAGGGTCTGACCCCTCTCCAGCAGTCATACCTATACTAAAACTAAAACACACACACACACACACACACACACACACACACAGATTGTCATGGTAGTGTTGTGTTTAACCTCAAAAAATTGGAAACAGCCTAATCTCCAACAGCAGGGAAACAAGTAAATGATGTTATAGCCATAAGAAGGCATACTAGGCAAACCTTAAAAATGGAGTTTATGAAGAGTGTTTAATGCCCTGGGGACATGCCTATAATCTCAGGCAAAATGCAAAGTTATATATTAAAAAATATATCTCCATTATGTAAAACAGTGAAGAAAAAAGCCAGGGAAGAAATATGTTTAAATGTTAACAGTATTCATTTCTAGAATTATGGGTGCCTGTTAATTTTGAATCATTTTTGTATTTTCCTAATTGTACACAATGAGTGTATAATGATTTCATAATTCGAAATGTTTGGGAAGTTTTCAAGGACCAAATCCCCAATGTTGGTGAATTAAGAAGACTGATAAAAAAAAAAAATTTACAGTAACAAACAATTTTGGGGAAACTGTAAAAAAGTGAGACTACTAAATATCTGATTGGAATTGGGCCATAAATTTAAAAATTTTTAAAGTATCAATGTACATATGCACGCCTGCCAGTTGAAAGAACAATTTCTACTTCCGATCCTACTCCCTGACAAGTAATAATGTACCAAATCTTTTAAAATAACAAATGTAACAGCCTTCAGCATTCTGTTCCTTGTCAGTCCTGGACTTGAGCTCAAAATGGCTTGCATTGACCTCTACCATTCAGGGTCAGTCTTCATGAGGGGCTCTTGGATGAAATCCCTGTTGGGGTGGGGGGCAAGGTTGGCAGGGGCATAAGCAAGTGTGAGCCTCCTCTCCAGCCCAGTACGAGCTTAGTCACTTACTGGAGGAATTCAGAACTCTGTTCGCCTTCCACTGTGCAAGCTAGCGGGGGCAGAAAGCGTCAGCAGAAGGACATGCTGGGTTGATTACAATTGTTCGGAGGCACTAGAGGGCCAGTAGCCCATGGCCAGCCTTCCCCATTCTTCTTGCAGACCCCGTCCTGTTCATTGGCACTTTGGAGCATTCTGGGCCAGGACAAAGAGACATCTAGAATGAATGCTTTTTTTGATTCCCCACTCCCCGCCCCCCATCTCTTCATCTGGCATCCGAGCTCTTTTTTTCTCTTACCTCTCTGTTCTGATGTACTTCAAGCCACCCTTCATACCCATTAGATGTGTCTTTCCCAAATTTCCCCTTTTCACGTGTCACTCCCTTACTCTAGAACTTACCTTAGTTCCCTCTCGCTCAAGGAATCAGATCCAGACTCCTCAGATCTTCACTACCCAACTCCCGGTCCCTACCCAGCCCCTCCAAACTCACCATCCTCTGCTCTGCTTCCCCTCCACACTGCCCCTCCGCATCCTCCCTACCCCCCACCCTAGCATCCAGCCCAGCCCTCCCCATCCTGCAGGCTGCACTTCAGTGGAACCTCAGAAGTCTCATCCATTGGAAAGAAATGTTCCTTCACTAAAATAGAATAATGGAGTCTTGTCCAAATTATGCTCAAAGATACAATTTTCTCCATGTTAAGTTTTCTCCCATCAACTTTTGTTAAACCTTTGGCACCAGCAGCTCTGCCTATCTCTAGTGAGAGCCCGCGGATGGCGGAGCGTAAAAACAGTCCCTGGCAAAAAATTGTGGAAAAGCCTCAGGAACAGCCCGTTGTGTGTCTTCAGTAGCTTGTTTATTTCACAGACATGTGCTCACGTTGTGGTTTTATATGTACACAAAAAATAGATTCCCATTTTCTACTAATTAAATTGCTTGGGTGCATGTGAGAGAATTCTATACCACGTGCTTTTGTGATCACCTTTAAAAAAAAAATCGTAATGTTCTTTGCATAAGAAAATTCTGAATGCTGTGAGCCAGGACACCTGGGTGACTTTGTAAACCACTGCTTCAGACCCATTACACCCCTCCTTCCCCAATACCACACACTCATGCGTATTTGTGCTTTTATCATTCTGTTCTGCCCGTGCTCGCCACACCCCCTTCTCCGCCAAAGAATACCTCCTCAGCAGCCACTCTGGAAAACAGTATGGAGGTTCCTCAAAAGGTTGAAAATAGAGCTACCCTATGACCCAGCAATTGCTCTACTGGGTATTCACACCAAAGATGCAAATGTAGGGATCCGAAGGGGTACGTGCACCCCAATGTTTATAGCAGCAAAGTCCACAATAGCCAAACTATGGAAAGAGCCAAGATGTCCATCAACAGATGAATGGATAAAGAAGATGTGGTATATATATACAATGGAATATTATGCAGCCATCAAAAGGAATGAGATCTTGCCATTTGCAACGACGTGGATGGAACTGGAGGGTGTTATGCTGAGCGAAATAAGTCAATCAGAGAAAGACAAGTATCATATGATCTCACTGATATGAGGAATTCTTAATCTCAGGAAACAAACTGAGGGTTGCTGGAGTGGTGGGGGGTGGGAGGGATGGGGTGGCTGGGTGATAGACACTGGGGAGGGTATGTGCTATGGTGAGCGCTGTGAATTGTGTAAGACTGATGAATCACAGACCTGCACCTCTGAAACAAATAATACATTATATGTTAAAAAAAAGAAGAAGAAGAAGAAGATAGCAGGAAGGGAAAAATGAAGGGGGGGCATCAGAGGGGGAGACAAACCATGAGAGACTATGGACTCTGAGAAACAAACTGAGGGTTCTAGAGGGGAGGGCATGGGGGGATGGGTAAGCCTGGTGATGGGTATTAAGGAGGGCACGTATTGCATGGAGCACTGGGTGTTATATGCAAACAATGAATCATGGAACACTACATCAAAAACTAATGATGTATTGTACGGTGACCAACATAACATAATAAAATTAAATTTAAAAAAATTTAAAAAAAAATACCTCCTCAGCATTCTGCAAGATCCCATTCATATAATACATCCTTCATGAAGGCATTCTGCCCTCTGTCCTAAGATCCAACAGAACTCCTTTAGTTCCTTCAGAAATCAATGGAGAGAGAAACACTAGACATCAGAGAAAAGTAGTTAGGAAGAAAACACTAATGAGATCTACAAGAAAGGAAAATACCACATTGAGAAGTGAGACATTAGAAACTCTTTCATTTATCCCAGGAAGTATTGCAAAGGTCAGGAGTGGTCATGAAAGGTTCATCCAGCCCCTGAATTTACACAGAGAAGAAGGGACGGAGACGGATGTGTTATGTTTCTAATCTATCCCACTGCGCTAGATGCTTTTCAAATATCCTATTTATTCCTTCTTGGAAACCCTAAGGTTTGCATTAGGATCCCTATCTTACAGTGATAAAACTGAGGCTCGGAGAGATTAAATTTGCTCAAATTCACCCACTTAGCAAGTGGCAGAGCCATGATGAAAACCCAGTCCCACTGCTCCTGCCTACTCGGCACTGGACACCTTCACACCCAATCTCACTGAACAGTCAAACTACTCTGTTATTATTCCCATTTTTTTGACAGGAGACTCACATGCGGAGAAGTGAAGTGGCCTGAACCAAGAGTCACATAATTAATAGCGATGGAGCTGAAGTATGAACTGGGGCTTTGGCTCCGGATTTCCCCTCTGTTCCCTCTGCTCACCACACAAGGGAGGGCAGGTGTAACTTAGTAACTGCAAGAGAAGACAGTGAGTCTGGGAAGCTCGAGAGGTAATCTAGCCCACTGAAGATTTTTTAATAAACAAAGAGCTTCTTCCAGACATGAGTCTATACAGAGCCATTACCATTATTACCTGATGGATTACCTCACAACCATTTACATCTGCACGGTGTACACAGAGTTGTAAATGAATGCTGCCCGCATGCTTTTGGCAATGTGTGGGTTGGAAAGGGTAAAACACGGATCCTGGAATGAAAAATTACATCTCCACATGGAAGGCAGTCTAACACATAAGGAGGAAGAGGAAGACCATATTTAGCATTTATATTCTACTGTGGTTGAGACGACCCTGTCGGAACAGGCCCTGGGGTCAGTTTCCAAGTACAAAATGAACATTCCTAAGTGGGAAGGTCCAGATGAAACCCAGATAAATAGACAAAGCAATTAGGTATGCAGAAAAGAGCAGCAGGAATGAGGAAAGATTGCAAGGGCAGTTCAAGTCAAAAGGCATGGAGAATTCTCCCACCCAGGGTGCTACCTGGTAAAAAAAAAATTCCTCGAAGGTCAGGTGGAAATGCTGATTTTTCTGGCCTGCCTAAAGGGGGCCTTCAGGGGTGGGGGTGGGGGTCTCTTCCAGAGAGCCGGCCACACTTAGGAAGGCCAGGCAGACTGAGGAGAAAGGGAAAGTGGTTCTTCCAACCTGTTTCATGTCACCAGCCCAGTGGCTAAGGGGCTGTCTGCAGGGGAGGATCTAGGTTGAAGGAGTCAATGAGGAGGCTGATCCCCTTTTTCTGAGCAAGGCCCAGATTTCCAAAATGGAAATGGAAGATGTGGGCATTTTAGTGCAGTATGAATTCCCCCTGGGTTGCCAAAGGCAGAGGTGAGGCTGGAGGGTTTCACCAAGCTCCATGCCATCCCCAGTCTGGCTGAACTGAAGCCCCATGTTGGGTGCAGGTAGTGTTGCTAAGGAAATGAAGCACTTCCCTCAGCAGACAGCCTGAGCTGGTCCAGAGGCCAAGGTCACCAGCTCCTCATTCCTCTCCCACCATGTGGGCAGGCAGAAGCTGGGCGTGCCTAAAAACAAATCCACCAAGAGACGCTCACCCAGCCACCCCCTTTCTCAAGCACAGTTTTGCCGGGCAGTCAAAATCACTTGCTGCTCATTCACGTACTCATTCATCCTTTGGTGACCTCCTGCTAAGTGCAGGTGCTGTGTTCGGGGCTGGGCAATTCAGACAAGCATGCAAGGGGGTCCCTATGAGAGGAGTTTGTCCCATGGACAACACAAACACAGGAACAATGTGATCAATACTTTAATCAAGGGTATTTCGGAGGAGGTGATGTTGGAACCAATCACTCCGTGTCTTTCGGCTGTTTGTTTTTAAGCACCGAAGAGATGTAGCCCACAATTCCAAAATATGGATGATCACCCCCGTAATGACTGTATAAGACCCCTGATATCTTATCTCCCCAATCCCTATTTCACCCTGTCTCAGTCATCTCCTGGCCCTACCATCCTTCCATCCAGTGGTCTAGCCACACAGAAGCAATGGCCAGTCCCTGAACATGCCAGTTACTGCCCAGCCTCGCTATGTCTGTGAGGGTCCTTCCTTCTGCCTGGAAGGCCTTTCCCTTCTTGCTCTGCCCAGCCAAGTCCTAGTAATTAAACATTCCAGCTGGCCCAAATGTCAACTCTCTCTGATGCCTCCCTTGACCCTAACAGGAAGTACTCACTGCTCCCTCCTTTGTACTCTCAGAACCCATTTACGGGTCCCTGTTACCACGCCTGTAAACATCATATCGTAGCTATTTGTTCCTGTGCCTTGCACCCACCTCCCACCAGACTGGGAGCTCTTCTCAGACAAGCTCCATGCGGGGGACACCAGCCCCTCAAGAAATGTGTACGGAAGTAGAAATGGAAGTTCCTGCTGCACAAACTCCCATGTCTTACCTTAATAAGAGCGCATTCAAAGTGATAGCCCAGGTTCGCGTCTGACAGGAGGGATAGGCCATTCACCTTCCCCGGCATCCACTGATTGCCCGGACTCTGTAACGCTCAGCGGGGAGAGGCAGGGGCAGAAATGGAGTGTAATAAAATCCAGTTTATGGAGTTTTTTAAGGGTATGAAGCATATCCTTAGATATGATTGTCTGAGCAGTAGAAAATACCTAGACTGATACACAAGACACTGTTAATAGAGCATGATTCTGGATTACGGGTAAAGGAAGTGATGAAGGGGCTTTTGTTTTCCACACCTTTCTGGGATGTTGAGAATTTTTGTCATGAGTCTCTGTCACTTTTCAAAGAAATAAGACATGAAAATGAATCTTCTGACTACATTTTAAAAAAATTTTTTTAAGTTTTTAATTTATTTTTGAGTAATCTCTGTACCCAACTCACAACCCTGACATCTAGAGTTGCATGCCCTTCTGACTGAGCCAGCCAGGTGCCCCTTATGACCACATTTTAAATGAACCGATTCAAACTAGGTTAATAACTACAGTCTCACTAGAATATTCATAGCCGTGTCAATAGTAAGAGCAAAAACTAGAAACTGCACGAATGTCCACGAGCAGTAAAATGGATCAATCAGCTGTAATATATTCATACGATGGGAAACTATGCAGCAAAGACTGAATGCAACACAGCTACACACTACAAAATGAATGACTCTTCCAAATATAGTAAAGAAAAGAAACCGGACGCAGAAGAGTTTGTACTGTACAATTCCATCTATAAAAAAGAGAAATAGGCAATATTGATCTATGAGAGTAGAAGCCAGGATGGTGGCTACCTTTGTGGGGAGTGGGGAGAGGGAGTCAATGAGTAGAAGGGGGCATGAGGAGGTCTTTTGGGAGCAGGGAGCTGATAACGTTCTGTCTTGTGATCTGGGTCTAGATGCACAGAGGTGTTTGCTTTGTGAAAATTCATCGAGTTCTACACTTATGATTTGTGTACTTGCCTGTATACATGCTTCAGTAAAAAGTAAACAAACACACAAAATAGGTCACAGTTGAGATGTCCAAGCACTCCCTTACTTCAAGCTGATAATCTCTCTTAAGAGCAAGATGTCGACCTTCCAGCCTCCTAGACATTCAGCGATGGGACCACAGAGATGGGAGCCAAACTGTATGAGCACCTGTGTCCTGCCCCGAGGAAGACCCCACGTGCAAGGAGGAACAGACAGAGGACTGGAGCCCCTTCCATGGGGCAGAGAAGTCCGAGCTTTCCTGGGATGGGAAGCTGTTCTCATATTTTGCAGTTTTGCTTATGTAATTTGGCTACTTAATGGGAGAGAATATGGAGAAGGGAGAGGGGCAGGGAGGAGGAGAGGTTTTTAGGCAGGCTCTGGTTTAAATAGAAGCTGCCTTATGTCCCAGAGGTAAGGGGCAGGGGACAGACTACTAGCAAGAATCATGGTGGAGGAGAGACAGAAGGGGACGTTACCTGTTTTTAAACACTCTGATTGTTTGGCTCCGTGTGGTAATAAAGGGGAAGGACTGCCTCAGGTTGAAGGGGCAGGCCGGATGCCCAGGTGAAGTCATATGATCAAATCCACGGATGGGACATTTCACCTGGGGGCTCCCTTACCAGTGGCCATGCCTGATCTTTCCTTTGTCCAACTCAAACTAAATGCAGCCCCCTCCACAGGCCTGACAGAGCTGAAGCAGAGGTGGGCGCTTAACAAGCCAAGCCAAGAGCTGAAAGGACCACCCTCCTTACCACCCGCTCTCCAGCTGCCACGCTGAAGCAGGCCCCTGAGAGAATCCACATTCCAGCCCCACCAGCCTGCTCTTCCAGCGGGCCCAAGGGGTGATGCCAAAGCGAGGCCTTGCAGAGCCTGAGGCGGGCAAGTTCTGAGCCTGCTACTCATACGTGGGGGGCTGAACTGGGAATGTCGCAGTAAGTGTCAACCCCCGGCCATAAGGAACTCTCCACTAATGGCAGAAGGGAAGCAAAAAGAGGACTCTGAGTGGTCAAAATAGATTTTGACAAGTCGACACATTCAAGTTCATCCACTTCCTCATTGGAGGGGGCCCTGTGGCTCTCACCCAGAACCCACGGACCCTTTCTCTACGCCCAATTCAAACTCACTTGGTTGGTGGCTTTCCCTTGGCGGATCAGAGGCAAAAAATTACAGTAGCTGTGAAGGGCTGCTGGAGAAGCATGTTCTTAATATACGGACAAGTTCTGACTGACACACTAATGTGGCACAGGAGCAAGAAAACTTGAAAGATAAGACTCGGGATTCCCCCCTCCCCCAGATTCCAGCAGCTTGGGGGGCTCCTTCTTGGGCCTGGGAGGTAGAGCAGGATGTGGGGCTGTGACTGGTCCGACCAGAGGGCCCAGGAGGCTCGGGAGAGACAGCAGGGGCACTCGTACACAGTGGAGAGCCCACTGCAGAGCTGACTCCTTCCTGGAGGCTATGGGAGGCCTAGGAAGTTTCTGAAGACTTCACTCTACTGTTTTTTTCTTTTTAAGGTTTTGGGCTCAAGGAAGAAATCCCTCAGCCAACAGGTATCTAAATATGACATGTGTCCCCAGGTTTCCTGGAGAATAGATGTTTTCTACAATCTAAGAATTGAAAGTTAAGAGAAGGAGGCAGGACAGAGGATGTCCTCAAGCTTAGGAAATGGACCAGGAGAGGAGTAAGTTCCCACTAGGCCCGTGGGTCAGAGGCCTGGCTTGTTCCTTCCTCACTATGACACCTCAGACGTGTTTGTTAACCTCTCGCTTTGACCCTCAGTTTTCACAGCTGCAAATTGGGTATTGTTGCTCCCTCTGAAGAGGATTGGGAGTATCAACCAAGACAATGTACATGAAGCGTCTATCATGGAGCTTGGCATCTAGGTGATGCTCAGTGAACGAAATTTCCATTCTCTTTCTAAAAGTGGTTTCACTGAAGACCAAGTCTTTTTGGCCCAGGAGAGTCATTCATAAGTCAGGTGGGAGTTGCTGGAGCGAGTTCCCAAGGAAGCACCAGGACTTCCGTGGGAGTGGCCAATAAGAGCCCCGAAGGCAAATGAGGGAAAGGCACAGAGGGAAAACAGCCAGAACGGAGACTTCATAGCGAAGTGTTTCAGAGCAAGGACTCCATTCAAGATCTGCTTTCAGCTCCTGACTCCCCACTCCTACTCTTAGATCTTAGACAAATTCCCTAACCTCTCTGTGCCTCAGCTTCCTCGTCTGTAAAACCGGTATAGGAATGGTGTGGACATCACAGGGCTGTTAGGAAGGTCAAGTGGCTTAGTACAAGCAAATCCCCTAACCAGCCTGCGGCAGCGAGGTACTCTTTCATCGCTGGCTGTGGTCCTGCAGCTTCCTTCCCTGGGGCTGAGGCGGCCCAGCAGAGTGGGGACTGGCGGGCTCCGGAGGGGCCCCCTTAGGTACACTCTCCCTCTCACTGGGTGCTGGCTCTTGTGACCTGGAGTGATTTATGGAACCTTCCCGGACTGAAAATTCCTCATCTGTGAAAAGTGGAGGTGGTAATAATTGTACCTCCCTCAGAGGACGGTTGTTGGGACTAAATGTGCTTAACACATGCGAAGGGTTTGGGAAAGTGTCTGGCTCATATTAAGCACTCAGTAAATGTCAGCTGTTATTATTCCCTGGCTATAAGGAACCCTGAAGGCAATATGGCCCCTGTTTGTTTAAAGAGACATTGAATCTAAAAAATTTTCTTTTCTCTCTTCCATTTTTAGGGTATTTACTCCTGAATTTGAGAAAGGAAGAGGTGCTAGCCAAATAGAGTTCTTTATCTCTCCCTTGAAGACAAAACAAGCAAACGAACAAACATTTCCTTACCTTTTTGCCATTGCCCTCAAGTCCCTTCCTCCATAGTATACCGGAAGGGACCATGTAGCCCACGCTCCAGCCTCCACCCAGGGCTACACTCACCACAACAGTTCTAATAGCGGAATGGGAGGCAGTTTCTCAAGGTGAGGGACCGAGAGCAGGACACGGCCACATTTCCCACTGCCATCTTGGTGATCGGCTGGAGGCAGAGTTGCCTGCTTTACACTTTAAACTGCTTTGGGGATTTTAGGGAAAATTTTAAAAGCTGTCCTCTAAGGGAACAGACGTTTTCAGGCTTGGGGCAAGGGACTTGTTTTTCCATTTTTCCATGTTGTTTCCCTGAAGACACACTGCACATTGAAGAACAAGGTGCAAGTTATCCTGTTGTAATTAAGTGAGTTTGGCTACCACTGGAGGACAAAAGCTAGGTTGCCCCTAGATGAATGTTCCAGAGGGCTGGTCACTCTTTTTGTTATCTTTTCCAGTCCTGTTACTCTCCTGGAAGAGAAGAAATTGTACATTAGAACATATGCTGTAAGTAATGTTCTAAGGAGGAAAGACTCAATGTACTAGACAAAGAACTTCTAAATACTGACACTTAACTCTTTTTAAAAGATTTTATTTATTTATTTATTTGAGAGAGAGAGAGTGAGTGGGGGGTGGTGAGGAGCAGAGGGAGAGGGACAAGCAGACTCTGCACTGAGCATGGAACCTGATGCAGGGCTTGATCCCACCACCCTGAGATCATGACCTGAGCCGAAATCAAGAGCCCTAACCGACTGAGCCACCCGGGCACCCCCTAAGAGTTAAGGAACTCTTATAAAGCAAAGATAACAAGAGAAGATGGGGAGTGGAATAGGGATGGGAGCAGAGGACATAAGTCACCAAGAAGGAGAAGCAGAAAAAAAGAAGGAAGAGGTGTGGAGAAAAGACATCAGAAACACTAAACAAAAAGGAACCAACTCTGTGCCCAGGAGTCAGCCTGCCAAGGTTGGTCATCATGAGTTATACCATCACATTTCACACTGCAGATACGGTGCCTGGGCCCAAGGACCTCCCTCTCCAACACAAGCTCCAAATTCCAGAATCATAGACTCTTAGAGCTAGAACAATCCTCTGCGTGCATCTATCCCACCCACTGCAGTGGTCCCTCTGCTCTATCCTTAAATCTTTCTGCATAAATGTGTCCTGTGGCAGGACACTCATTACCAGTGGGAGTGTTCCTTCACTGGCCACTCCAAACATCCCAAAGTCCTTCCTCATGCTACACTAAGCTAAAATCTGTTTCCCTGTGGTGTCAACCTGTTCTGTCCTCCATCATTTGGGGTTCAAATGATATTTCCTGGTGGTTTGCTGAGCAACAGAGGCACATGCTATTTCTCTCACATAGGGACTCTGGGGCCTGCCTGCCTTAGGGGAGGAAGTGGTTGGGGAGCTAACCTGGGCTGGGAGTCTAGCTGGAGAGAAAAAGCCCTCAGGGCTGGTAGCAACCCAGTGGCAGCACAGCAGGACTGGGGTAAAATCTCCAGCCACCAAACAGAAACGGTACTATCTGGGGAATGAAGAGAGGCACTAAGGGAAAAACTGTCCTTGAGCTGGCGTCAGAAGCAAAATGCTCTATTAGGAAATTAAGTATCATGGAACTGCTTGTTGAAAGTTCAGAGCACCTTCCCACCCATCAACTCATGTTCCCCGAGTCTCTTGCAAAAGCCAACAGCTCACGAAGGACCAGTGCTGGGTCCGGGACTCAAGCAGGGTACTCCAGGTTCCTTTGGTGAACCCCAACATTTCTTGGGCTATAAATGACAAACCAAGTGGCTTCTCTCTTTAAGATACACAAATGGAAGCCGAAAAGAAGGTGGGCAAATTTTGACTTAAAAAAAAATTTTTCCCCTCAACATCCACATTGCATTCCCCAGGCAGGGGTGGTGGTACCCCACAGTCGGCTACCCCCTTCACTAGGGGCTCTCTCCTAACATTTGGCGTCTTTCCTCCCTACCACGGGCACGCAGGGTGAATGGCAGGGCACCCCAACATCCTGGGGGAGCGCAGAGAGCTGCCCCGCCTTCACAGGAGGGGGTAGAGGGGGCAGAGTGGGGAGAGGTTTGCTTATTTATTTGTTTCCTGGAACACCCTGTTAAGAATCTCAGCAATTGCAGTTAGTGCCCGATCGTTTGGCAGGCAGAATAGCTTCTCGCCGTTCCCAGCTGCACGGGATCTAATTCGCAAATGCACCATCTTGCATTCAACACTTAAATGGAAAACAAGCAGTCCCGGAAGGGAGGCAGGCGGTCTAACTCTGCAGGCCCGTTTCGGAGGGATTTACGTTTCTAGGTCGGTTGACTGGTTGGTGCCATCCCCGGAGAGGATTTCTTTGAGCTCCGACCCTCTCTCATCTCATCTCGGGTCCAGAACCTATTCTGGCGGAGGTTGTAAACTGCAATTAAACAGGGGGAGCAAACGGAATTTGTTTGGGCCTTAGGCCTTGCCAGGATAAAATAGTAACCAAAATCTGTTTGAGAGCTCAGATTTTAAAGGGAGATACTGCTTATTCTTCCCCACTGGAAACCTGGTTAAAGGAAATTAAGGCCTCTCTTAAAGGTAACTAAGATTAGAGGGCTCGGTTTCCGTTTTCTGTGTTTCTGTGGGCCGAACGCCCAGGTCGGTCAGCGAGTTTCTCTCTGGGTGGAATGACGAATTCCTCTCGCCTGAATTCTAAAATGATAACTTTGCTTGGTGCTGCAGCTGCGAACGTCTGGCGCCCAGTGGCCCATCCTGGCGGTGGCGTTGCGGGGCGGGGAGTGGGGGTGGGGTAATAGGGGTGAATGGAGACGGGGAAGAGCCATGCCTCGGTGAAAAGTTGGGAGAGCTGCGAGGAGGGAAGTAAACGCGACTCTCCGCGGCTTCGGCCCCTTTAAGTGCTTCACTGACTCAGCTAAGCTTCCCCCTCAGGTCGCGTTTTTTATGAATGAAAAACGTCCTTACATTCATTATATAAACAAGCCTGTGCTGATTGGCCAATGGCCCCCGGTGCATAAATTATGTAAAACAGACCCCTGAGGGGGTGGAGAGGAAAGCGATATTGACCAATGGGGGCTGGAGTGGATGGGGCGGCTAGGCTGGATTTGCCCGCAGACAGGGTAAACAAGACGTGATGGACAGGCGCAGGAGCGGCCTCGGGCCAATGAGAACCAGGCTGAGCTAGGACCGCGGGCCAATGGTGGCAGGCGGAGCAGCAGGCCCCGGGGGGCCGGGCCAGCGCTCCAGCCTGGTTGGCAGCTGCGGCGCAGAGTCCAGCCGCTGGTGCGCGGAGCGGTTCAGCGTCCCCCGAGCGGTTCGGCCCAGCCATTCGCCCAGGCGCCCAGGCCCGGTGCGCGCGTGCGTGAGCGCGCCTGCGCCCCGGGGCCGCTGCAACCGGAGGAGAGCGGCTGCCTCAGGTGAGGGGGCGTCGAGGAGGCAGGAGGGCATCGGAAGGGGTGTTCAGGAGCCGTTCCGAAGGGCTCAGCCCGCAAGAGTTCACTGGCTGATTCAGAATCCTCAAAGTCCGGGTGCACTTTCTATCTGGACTGAGGTACCCCCCCCCCCGGGCTGGCCACCCCCTGCTCTCGTGGCCCGGTCCGGTTCGGTTCTTGGGAGGCGTAGGGTGGGGGTAGCTAACGGTTCCGGAGCGCTCGGAGAGCGGGTTTCCGCACGTCGCGGGGAGGCGCGGCCGGGCGCGAGGTGCGGGGGCTCTCGGGTGGGGATGGGGGGAGAGGGACGCGGAGTTGCGGGGCTTTACAGTCTCTGGAGGTCTGAGAGCCCGGAGGAGCCTTGGAGGCTCGCGAGAAGAGACGCCCGGCGGAGCTTTGCAGTGGGGAGGAGGGGGCGGGAAGCAGCTTGAAGGGGAATATTTGAGAGGTGATGCCCCCCCAAAGCACCAGGAGGGGTTAAGTGACACAGGCATGTGCAGCCTGAGGGGTTGGGGGTTGGCCAGGAACTTATGCAGGCCTTGCAAGTTTCAAATTGTGGGAAGTGGACACTCAATCCCCCAACTCCCACCCCAGCAGCCTGAGGGCGTCAGGCTGCATCGCGGTTCTCGAGAAGTCGGGGAGCATCAGAGCAGCGGCCTGGGGATAGTAGGGGAAAAAACGGGTGCGGAGGGTGGGGGGATGGAGAGATGCTGGAGCCTCTCACTGGATTAGCGATCTGTCCGCATTTTCAGAGGAGAGGAGAGCTCTGGAGGGAACCGAACTCCTGGTTGAGGAGTGCCAAGGAGAGATGTTTGGAGGTTGGGGGTGGTTGGTAGCGCCCGGCGCCGCAGCTCGGTTTTATGAATGTGGATGACTTTATGAATGAAGCGGGTTTCTTTTCGTTGGCTCGCTGCTCCCTGCGGCTTTTTTTTTTTTCTTTCCCTTTTTGTGAATGAAGCATTGAGCTTTCTTCCGAAATCTCTGGGGGTGAGGGGCCTGCGTCGGAGGCTGGGCGTGTTGGAAGTGGGGGCGGGGGCGCATCTGAAGGAGTTTTCATGAATGGGGAAGGCTGGGAATTGGGTGGAAGTGTGTCTTGTTTTGTGAATGGGGCCCAGCGCTAGGGATCCAGTTACAGCCTTTACCTGATGTGGCGGCCGCGGCTCGCTCTCCCATTCATAAAACCAGGCCCGCTGCGCGCCGCGGGGGAGGGGCCTCGATCGCGCCGCTGCGCCGCGTTAAAGTTTTCCTGGGGGCACCGGGAAGGGGGGACCACAAAGGAAGTGGTTTAAACTCCCTTAAGGCTTTAAAAAAAATTATACTTTAAACAAGATTTTCCTAGCCCTTGAACTCTGAGAGCTGCTTTAAAAATCCTCTATGCCTCTTTCTGGTTCGCGTATGGCAGCTTCTTTTATTTCATTTTTAAAAAGGTATTTTTGCTCTTCGTGGTGAAGTGTTTTGCAACGTATTTCATCGTGAGGCTCGGAAATATGTCCCCCCTCCTATCTCTTCCCCGTTGTCCCTTTCCCCCATAGACACTGACAGAATTTCTAAGGTCACGATTTAATCGGACAGATTTTGAAGTCTACAGAGGACTCATTTTCATGGCCCTCAACTCACTGCCGACGTTTCTCAGATTTTGTATACGGGTTGATGACATTTGAGAAAGAGGCTTTATTCTGAACGTTTAGCGCTGTTTGGAAGGCATACAGGCAAGCTAGCGGGCATGTTTTTCTAGGAAATTATGGACTGTGTGCAGTTTTGCTCCTCTCTCTCTCTCTTTGACTTTGAAAATTTCTGACTAGTTGGGCCAGAGTGCTGAAAGGAGGTTGACCACGAAGGGTTTTCTTGTATCCTGCTCACTTAAGAAAAACAAGTTGCGTGGAATTGTCCACTGAGAAAAAGTTCCCTATTTAAAATTTGTATGCAGGGTAAACAAAAGAATTATCCTTAAGCAGTTTGCTTTGTTTAGAGCTGGGGATAAATGAAATTACTGTTTTCCCCATTTTGTTGATTTAACTGCATTTCTATTTGGAGAATGAAACAAAGGGTTCAGGAAGATGGTACCTTCCTAAAATTGTTACTTTATTCCTCCCAAATTAGAAAGCGTTCCCTCCTTTACATTTGACCCTCAACCTCTCTTCCCAGCCCCAAGACCTGACAGTGCCGGAACAAGTTTAATTGGGGGGGGGGGGGGCAAGTTTGGGGAAAATTACTTCACTGTAAGAAACAAACTGAATTTTCTTTACATGGATCTTTTGCTTTTAATATTTTTTTAAGATCTGTGGTAGAGATGCATTTAAAGTCTGTGTGATGGAATTTAGTTTCCTTGATCCATTACTTTTCATGGCTATTTTATTTATTTTAGAAGTTGTTGATAGCACAGATATCTCTGTAAGTTGCCATAGGAATATTTGTGACAATACAGACCCTATGTCTGTTTGAACAGAAGAATTAGGTTTTAAAAGAGTGTTCTGTGAAGATAAGTATATCTCTGATCGATATATTCCTGGAACTATATATGGTGTCTTACCACTGACCTACAAACTACTTTTAGAAACACTATGTATGTCAAATTCTTAATTGCCAATAATTTGGAATGCTTAAACCCATTTTCTCTACTTCCTGTCACTGTACTGTCAAAAATTAAATTATCTCTTAAAAAAAAAAAAAAAAAAAGACCTAACATTACAAATGCTCTGGAGAATCTTCTATTGGAGAGAATCTTGAAATCACCCTTTTGTAATGAAAATAAGGGGTTTTGGTTTTCGTTTTTATAGGGAACAGATAGTAGCAAACTTATGATTAGAGAGAGAGGGTAGGAGGGCTAGGTAAATGGATTTGACACTAAGTACACTATGAACTTTTGATGCCCTTAATCAAGCACACCTTTAGTCTGTAAAGCTTACACTCTGAGTGGGCTTTAAGTACCTCAGAGAAAGGTAGCAATTTTGCACAGGTCCTAAAGAAAGAGCAGTAAAAATTACTTCATTTCTCTTCTTTGCTCCCTCTCAGTTAAAAATCTCCCAAATTCCTATTACAGGAGGACCCCTTTCCCCCCAGAAATTACTCAATGCTGAAACCTTTCAAAGTGATATTCAAGGCATTGGAAGCACCATGGATGGGTTTTATGATCAGCAAGTCCCTTTTATGGTCCCAGGGGTAAGTTTATGTGGCTTTGGTTTGTTTTGTTCTCCCTCTTCGAATATGAGTCTTCTCCTCATTGGTTTAGTGGCACAACCCCCTTTGACCCCTTTATTACCCCTGAGCCTTCACTGTCTTTTGGCCTCTTTCAGAAATCTCGCTCAGAGGAATGTAGAGGGCGGCCTGTGATTGACAGAAAGAGGAAGTTTTTGGACACAGATCTGGCCCATGATTCTGAAGGTAGTAAAGCTTTCCCTTTGGTTTGTGGCTTCTTCAAATGGCCCCCTGTGAGAGCCGCATGTAGACTCATCCTCCGTGTTCTCCCCAGCACAGGAGTTCTCATTCTGGTGTCTTCTGTTTTCAATTCCAGAGTTGTTTCAGGATCTCAGTCAACTTCAAGAGGCTTGGTTAGCTGAAGGCAAGTTTCTTGGCTGTCCGATTTTCCATATAAAACATTTTACTGCGTTTTGTAATAAAACTTAAATGTCTAAAATAAAAATCTCTTTTCCAGCACAAGTTCCTGATGATGAACAGTTTGTCCCAGATTTCCAGTCTGATAACTGTAAGTACCTTTCTGGTGGTGGCACATTTGTTCTGAAAACGTTTGGTCTTGGAACATCCATGTCTGGAAGACTTTTTTCAGCCATTGCCAGCATATTTGGACAGTGGAATGCATTTAGTTTCTTTAAATAGTTCAAAGTTAACCCTCAAAACTTTTGTTTAATTCTTTATTGGAGTTATTTCTAAAATGCTTTTACTCTATTGCAGATAAGATTTACTGAACATAACTTCATCCTAAATTTCTTTTTGCCTAAGAATATTGCAAGGCTTCAAGCTCAAAATTAAAGATCAGCTGACATTATATGTATAGGATGTTGGACTTAACATCCTTTAACCAGACGTTATTTTATGGTGTTTTTTTTGTTTGTTTGTTTTATAAATTAAGTCCTTGATGCAGATCATGAGTCTGACATTTTTTTCTCTTTTAAAGGTGCAGAAAATAGTTAATGGAAGATTCCAGTTAATTGTGGCTTCACCCAACATGTTGTCAATTTTGTCTCTACTTCTAAGTTGACACAGGGTGGTCACAGTGTGACCTGATTTACTCTTATTTTTCATGTAATTGTCAGGACTTTATCTTTCAGAGAGGAGTAAAAACTTATTCTTCAAATGATCATTAAGTGCACCTATCACTGAGTTAATAAATGCAGTGGGAAGCTCAAAAGATGGCTCTCGGTGCTGGCAAGGGCATGGTTAGCTTTTTACTGATCTTTCCGGGCTGTCCTCAACAGGTCTGGGAGCTTTTATGGTCCAGGCAGAGCTCTCAAGGACAAAGCTGGCTGATGAAATGTGAGCAGCACGGGGCAGCTCTAGAGAGCATTAGTCACTGGCGAGTGAGCTGGTTTAAGAGAGGCCTGCAGAAAATGCTGCCTCTCTTGAGAGTTGCATCATAGAGAAATTCATGTCTCTTAGTCATAGTTTATAATAGCAAGCACCTGAGCCAGGCAAGGACTCGATTTCTCATTTTGCCCAACAAGTTCTTCCCGCTTTGTTTGATCTTGTGTGTGTGTATGTGTGTGTGTGTTTATGTGTGTAAATGCCACAGGAGAGAGAGGGTATCTTTGTATTTAAGTAAAAGCTGACTGTTCTAAGTCATTAGATGAAAGCCTAGAGGTACCAGCTAAACATTCTTTAATGATATACCTCCTATTCAAGGCACAATGCCATGAAACTTTAAAAGGGAATAAACTGTAACCCACAAATGCATAGTTACCTTAGCGATGTCACAGCTTGCTATTGTTTTTTCTATAAGAAAGTAAATGTATGTTAATTATTGCCCTTTGATTGCTTACAAGTGATTGGGAAGCTTGCCACTAAAAGGCTAAATAAAGATAACCCAAATATTGTGTGTGTGCCTGTGTGTGTGTGTGTGTGTGTGTGTGTGTGTTGCAAGATAAAAGACGGGATTTGTAATCCCACTTTGTTCTGTGTTGACAATTTGGCCCAGCGTTTCCATTTCCTACTCAGAGCAGCAAAAACTGCAGTCTGTTTGGGAGGTGGCTTTCTTGGCAGAAGTTCTTTGAAATGCTTTTATGACACTTTTGTTTGTTTCTCTGTAACCCAAAGAGTTAAAAGGGAGTTGAGATGACTGCATTCAGATTGATTTCATGTGCTGAAGCAAAGGTATGCTCTTTAGAGAAAGATGTCAGTAAACAAGATTTATATTTGGAGAGATGTTTCTCTGCAGGAATAGGCTAAAGTGAAGGAATCAATAAATGTGTTTTGGCTCCTTAGAAATAATTCCCACTCAGCCAATAGAATGTGCTAAATTCTTTAATTAAATTGCCATACCTACCTAAAATGGAGATGCTTTCAGAGATATTTCTGCTTACCAAGTGTGATGTGTTTTTTACTTTGTTTGCTTTTTGCTTTAACTTCTTAAGGTTGAGCTTTTCTGTCCTTTAAGGATAAAACAGATGGTTGAGTAGCCTCAAAAGTGTTTTAATAATTCTTTCCCCTTCTCTGACTCTTATTTTGGGAGATGGAGGTTTAAGAAGGAGGGCTTCAAATAGATCAGCTTGCCTTAGAGGTTCAGTAAGAGTACAAGGATGCGGTGGTATGTTCTGGAGCCGTTCATCCTTACTGGTATGTGTGACTGGTTTTCCTGCAGTTGTGACTGACCGTGTAGATGCATGGAAGCTGGCAGAGCCCGGGGCTGGGCAGACTTCTCTGTGAGCACGTCTCCCAGCCTTGGATTGAGGATCAGCTTTCACCGCAGTCACCTTCTGGAAGAGCCCATGATTATCCCAGGGGAGGGGGAGAAACTCATTCAAATTTAATAAAACCTTATGAGTTGATTTGAGTCAGCCAATCAATGAACTGTAAACCAAACTTGCACTTGCCCAGTAAAGCAAACCTTTTCCCTGTAGTAGCAAAAGCATTTGTAACAAATATTCTTCTGTGGCCTGACACACTGATTCTAATCTGTCCTTTTAATGATGATTTGATTAATTTTCTATATGTGTGTGTGGGGGGGTGTGTATGTGTATGTGTGTGTGTGTGTGTGTGTGTAAGAGAAAAAGAAATACTAAGTAATGTGGTAATTTTTATTTTAGAATGTCAGTTTTGAAGATTATGGCTTACTTTTTTCAGTAAGTGCTATGAGCTCAGCTTCTAAAGAGATTATATTTTGTAAATTTTCCTGATTTGGGTTCCTAACCATAGGCATCTATCTATGAGTGTGATTTGAATAAATTAAACCAGTGTTCTTCTAAGTCTTATAGAAATGTTCAACTTACTTCTAGCTATATAGACTTCACCTTACCTCACAAATACAGACATTAGTATAAAGTATCCCCCCATCTGGAAATTCTTAAAGGTCAAATTCAAGGCAACAGAAAGTGCAACCTATAGACAAGAGGGGTTCTGCCAGTGCCCCCCATTGTCCCCTGGTCCTGAGAAGTAACCTTGAAGATCCCAGACTGGGCTGCAGGTACCTTGTAGAGATAGTCTTCCCAACCCCTTCGTTTTACAGAGGGGATAATATAAGGTCCAGATAACTGGAGAGACTGACTGGTGGTTTGGGGCAAATGGGAGGGGTTAGGTGAAATGAGAAAAAGAAATTGTAAAATATTATCCTTAAAGAAGCTCTCACAGAGCTGCAGAGCCGGGGGTGCTGGCACATGCAGGTGTGGTCCAGGCTCTCTCTCATGATTTCAAAAACCTAGAGCCAACCCTCAGGGAAGACTTAGGGAGACTGTTGGCCACCCAGTTTGTCACCTCAGTTCTTTTCATTCCATGATCCTGAAAAACTTATTAAGTATCTTGGTGCTTTGAGTTTTTCCATCTAGGATTTGGAAGAAGCCTATAAAACAGAAAAACTATAAAACTGACATCTTTATTATAAGACATACTGGTGTACATACAGATAAAACTGTGTGTATGTATATATCTTATATAATATAAATAAGTGTGTGTATGTGTATTAACACAGAGCTACAAACCTGGAAATCTGAGTCAGTGGTTAGATGTGTATACATTTTTACTCTACATTTTCACTGTACATTTTCATAGAATTAACTACAAATCAAAACCATGGATAAGATTGGAACTCAAAGTGCTTAGGTTTGGGGAGCTTACATTAATTTTTCTGGACTAACTTGGCACTTAAAGGTATTACTAGATTTTAGCATATAAAAATAGTACTTTTTAAATGGAGATTTCAGTTCTAATTTTCTTTTAATCACACTCATTTGTTTCAGTTGTGATATTGTGAATGTTTACCTGTCAGCATCTTGAATAACAGAAATATTTTACACTGGGGAAAAGTCATGATAAAAATCTTATTTTAAAACCGTGGCCTCCAAAGCAAATATAATTTAGAGAACTGTTTGAAAATCCAAATGACCTTATGTTCCCCTTGAAGTGTTCTTTTTTAAATCTGTGTTTCAAAAAGAATGGACCGATTGAAGGAAGTACTAGTAATTTCCTAAGGACTGGCTAATTAACTGATAAAATCGACTTTTCATAAATACATTGTAATAGGTGACTCGGGAAATAGAATTAACTGTTATGGCAGCCCTTGAGCCTAAAACACATTGATCTTAATCCTGTTTTAGTAGGAGATTATTCAGCTGGACTTTTTTTTTTTTTAACTACATATGAAGTTGATAGAGTAGAGGCCGGGCCTTCCTTTTGGAGAGGGTACATCATTTGGGGCCCAGTTTGGAGCAAAACTCTTGAGTTTACTTGCTTTGTGGTCATGGGCCATTTCTATTTGAAAAGGTTGTCCCAAAGTCTTTTGTTTGGTAAGAAAGTAACAGTAGGCACTTGGAAAAGGAGAGATGTGAGGGAGTCAAGGTTATCAGTTTGTCCTTTTTGAGAGCCAGAGGTTCTGAAGGTAGGAGAAGACAGAGGAGTGCTGCTGGGGGGGGGGGCGGGGGGATGTGGAGGGGAGAGGTCATTTGACTCCAGGCTACAGTGTATCTTTCAAAGTCTTTGTTAGCTAGCCCACTACCTTACCACTGAGAGGTGCTAAGTGACTTGAAATCCTTCCTGTTTTGATAGCCTCCAAGATCCTTAGACCTGGACTCTTAAGGCTCTAAGACCTAGAGTCCCCGTTTATCTAAGAGAGCCAAGTGTTCCCACAAAATCTATTTTCTCTAACATTAATTCAGTTAGGCTTATTACAGACAATGACTTTTTCTCTTCCTCTTTGATGTCTTTCTGCTCTTAGCCCTCTAATAAAACCCAGTAACCTTTCCAGTCCTTTGTGTTTGGCAAGAACTTGGGACAGGGAATTACATGTGTGTCTGCCCGGCAGACCACTGATGTAGATTCCAGAGCTAACAAAATCCTGGTATCATTCAAGAACTCACCATCTACCCCGTTTCAGCATTCTTTACTTTTATAAGATTAAGACATGGGTAGCATGATAAAGCTGGGGATTTGTATTATCTGCCATTTCTACCATCTAGGAATATCACTGTTTTAATTTCAGTCTCAGAAAAAAATGTTCGTTGGAGGGGGGGTTTGGGTGGGGTGTGTGCTTCTCTACCAAGAGACTGTCCCCTCCACATGTTACTCGAGTTTTAATGGTGGTAGAGTAGATCCAGCCTCAGAGGCTGACAGCCCCCTCTCAGGCGCACGGCTGCCCTTGAGGCAGCTTGGGCCCCATCTGTGCCCTGGCACACAGTGCTTCTCCACTCGGAATCCAAGGAGCTCGGAGTCTTGTCATGTTGCAGCTCCCAGCTCTTGGACAAGCGCCAGGCATGCTGATGCCAGTATGGGATTAGGTTGCTTTTTTAAAAATTCATTTTGTGAACTCATCAAGCTCATTTAACAGAGGCTTTGGTCGTCAGTTTCTATCATTGTCCCAGCCCTCTAAGAGGCTCAGCTTGGAGGAGAGGCCAAATACTAGGTCCCTAGTGTATATGCGGGTGGGCGCGCCTGAGAGAGAGAGAGAGAGAGAGAGAGAGAGAGTGTGTGTGTGTGTGTGTGTGTGTGTGTGTGTGTGTAACCACAATGTAAGTACTCCTTTAGGCTTGGCAAGGGAGTAGCAGCTCTTCTCAGGGAGAAGAGCCCCCACAAAGCAAATAAAGGGTGTTCCCCTGCCCAGAATGAGGAAGCATTGGTAGAAAGTTGCAGCACAGGGCACAAAGACTCCAGGGAGCAGGATAAGATCTAGCTATCAAGAGGCCAGGAGTTTGCCACTGGTCTGCAGAGCAGCCAAGACATTGAATGGAGATTCTGTGGTCAGAAAAACTATAGAGAAATTCTTCCCATGTCGCCCTCTGAGCTCACTAGCTTGGTGGGCAGGGTGGGGCAGGCAATGAGAAGAGGTAAACAGAAGATATTTGAAAATAGCCAAATATGTTATGAAAAAAAAGAACCAACCCAAGAGCTAATTTATCTCCTGGATTTGATTTTCACAAAGTAGTATGCTTTTCTTGAAATAAACTCTGGCTGTCAGACTGGCTTCATCAGATCTTCTTCAGGGTAATTATTGAAGATTTGAAAAAAATCTCTAAGAAACCAAACCAGTTTTTAGCCTTGTACTTTGCGTTGTCCTTGGAGTAGATTTCACCCGCCAACCCCAAGATATCCATGCTCTTCCCTTTTGATGTCTCATGGGCATGGGTGGGGGGGGGGGTGGGGAGGGAGGATTATAAAGCTTTCAAGCCGGATGTGAAGCGGTAAAGGAACTGTGAAGCTGTTCATAATAGGTAGCTCGCACCCTCCCCCCTCTGCAGCCAGAGAATCTAGTAGTGTCTCCAGAGACCCTCTCCCTTGGGGAGGATGCCAGGTGGCTCCCCATGTAGCTATTGGCAGTGAATGGAAAAGCAAGGAGTCTGGAAAGGCTGACTTCCATAGAGAGCTGTCCTCTAAGGCAAACCAGCTTGCCTGGGGGCAGGAGAAATACAGTGAAGTCTTTTTCTCTCAGCTGGTAGCTACAGTCAGATTCTGAACAGGGCAGCACTAGATAGTTTTCTTTTGCCTTTCCCCCTTTTGCCAGAGGGCACTTGCCGACCTTACTTGGAGCTGACTTGCACATCCTTGCAGATTTCAGCCAGGGTCTTGGCCATCTGAATCTTAGGGAGGGTGCAGAGCAGGCAGGCGCCTGCAGTGTCTGAATTTCTTACATAAACACAGCGCACTGGGCGAGCTAGCGTCCCTGTGGCGACAGCTGGGCTCTGCTCCGTCTGCCCCAGCGAGCTGAGCTGCTGAGTCCCCCTCCTGCCTGAATGGAGCATTCCAAATTGGTTGTGAATGGAGGGCGGGGCTCCCTTGCAGACTTTTTCAATGAATAACCAGACCCTATTGTGCAGCCTGTGGAAAAACAACCAACTCAAACAACACTGGGACTGTTAGAAATATGCTTGTGATTGGCAGCTTGGAGAACCTCCAAAATTAGTTTCCTTTGGCTTCCCTGCTGCTCCCTGTTCTCTGAGCCTGGGCTTAATGAGCCTGGGCTTAATGGGGTTCCAGTTTTCTTTTAAGTCCTGGCTTTAACCCTGCAACTGCCAGGCAGATGGTCTGGGCTTCTGGGGTAGGGCTGCTACTGACCAATGAGGCCACACACCCCCCCCACTTTTTTCCTCCCGTTTTACACTGGAGCTGTCCAAAGGGGCTGCTAATAGAAGAGGGTGGTTTAGCTTCCCTGGAGAGAGAGGTGTTGAGACTTGATCTGAAGATATTACCCTTTTATCTGCCACTTGCCGTGGGGCGGTGGCTTTAGCTCCCACTGAAGATTCCTGCCTGATCTTCTGCTGTCAGCTCCAGCCCGGACTCCAGGCCCGAGGATCGATGTCTGCGGCAGCGCAGAGATCTCTTGGTTAGGCGTGCATTTTGACTCGGGAATGACAAAGCTGTAATTTCCCTACTCCTTGGCCTTCTCTGTCCTGTTTAATTTCCCACTGTGGTCAGATCCATGTCATTTTAAAATGATACTTCTCGGACTGTTACTCAGCTCCAGGGGAGCCTCACTCTGGCTGTGACCCTTCCGCCCGGGCACTCGTCAAATGCCTTGCCTCCCCACGAGCATCCCAGGAAGTACCAGAAAGAACCCAGCCTCTGAGCAACCCCAAAACCAGAGCGGCCTCCTCACCCCAGATGAGGCCAGGTTCTAGGGGTACGCTTGCCTCAGTATCCACTCGAAACATCCTCCACCATCTTGGCCAACAGCTCACAGACCCACCCCGAAAGGGCTATGTGCGCTAGACCAGGGCCATGGGATAAGCATGAAAAGGACAATCAGTTAAAAAGCAAAACAAAATTTAATAATACTGATTCAGTGCAGCTTCCTCGGAGTTTTAAAGAGCTCTTGTGAGTTCCTGCTCCTCATCCTCACACCTGAAATGAGGCTGTTGGCATTTGTGTTTCACTACAAGGTTTGTTGTTGTTGTTGTTGTTTTTCTGAAGTATTTCCTTTGTTATAAATTGAGCCTGCAAGAATGTCTTCCTTTCCCTATTAAAAAAAGAACAGGCCTGGGCAGATCGTCCTTTTGTGAGAGAGTTTGAAACCTCTCAGGACGTAACCCTAGATATCAGCTGTGTAAGAGGATGCTGATATTTGTGCTTTTCTAGTGGGGCTGAGGAGGACTTCAGCTTCCAGAAACACTTTTCAGCTGAGTGCCTGGAAAGGCTTTGTGACTGCCTGAAAGGGCAATTAATGAGGGTCCTTGGTACTTTTCCCATAGAAAAGGTCGAGTGGAAGAAGGGGATGTGTCTTCTACGCGGCTGCCCCGCCCACAGGAAAGACCAGATCCTGGAATACCTACCCCAGTTGTCCTAATCAGAATCTTAATGGGGAATAACTTAGTAGGGATAGCTTCCCTGTGCCGAAGGATTCCTCAGGTCAGAAGATTTCTGCCCCTCAACTCCCTTTTCTTTTCCTTCCCTCTCCATGGGCTCTTTCTTGAGGAGTAAGGAGACAGCCGCAGAGGGCCTTAATGTCATCTCTATTTTGACAAATATTAAACTTCATCCCTGCTTCCCAATTTACATTCTTGTTAAAACGGGAAACAATCTCTCCCAAAGCAGAGAAGCCCTGTGTTCTGTTTCTCTCTGCTGCAGCTCTAGCACTGAGCTCTGCACACAGCCAGTCCTTGGTGAATGTATTCTGCACACGGTCAGTCCTTGGTGAATGTATTCTGCACACCACATTCTCTGTCAGGTTCCCTTCCCGCCCCATCTTTCAACAGCCCCCAACACCAGCTTCTAACTGCTCAGAGAAGCCGAGGATCTCAAAACCAGAGTTCTGAGAGTCCTTGGGATGACCTTAGAGATATATAGGACAAAAAACTAGTTAGGACTAGTTCTCATTTTCTGATTCCTCCTTTAAGCCCGTACACAAGCCAAGTCTTCCTAGGCTGCGTTTAGACTTCTTGCAGCTAATGCTCTGTTTCCCAGTAAGACTGCACGTGCTAGAGTCGAGTCACGGTGTAAACACCCTTGACACGTTTGCCGAGTTTCTGCTTTTAGGAGAAGGAGGGCCATAAATAGAGGAATGGTTCTCAGAGAAGCTGATTTCCCTAATTTCTCTAGAGTTTGGGTTTTCTCCTGTCAGATTTTTAAGTTTGAAGTCAAAGATAAAATTTTCCACCGTGCTTAAGTCCTGTTTCAAGTATCATTAACACTTTCCTTAAACGCTAGTTCAGATGAGAATCATGTAAATTGGGAATAAATTATAGGAAGGATGTTAAAGAAAGTGTAGTTTTGCGGGTTTTTTTCCCCATTCAGGAAAAATGCCCTGTTTCCCCTTTTCTTGACGGTGTGGGCCCCCTTGTGAGCAGCCCTTCATGGTAAAATCTGTGGTTGACGTAAGGCCCACAGGAGAGGAAACCATCCTGTCATCTCTACTGCAGAGGCTCTCTTCAGACCTGTTTCTCACAAGTGAAAATCAAACAAATAGTTGTCTATCACATTGGTGAAAGTTGAATATTGAAATTCTTTGGGCAGCTCCCCCAGGAAAGGAATTAGGATGAATAATGCTCAAATTTTCCTTTTGTGGTAAGCAGGCCAGTAAGTCACCGTTTCATCCTACTAGTCTCTTTAAGCTTGAAAGTAACCAGTCGCCCCAGGTGGAAACCAGCTCTCCAGGCTGTGGGTCTAAAAAGCCCCACCCGGTGGTAGTCGAAATGGGATGTTCATTCAAAGCCAGGGGAACCACTTATTTTTATCTTGACTCTCCTCTGAGTCAGCTCTGTACACTCGCACAAGCCTTTTCCTTGACTGTCACATGCTCTGGTTTCTCCAATCGCCCAAAATTTGGGGATGTGACACATTGATGCAATTAGATATATGCATTCTGTACAAAATATTTTGGTGGAAGAGCCCCATCTTAGTTAATACACAAGCCTTACCTCAGTCAGGGTGGGGCCGGTTCTTTTCGAAGCTTGCCCTCTCTCTTTTTTTTTTTTTTTAAAGATTTTATTTATTTATTTGACAGAGAGCGAGAGAGGGAACACAAGCAGAGGGAGAGGGAGAAGCAGGCTCTCCACTGAGCAGGGAGCCCGATGCAGGGCTCGATCCCAGGATCCTGGGATCATAACCTGAGCCGAAGGCAGACGCAGGCTGAGCCACCCAGGCACCCTGCTTGTCCTCTCTTTAATTTCTAGCTCTTCTATTCAAGGCTTCTGGGTTTCCATTTTCAAATTCTAAAGTAATAATCCTAAGTTGTTAGGATAAATGAGTCCTTTGAAGAAAAGAAACTGCACAGATCCGAGCCGTTTCAAAAATAATACTGAGGTGTGGAGAGTGTGAACTTGAGGTAAATCTGAAACTAGTTCATCTGGGTCAGAAGGAAAAAAAAAAAACAAACACCTCTCTGCTACCGTTGGCATTAAATTACCTTCCCAATTTGATAACAGCGGTTTTCTGTTTGGAAACGACTACTTGAAAGATTTGCGATTTTGTACCGAGAACAAGAAGGAGCTGTTCTGGGATAGACACTTTTTCTTACCCACACTTCCGCATCTGTGAGTCAGGACATCCCTGATTCAGTACCGATGTCCAAAGTGGGTCCCTCTTACTAACACGACCACTTCTTTCAAGGAGGATCCATACAAAGACTCTCTTTCCTTCTATTTTAGCCAGACTTGGAATAGAAACCTTCAAAAATCACCAGTGTCATTCTTGTTAGTACTGATAAAGTTTAAAGAAAGGGCAAGGTCAGTATCCCTAATTCTATTTAGCAACTGGTCCTCTTACTTGATGACCGAGGAAAGACATGACCAGCCAACTTTTTTACCCTGGCAAACTTGCCACTGGACCATAGGTCAGCCCGTGAGGACTCTTGCTCCTAAGGCCTACAACAGGCCGGTTATTACCCTGAGCTCTTCCCAGAGCCCACACTGCCTTTGAAGGTGGGGGGCACTTTCCAGCCCCTTGTAACAGAAGAGGCAAATAGCCGTGAGGACCACTTTGGCTCTTCCTAGTGAAAGCTCTCCCCATCCCCCCAACTGTCTCTCCTTTAGAACCTGGATGTCATCCTTGGCTTGGATCACATTTTCTCCTCTCTGGAGGGGAAATAAAGAGGTAGGGAAAGCCTTGAGCCCCCCCAGAGGTGGGGGTGCCCCCCCATATTCTGAGTGGTCAGCTTGCATGGTAATATCCCACCTTTTGGGTTGCAGTTGTGCATTACACAGTGACCTCCCAAACTGATTTTCATGGGCAAAATTGAGTTTTTCATCTTTTGACCAAGAGTATTCCAGCTGGTGATTTGATTCTGGGATACCGTGTGCGAGTTCTGCCGGCCAGCTGCTGCCATTGCTGGAAGAGACTGGGGGTGGGGGGGGAGGAAATTTTTTGTGGGATGTTGTAATCATGGCTCTGAGCCTAGCAGAGGCAAACCTCCAAATCATCCCATTCCCCTCCCCATTATGTGAAGTCACTAGATGATACAAACATTATAGTTCAAATAATATGATCCCAGCAGTGTAAGAATACCCCCGATAAAGCCCTTTCCTGTAAAGTATGACCCCTTGTCAGGTCAATCACAGAGAAATGTAAATCCTTTTGTAAGTGTAAAACCACCAGTTTTTATCTTTTCCTGCTTTTACCCTTGCCAGAAGGGCTTTGTTGGGAGTTCTAACAGAAGCTTCCACCCGGGGGCCCCTTGAGCTGGAACTGCAGATGTGCTTTGGCATCTTTGAAGCTGGATTTCTCTGTTGTTGAATCTGTGTCCTGTCATATATTCCACATTCCAGGGAGCAGTAAGGACATAAAATGCCATAACACCGGCCCTATACAAGACAAAATTTAGAAACACTTTACTTTCCAGAGCCAGGGTGAGCGCTGCAGCCTCTTGTCGTTGATCCAACAGCAACCCTATAAACAGCCAGCATTTCCCCAGAGAAAGCAATGTTCTGCGAGCTCAGTATGTATCTATGGCCCAGCCTAGACCCATGTTGCTGTCAGCTCCAGTCCATAGCAGAGATTTAGGGCTATCCCAGGTAAACAGAAGATGGAGAGGCTTACAGAGCATGGTTTCATGGTTTTAACTGCTTCATGGTATCAACTCCGTTGTCTAATTTAAAACCTAGGTGGGAGAAATTCTATCAATAACTCTCATTCCTGTATCCTGGGAGGAATTCTCCTGCCTTTGCAGGTAGCCACTTAGAGATATTTCAGATACCACTTTCCACTAATGCTATATTTATACATTTTCAAAGTTGGGCCAGTGCTTTTCTAAGCTCCTTTTCTTCCCTTTAATTTCTAACTCTTGTATTCAAGGCCTCTGGGTTGCCATTTTCAGAAGTCTGAAGTAATCTTCTGATGTCCCCGCTAACCCTGTTTTTCCGCCGCCCCCTTTGTGAATTGAGAGTGGTCTCTCTGGAGATGTAGTCTCCACACCATCTTTCAAGTAAGTGCCTCTCATGTTTAATAGGAGCTCACCAATGTGAATCCCTGGGCTTGCATCCCAAAAAAGTTGCCAGCTCTTAATTTCCAAATACTTGGTGTAACCTCATCTATCTTACGGGCGAAAAAGGGTATCTTCTTCCCTCACTTCTTTTCCTTGAGCAAGACCTGCTGTGGTTTCACTGGTTATTCTTTTGCTCTGGTATTCCCCGACCATGTTCATGCAGGGTCAGATGACTTGAATCTCACTTTTGGATGATCCTTTCTGAATACCAGTGTAACCCCAACCCTATTTGTTGGATCTGCTTTTTCCCATAGTCCATGTCATGATGGCAAGGTCAAAGTCCTTTTTTTTTTTTTGAACTTATTATATTACCCCAAGTTTCTAGCTCTCAATCATGAAAAATAGAGTGGGGGTTTTGGGGGTTTTTTTTTGTTTTTGTTTTTGTTTTTTTTTTGTCCACACACTAATTCCTGAAGCCTCTCTTTTGCTGACTGTAGGTTTTTCCCACTGCATAGAAGAAATCTGATTCCTGAAGCCAGATGTTCCGGGAACTAGCTTTATCAGTTCCTAATTTGGCTCTTGTGATATTTATCGTACAGAAGATAATATTGGCCATATAGGAAGGGCTTCTAGAATTGTTAATTGATGAATTATGCTACCTCATGGTTGATTCTGTACCCTGGGGCCCATAAATATACCACCAGGGTGATGATACTCAGTCCTCTCGTCCCTGACTAGCAACAGGACAAGTAGTAAAAAATAACCTGGAGTAATCAACACCATAACCCCCCCACCACCACCATGATTAATCACCAATCTAAAGTCCTAAATATTGCCACCGTGCCAATCCTAAAGAGAACTTTCCTTGTACCTACTGATACCAGATTCTATCCCAGGGAGGAAGCCTTGCTTTCTTCATGTAGGACTTTGCCCAGGACAAATGAAACTATTCTTGCTGAGATTGCAGAAAGAGTCTGCCCTGAAGTAGTGTATGTTCACCTAGGTGTTGTCTGCTTCAGATTGTTTGTCACATCTCCCATGAGTTGTGTAGAGAGCTTTCATTCCACACCAGAGTCCTACTGCTTGCTATGTTTTGGGAATCTTTGATTCCCAAAACATAAATGCACAGGGGATTCTCCAAGCCAGCATACTTTTAAAACACAATTTAGGGCTTTAGTCCGCATCCCGTTCTAATCTAGCCAGGTAAGCTAGGTTGGTCCAGTTGAGGCCTTCAGAAACTCTTGTGCCTTTTTTCCCTAAGGCTCAGAGCACCAAAAGCCAAGGCCACCCATTTCAAGCTGCTTCTTCTGGCTCTGCTCAGCCTTTATGGACAGAAGGAGCCAAACCAGCTGCTTAGAGAGGAAAAAAACAAAGGAGAACCTCAAGGAAGAGGACTGTAATTCTTTTTTATTTTGCCAACCTTCACAGATTGGTGATGACTACATTGTGTCCTCTTGAGGACTCTGGGGATAAAATCTAAGGAGTTGTCCAGCTGTTCTGGTAATGTTCTAAACCTGTTGTGCACATATATTTACAAGGGGTAGACATTCCCCATCTTTTTCCAAGAATGCTTTGTGGTCTTGAGTTGGGCATATGTTTTAGTTTCTGTTACGTGTGTATTGATATGTATGTGGAATTACTGATAGATTTTACTTTTATTAATATTTTTTACTTGTGTAATTACTGTCTTTTTACCCAGGCAATGGTAAAGGTGGCCATGGGCCATACTCCTGTTGATAGCAGTGGCGATTTTCATTTTGCCCTCTCTTGGGTGTTCCTTTCTCCTTTCTAAGTGGACCAGGGCCAAAAAAGTATTTGAGAACCACAGGCTTAGATGTTAGAATGTGACCAACATTTGCCTTTGTGTAATTTTAGTTCCTGGGGTTGTATTATCCAAACATGGTAAAGGATAAACAGGATAGTATCCTTCCAATTTGGTAATGGGCCAGGTTTTAAAGTTCTTAGCACATCTACTTTTGACCTGTTAGTCAACCATAAGACAAAGGCTTTTTTTTTTCTCCAAGTATCTCAGAGGAGATGGACTATAATATCTGTCTTACTGATTTATTTTTATTTTATTATTTTTTATTTATTTATTTTTAATTTTATTGTGTTATGTTAGTCACCATACAATACATCATTGGTTTTTGATGTGGTGATCCACGATCCATTGTTTTCATATAACCCCCAGTGCTCCATGCAGAACGTGCCCTCCTTAATACCCATCACCGGGCTAACCAATCCCCCCTCCCCCCTCCCCTCTAAAACCCTGTTTGTTTCTCAGAGTCTATAGTTTCTCATGGTTCATCTCTCCCTCCAATTCCCCCTCCCCATTTTTCCTTTCCTTCTCCTAATGTCCTCCATGTTATTCCTTATGTTCCACAAATAAGTGAAACCATATGATAATTGACTTTCTCTGCTTGACTTATTTCACTTAGCATAATCTCCTACAGTCTCATCCATGTTGATGTAAAAGTTGGGTAGTCATCTTTTCTGATGGCTGAGTAATATTCCATTGTATATATGGACCACATCTTCTTTATCCATTCATCTGTTGAAGGGCATCTCGGCTCTTTCCACAGTTTGGCTATTGCGGACATTGCTGCTATGAACATTGGGGTGCATATGGCCCTTCTTTTCACTACATCTGTGTCTTTGGGGTAAATACCCAGTAGTGCAATTGCTGGGTCATAGGGTAGCTCTATTTTTAAATTTTTGAGGAACCTCCTCACTGTTTTCCAGAGTGGCTGTACCAACTTGCATTCCCACCAACAGTGTAAGAGGGTTCCCCTTTCTCCACAACCTCTCCAACATTTGTTTCTTTCCCCGTCCATTTTTGCCATTCTAACTGGTGTAAGGTGGTATCTCAATGTGGTTTTAATTTGGATTTCCCTAATGGCTAATGATGATGAACATTTTTTCATGTGTCTGTTAGCCATTTGTATGTCTTCTTCAGAGAAGTGTCTTTTCATATCTTCTGCCCACTTTTTGACTTGATTATTTGTCTTTTGGGTGTTGAGTTTGAGAAGTTCTTTATAGATCTTGGATACTAGCCCTTTATCTGTAGTGTCATTTTTTATTTTTTTAAAGATTTCTTTATTAGAGAGCACACGGTGGGGAGGGGCAGAGGCCAAGGGAAAGAGAGAATCCCAAACAGACTCCCCACTGAGCATGGAGCCCAACATGGGGCTTGATCTCCTGACCCTGAGATCATGACCTGAGCCAAAATCAAGAGTCAGACACTCATTCGACTAACCCACCCAGGCACCCCCGTGTTGATTGATTTTTAAAACATATTCCTACATTTGCTTCATTTCTCTGTGTATAGATTATTTTTTTCTTTCTGAACCATTGAAAAGCAAGTTGCAGACATGATATTTTACCCCCAAATACTTTAGGGTGTGCATCTCCAAAGATTAAGGCTATTCTACATAGCCTAGGAAAATTAACTTTTATACAGTAATATTCAGAATTCCCCAGTTGTTGCCCAAATGTCTTATGATATTTCACCCCCAAATACTTCAGTGTGCATCTCCAAAGATTAAGGATATTCTACATAGCCTAGGAAAATTAACTTTTATACAGTAATATTCAGAATTCCCCAGTTGTCCCCCAAATGTATTTTATAGCTGATATTAATATTATTTTGATCTAGGATTCAATTAAGAATCCCATATTGCATTTCTTGTTGTCTTTTATCTTCTTTATAACACTCTGTCTTTTTTTTGCCCCATAACATTGACCTTTTTTTGAAGGGTCCTAGACAGTTGTTTTGGGGGGGTACATTTTTTTTTTAAGATTTTATTTATTTGAAAGAAAGAGAACACAGGTGTGTTGTGTGCATAAGTAGGGGGAAGGGTGGAGGGAGAGGGAGAGAGAATCTGAAGCAGACTCCATGCTAAGCGTGGAACCCAACACGGGGCTCGATGTCACGAGAGATCAGGACCTGAGCCGAAAACAAGAGTTGGATGCTCAACCAACTGAGCCGCCCAAGTCCCCCTGGGGGGTACATTTTTAAAGGATACATAGCAATGCAAACAACACACAAAAATGCTGGCCTTAGGCCCAGAAATGTCCTATGTTGCTGATTCCCTTACTCTTATATCCATGTTATTGCATTGACCTTAAAATACTAGTGTAAAAGAACAGAGTCAGATTTAGATATTTGGGTCGGAGATAGTTTTTGCATGTTTGAGGAGAGGGCTTTTGAGGGAAGCATTCAAATTTTTTTAGCACAGCTTACTAAATAGTTCATTTTACTATTTATGGATGATTTTTCACTATATTCAATTTTTAAATTTATGCTTAGCAAGGTTGGCTGTGTCAGATATTAAAGAAAACGGCGCATTCTCCCATACCTCCTCCAATTCTGCTTTTAGAACTTGTGCCCCCTAACTACATTTGATAACACTTCAGATTTTTATTTTTGGAAACTGTTGCCAGGCAGAATTAATGTTAACTGTTCAAATGGGTTTGAGCATGTTTCTTACTTGGTTTGGAAATCCAAAAGGCATCTCCTTTTCCAGATGCTCTTTTTAAGTGCCAGAACCTATCCACTTACTTTATCTATCTCCCTTGAACCTTCTTGGTTCCCAGAACAGAGTATCATCACCTGTCCCTGTCATTCACTAGTACTGCTATAGCACTTACAAAGACTATTAAGACATTAGGAATATATTTTATGCTTGAAATGAATTTTTAATCTACTCAACCCTAAAATAAAGACCTATTTCTGACCTCTTCTGGTAATATGGTAGAACTTAAAAAATAAGCCTCATTCTATCTACTTCTTTTTTCTTACTAACTGGCTATTTGCACTTTGTCTCAAAATTTGTCCAAAAAAGGTCAGAGCTAAGGAAAGGCAGCAGTATATTGGAAAGTAGGCCTGTTGGCTTTGTTGTGCTCTTCAAACCACAAGTCCCAAGGGACACTACATCTGGTGACTTAAAGCCCTTTGGTCTTTGCTAGTGGGGTACTCTGACAAGTTAAGAATACATGAGGAGAGAAGAGGTCACACCTGCTCTTTCTGGGTGGCTTGTTTGGTTCTATTTTGCATCATGTTTATATTCACATGTCCTTCTGCTTGATGGTTTTTCCCCCTGCCTTCTTTCCTCATGCTCTACTCACTGCCATAACCAAAGAACAGTATGGGCAGATGTCTTGGGCTCTCCTGCCCCCCACTCTTGAACTAAACAGTACATATTTCCTTACTCTGGAGGGAAATGAGATGAGATGGTAGTGGCCTAAGAGAGGAACAGTGCCCAAAGCTGGGGCAAAGGGAATAGTAAAGCTCAAGAATAGACCTTCACTGTAGGAATATCACTCTGGAATCTCAAGAAGTCTCTTACCATGACTACATACATTCCACGTTCAGAAGTGCTGTGAGAGGCTCTAGAGACATAAGCTTGGGCCACCTAGACATAGCCTCATGGACATGCCATTTGGAGGCAGGTGTTGGTGTTCTGGTCAACTTCCATCATAAGACACAACTTTCCATGTAAAGTAAGAAGGTCATGGCTGTTGAGTGTGACCAAATAAGGTCCTCTCCCGAGGGCAGGCCCGCACAGCTGATTTGGGAAAGATGAGTCTGCCCCAGATGAAGGTACTGAAACTGAAGAAGGAGGGAGGAAAACTCCAAAACAACCTGAGCCACAACCACTGGGGGAAAGTAGGCAAAGCCTGTGTGTAAAGCGAAAGAAATAACGACGGGCTTAGTCTTTCTCCCGCTCAGACTGCAGTGTCACTGATCAGCAATTTCTTTAACACTCAGCAGCTACATAAATGTTATATGTATGCACAACAAAGTTAGTGGCAAATTGAAACTTTGATGATTATGGGAACACCCCAGGAAAGCCTTATTAGAGGAGGTGGGTTTTGTCTTAGTAAAAAAAAAATTCCTTTTAAATCGAACTGTCGTTCATCATAACATTCAACAAAAGGGTTTTCCTTTGTTTTGATCGTATGTGCTGTAATAGCCAGCAGGGGCATGGGGTAGCTGCCTTGGACAGAGTCCACAAGCCTGGACTTGTGTGCAGGAAACAGATTTTGTCAGCAGAGGGAATTATCATTTCTCTTGAATGGGCCAGTTTGTCTGTTTTTTCTATTTCAAAACAATTGGGGTTCTTTGGAAGACTATTTCTATACCATCACAGAAGAAAGATTTTCTAAAATTTGAGAAATCTTAATAAGTATTAACTCAGGAATCCTGTTTAACTGGGCTGCTTGCTTTAAAAACGAGAAACCTGTGCTCCCTTCAGCAGCACATATACTAAAATTGGAACGATACAGAGAAGATTAGCATGGTTCCTGCACAAGGATGACACGCAAATTCGTGAAGCGTTCCATATTTTTCCTAAAATAACTCTGTATGTTAACAATACTGGAATTAAAATAAAAAACTTAATACAAGAAAAGAGAAACTTTTAATTGATATAATGTATAGCAGTTGTTAAGGGTACAACTTGACAAACTGTACAAGCATTTAGATCAAGACCCAGAACTTATCAGAGTACAAGAAGATTCCTTGTGCCCCCTGAACAGGCACTACCCTCAGGGTAAGCTCCAGTCTGACATTAAACACCATATATTAGTTTCCTGTCCTTTTGAATGTTACCTAAGTGGATTCACACAGTATGTACTCTTTTGTGTCTGGCTTTTACTCAGCATATTTGTGAAATTTCCGTGTTGTTCAATGTAATTGTAATTTCTTTATTCTCATTTCTGTGTAGTGCTGAGATTTAGTTTGGGGTTGCATCGAGCCAAATTTGGGCAGAATTGATATCTCTATAATGTTAAGCTTTCTAACCCATGAATATGATATATCCTTCCATATATTGAGAGTTCTTTAATGTTCTTGTGTTTTGTAGTTCTCGGTTTAAGCATCTTATATGTCTTTTATCAGATGTGTTCCTAGGTATTTGATGTCATATGTTGCTATTGTAAATTTTTTAAAATTTCACATGTATACAGAAATGATTCTTTTTTATATTAGGCTTGTAGCCATTGATCTTGGTAAATTAGCTTATTGATTCCTATATTTTGAGGATACTTTTATACCTTCTACATACCAAATCAGGCCATCTTTGAATAATGACAGTTGTATTTCTTCCTTTCTAATCCATTTGCTTTTTATTTATTTTTTTCTTGACTTATTGCATTGGCTAGGATCAGGCCTGATTTTTTAAATTAATTAATTTATTTATTTATTTATTTATCAGAGAGAAAGAGCACAAGCAGGGGGAGCAGCAGACAGAGGGAGAGGGAGAAGCAGGCTCCCCCTGAGCAAGGAGCCAGATGCGGGACTTGATCCCAGGACCCTGGGATCATGCCCTGAGCCAACAGCTGACACTTAACCGACTGAGCCACCCAGGAGTCCCTCAGGCCTGATTTTTGTGTCAGATAGAAAAATCTCCCAAGGAGTTCCCTAATAAGAAAACCAACTATAAAGTTAAGTTGGTTGATCTGTGAACATAAGATCTAGATTTAAAATGGTGTTATGGTGGTCTACAAAGCAATATATTATACTTTGTGGTACACGACCACAGATACAGACTTAAATCTGGTCAGACAGGCATCCTTGTCTTTCCTACCCCTAACAAGCAGAGACTCTCATACGTATTTGTGTAAGGATCCTTAACAGAGTTCTTGAAGTTCAGTAAGAGTCCAGACAGCTCACTCAAAGTGTTCTTGTCTCACAGGTGGCATTGAGAGGGAATTGTCTAGAAGCACTTTCAGGAGAGGCAGGGCATTTAGAGAGAGAGATGATATCCATGGCAATAATGTGGGATCTGGCCAGTCAGTGACTGGCTGTGGAAGATACCAGCTCTTCAAACTCCTATAGCTGTCTTAATAAGCAGAAGATATTGGTCAGCTGGATTATAGAAGGGAGGGGAGATCTTTTAGGGGAATAGAAGGCAAGGACTGATAAGAAGTAAAGGCTACTGGAGTCAAGAGATGTTGGTTGCCAGTAGGAGTGAAAGAGGGATCCTGGGCATTTTGGTGGCCTAGGGACAGGAAAGGTGGGAGTCGGGTGGATGCAGGTGTATCAGGTGTGCTTCCAGCTGGAGAGTGCTGAGTAAACATGAGGATACAGACCCTGAGAGCTGGCAAAAAGTATTCTTCCACTCTCTTCTCTGGTGTTGTCTTTCTTCTCCATCTTTCCCTATTTCTTTTAATGCCTTTTTAATTTAGTCTTTTTCTCTCAGATTCTCTCAGGAGGCAATGTGATAGAATCACTAAGCACTGTTTAGGTAGGAATCTTGACCACTTACAGGTATGAGACTGTGCCAGATTACTTACCTTTTCGAGACTGGGTTTTCTGTCCTATGAGAAGGGGATACTAGAAGTAGCTTTCTCATTGGGTTGGGAAGATGGACTAAAATAATGTATGCTAGAGCAACTTGTCACAAAGTAAATGCTAAGGGTTCTGTCTGGCTGCCTCTTTCTTGTCTGTCTACCTTGTTGTTTTCCAGAGGTCTTAGTTTTTATTCATTTTTTTCTTTGTTCTAGAGTACTTTCAACCAGGTGTAATGTGATACTTTTGTTGTTTTGTTAAAAAAAAAAAGGTTTATGTCCTCTATTTTTAGTGTACAAAGTGGGTGAGTGAAATGTCTCCCATTTCTGTCAGTGCAGTAGATTACCGAAATGACAGAAGCACTTGATTTCTGTCCCCTCTAATAGCAGCTCCAAGACCTTGAGCAATTACTTTAATTCCTTTGGGCCTCACGGTCCTTATAAATGTAGGGTCCTGAATGAAGAGGACTGTGAGGCCCTGGTCTAACTGTGAGTGCATCTAGGAGATGAGGCTAAAAGTCCCGATTCCTCACTAAATTGTGCATGCCATGAAGAAAGGGCCATGGCTATTGGGCATACCATCCTGTCCCGAGCATCTCTAGGATGCCTGGCCCATAGAAGATGCTCAGTGAGTGGGTGAATGGATGAATGAATGAATGTTATCTTTATAATAACAAAGGTCATCTATATTCAGTGGGAATTATTGTCAGGGCACCATTATTGTCATGGGCCTATTTTTATAACTCTGAGCTTAAACTCTGAGCTTAAAACTTAATTCTCCCACTACCCTTCCCCCCTGCTTGTGCTCTCTCTCTCTCTCATAAATAAATAAAATCTTTAAAAAAATTTCTAATTGTAGTATTTATCAACTTACATAGTCAACTTTCTTGGCATTTCTTTTCCAACTTTCTTAGCAGTTCATGACCCTTTTTCTTTCCAATCCGTTGCCACGCTTTGTACTCCTAGGTCTCTGTCATCATTTAGGAAGTTGCCTGTGCGAAGTTAAATACTCTATTTTTGAAAGCACAGTGTATAATTACACAACATCATAGCACCATCTGCAAGGTGCTGTGCCATTTTCTGTATTTCTCGAGGCAGCATCACATATCTCATTTTACAAAGGAGGGAACAGACTGAAAGCAAGGACATTCCTTGGGCTTCTAAGTTCCTGCTTTAAATACACCACTATCTCTGACTAATGTATGCCATAATTAGGTTCCTTCACACATCCTCTGGCCCAGCAGTCCCTTTGGAGAGCTGAGCCTCCTTCCTTACCACTCCAACGGCCCCTAATGGTTTTCTTGTCACTGATCTGTGAAACTTTCAATTCTCGCTCTGGCCGTGTTCCACTTTCTTCTCTCTCTTTCGAATGGCTCATTCCTGGGGAAAAAATATTTATGACTAACACTGCCTCGCCTTGTAGGGTAGATGCGGTCCCAGCCTTCAAGGTTAAGAATTAATTGGAAACACAATCCAATCAGTCACTCATTGTCTTAGTCCATTCAGGCTGCTATAACAAAATACCACAGACAGGGTAACATATAAACAACAGACATTTATTTTTAAAGTTCTGGAGGCTGGAAGTTTGAGATCAGGGTGCCAGTATGGTCAGGTGAAGGCTCTCTTCTCGTTTTGTCCTCACATAGCTCTGCGCTTGTGACCTAATCACCTCCCAAAGCCCCCCACTCCTAATACCATCACATTGGGGATTAGGATTTCAACATACGAATTTGGGGGGGACACAAACATTCAGACCGTAGCACTCACCAGATATTTCTTGAACTCCTCCTGTGTGTGGAGAACATAAGATTCCAGGTATAAGACAGTTTGGGGGTGATAGAAGATACCATTTACTTTAGAGGCAAAATGATAGGACACACACTAAGAGTACTGCGTAGATCTAAAGAAAGCAGGACATCAGACTCAGCGGTCAGTTTAGATTCTCTTTCAAAATGGGTATATGCTGTTCCTAAAGCCATTAGAAAATGTTTCTTTCTGGACAACTTTGGCTTACCTTCTGGTGTTGGAACTGGTAACTTTTTAAATAATCCTGTGAAAATGTCAATACATTTCCAAAACCTGAAATAAGAAAATTGAGTGATACCATAATTGTTTACTTTCTAAATGTAGGTAAAGTCGTGATTATAAGGGATTTTCTTTAGATAAAGAAAAGTAGACTTTTCAAGGACATGTTAACTTTTGTTTACACTGGGGCATCATCAACCTTTCCTCATGATTTTCCCAAAACTTTGATGGCAGAAGGCTAATGAGAGGAAAGGCGATGACAAAGGGATCGTGCTGAGAACCACCAGAATATCCACTTCATTGGAGAAGTGCTTTTCTGTGTCAAGCTGTCTGACTCTGCCTTTTCATTTACTAACAACGTTCTAACAACAACAAGCTTAGCCATTTTCTGTGTCTGAATGTCTGAAAACATTTGATAACAATTGAGGGTTGGCTGCCATGATGTCACCATCAAAAAATCACGAGAGAGACTCTAATGACTTCTAAATAAAATCTTCCAGCTCCAAACTTACTCCATGTATTTAGGAAAAGCAGTTGGCATTATGTAGGAAAGGGATTATAAAAACGTAGCTTTTCCAGTCAGTCACTGACAGCACTTTGCTTTATAAACTTGTCATCTGTGATAGAGTCATCTGTCGCATTTGTTCACTTCTGAGACCTGAACTTGGGGTTGGAGGTGGCACCTGAGCAAGCAGTTGTCCAGAAGATTGTTCAGTCTTCTCAGCAGAAAACAGATGATCGTTTCACTCATTCTGCCTAGTATAATCACTAAGAATGAACTAAGCTCCTGAAAGTGTTCTAGGAGTAAGCATTGAGTCAGACCGAAATTTTAGTGGGGCACCAGCGCACTGATTGTGGTTAGCTATCTAATGAGACCTTGGATAGAGTGGAGAGTTGCTGGCACAAAACTTAACTCGTCTCTCCCCCACCCTTCATGAGAGCTGGGCAGAGAACAACAATCCTAATTCATGAGTAGTAGACAGCCCAATGGTGTAGCATCTTTTAGAGTTTGTCCTTCTACTTTGGGTAAAATGCCCTCTCATTTTAAAATGAGTCAGCTCCTAGATAAGACAGAAAAGGCAAACCTGGTTTTATTTCGTTTCATTTCACTCCCATGTAAGTCACCTTGATTTGAAAAACTTTCCCCTCTCAGAACCACATATGGAATATGCACTTGATTTCCAAACGTTATGCAAGAGCTCTGTGTACTATTTCATCAGTTTTGGAGAAGTAATTGGCACTTATCTGAAAAGATTGGTTATGAAAACCTGCCCTTCCTGGGGCAGGAAAGGCACAGAGAGCCGGCATAAGCTCAAAGGTTTCCAGGACTTGTCCTTACGCAGTTAGCCTAAGCTAGGTTGTGCTTTGGTCCATTGTTGTATTTATTCCTTTGCTCTTAAATTTTTTGAAATGCCTTATAGTTAAGTATTTCTTACTCAGAGCTGATATTTAGAGCTGCTTGAGAAAGGACTTTTAAAAAGTCCTGTATTTAATTTATATGCCTCTGAATAAGAAATGTATTTGCCAGAGCAGTTTCAAGCCTTTGACAAGTTAATGTGTAATGTCTACCAATGTATCTCTGACTGTTTTGTCCCTTTTGGAAACAAAATTCTTCATGTCTGCAACCCTTGGTATTCTATCGCACCTGCATTTTTCTTGACGAACCATCACCTGCAGGAATTTTGAGGTAGTAGACCCAACACGAAAGAAATGGGGAAAAAAACCCACAGCTAATTAAAAGTGTCAGATGATGACTTCCGACTTTGAAAGAACTTTTCATTGGTTTTAGATGGAAGGCTCTGTGTTTCAGTGTTTGGCTTTCTTGGGCATGTGACTCGGCATGACTTCCAAGAGCCATCCACTAGTGACAGGGGCTGCAGAAGGAAAGCCTTTCGCTCCCTGCTAATCGGCTCTCCTCTCTCTCTCCGCCCCCCCCCCCCCCAATCCCTCTTCTGATTGCAGTGGTGCTTCATGCCCCACCTCCAACCAAGATCAAACGGGAGCTGCACAGCCCCTCCTCCGAGCTGTCATCCTGCAGCCACGAGCAGGCTCTCGGTGCTAACTATGGAGAAAAGTGCCTCTTCAGCTATTGGTAAGTGACACCAGAGAAAGGCTGGCTGGAGAGGAGCCGTGGGGCCGGCTGCTGCCAGGACTCCAGCAGACACTCAGAGGCAGCGCTCAGAGTCCTCTCCCACGGCAATGTCGTCCTCTAGGTGTAGGCCAGTACAGACCGGGGGCCTTTGTGCAAAACATGAAAAGCAAAACTGTGAAGCCGGCTCCACGGGGGAACTGGGCGCGTGGGGTACTGAGCCCTCCTGAGGGAAAGAACCTTGAATACTGGGATATTTGATCTGTGGCTTCTAGGGAGGGAATATATACTTCTTCATGTCTATCATATGTTAATGTGAACTTTAAGCACCAAAGAAGTAATCTTCAAATCAGAATATATGAAAAAGTACCCGTGCCTGTGCCCTTTACTTAAGAATATCCAGGCCCCAGGAATGAAGCTTTAATTTTAAATCATTCTTTGCTCTAGAAGATAAACACAGACTGCCTGGGAAAGGGGGAGAAGAGTCGTTAATTCAAGTCCTGTTACAGCAGAAATTTATCTTCCACAGAGATCCTGACTACTTCCTGGGGACCCTGGAGTACTTGGGAGAGGGGGCCAGAAACCCCCCCAGGGCATAAACTCTGCCCCCCCACCCCATCCATCCCTCCACACGCATACATGGAGAATGCTTTTAGAAGGGGGGAAAAGGAAACCGGAAACAGAGGCTAAAATTATCTTGGAGAAGAATCACTAGAAGTGTTAAACAAGTCCCTGTGACGCAGAGTGTTTGTCACTTTTCGGAGGTACAAATATTCCCTCGGGGCTGCCAGCAATTTAACTATGTTAATGCTGTCATTTCCTGGCGATTGGGTCTGCAACCTAGCCTAGCCATCTTGCTGGACCTGGCGACCATGCTCATGGCTTCATCGCAGCTTAATGGTTCCTTCTCTCTTTCTGTTTACAGTGCCTATGATAGGAAGCCTCCCTCTGGGTTCAAGCCATTAACCCCTCCCACCACCCCCCTGTCACCCACCCATCAGAACTCCCTATTCCCCCCACCCCAGGCAACTCTGCCCACCTCTGCACACGCCCCTGCAGCTGGCCCGGTCCCAGGTGTGGGCCCCGCCCCCGCCCCTCACTCACTTCCTGAACCTGGACCACAGCAGCAAACCTTTGCGGTCCCCCGGCCACCACATCAGCCCCTGCAGATGCCAAAGATGATGCCTGAAAACCAGTATCCATCAGAACAGAGGTGGGTGCTGATCTGGGCTTCTTTCGCTGCCTCCATCCCCTCCCCTTTACCCCACGGGGAGAGAGGAAGCAGTTAGTCATATTTACCAGGTACCTGTAAAGTTCCCATTGCGTTGAGGCGTCTTGTGAGGTAAGACGAATAATAGGAATATGACCTGTTTATATAGCACTCTGTTGTTGTACTCTAGACAATTTATGAAGTAGATAAAGGAGAGATGGTTAGTACCATCCCCCCATTATGGAGGTAGAAGAGAGACTTGACCAGGTTAGACAGTCTGTCCATGCTCATCGAGGGCTGGTTTCCTGGCTTCTCACTGGAATCTGCCTACTAGCATTGAACTTGGCTTTATGCTACCCACAAATACTTAATTAGCATTTTATTTACATATTAGGGAAAATCGCTAAATTACAAAACGTATTATTACTCATCTGATTTTAACACATTTTAACAGGAAATTAGCTAAAAACCTTATTTGTAATTACCTACGTTTGAGAGAGAAATCTTCTGGTTTTGCTCCAGGTAGGTTCTATGTTCCTAATAAGGAAACTGAGGCATCAGGAATAACTTGCCCAGAGTCTTTCACTCATCAAACAAACTAAAGTGGAAAGGCAACCTACTCTAACACCAAACTTAATAACCTCTTAGGTCCCAGCCTTGTAAGTCCATTATCTGGGTATTCTAGAAGTTTGGATGCCTGTGGCCTTCCTTTATATAGGCTGTTCTGGAGACCCATCTTTTTATTTCGAGTCTGTCTGGGACATACATAGGTGGGCAGTTGTCAGTGATGTTACCAAGGGTCGAAAGATGGTGACCGTTGCATTTCCTTCCTCTCTTTCTTGTTCTGCATTGGCTGGGGGTGGGGCTGAGGGGCCGGAGAGGGAGGATGTATGAGTATACTTTCCTCAGGCCTGGTCCAACCCAAATACCTCCTGGTATTTTCTCAGGGGTCACTTTATTTCTAGATGAAATACAGAAAAGAAAGCAGACATTCTTGTCTGATTCTGATCCCCTGTCCCCCTGGCTGTGAAAGTCACCATGAAGAACTACATAATTTGGCTGGTAGTCTTTATTCCCCTAGGGAGGCCAAGAGCCATGAACACCAATGACACATAGGGCCCAAGGGGTGAGCGTTGACTCGGGGGCTGGCTCAATGGTGGGCCTTGGTTTCAAGAGGGAGTTCATCTGAAGGAGACAGCTACCACCAAGCTTTGCCAGTTTATTACCTTGTTAACAGCCTTGCACTTCTTCAGGAGAATTCGGAAATTGGATTTTCATGTAAAAATTCCAGGCTGTGTGGTTTTGTTTTGTTTTTTAAGTTGGCAACTAATTCAAATTAAAAACAACAGCAGCACTTTGCAGACTAAACAAAACCTCTCTGGGCAAAATCACTCTGCAAGGCTGCCAGTTTGTGCACTCGGGCCTGGATACCATTTCTATTTCAATAGTTTTTTGGTTTTGTGCTTTTTAATAGTATCTTCCTGATTTCCTGCAAGGATTATTAATTGAGGAGGAGGGATGAAGGGGGACATATATTTGGTCCTTGAAATACTTAACAAACCTTGTATTTGTTATACCGCGTGTAAAGGGAAATTACTTCATGTTAAATCCCTTTTATTCCTAGTTCCCCCTCAATCCCTGTTTCTTACCCAGAGGGCTTGTGTAAGGAGAATGTTTGGCCTCTTGCAGCCCTGGCAGACAGGAAGCCTTAGTCTCAGTGGTGAAATAGGTTTGTCACCAGGCTACCCAGCCCCCTCCCCCCAAAAGGGGAAGGTTTGATCCCTGACATGTAGGACTATCTGCCCTCAGGTGTCCAAAGAGACAGGTAGGAACCAGAAACCAGGTATTTCTTTTTAGGGGGCGATTCCTCCCTGACATCTGCCTGTGTATCTTAGACTTACTTCCCCTGCACTCTGCCATTAGGACTGTGGGTCTAGAATAAAAAGACCTCACACACACTGGGCTGATACAGAGATCCTTGAGAGAACTGGGGTGAAGGGCAGAGTCCTGAATCGATAAAAGAAAAGCAACACTGGGACACTCAGTCTTCTACCCTAGGGCACTGTAATCGCAAAGTTGCAAGTGTACAGGAGTTCCCACAGGGGCTTATTAAAAATGCAGGTTCCTTACTCTGCCCCAGATTTTGAGTTGGTGGGTCTGGGGGCATGGCCTGGATATTTTATTGTCATACTTTGAGAAATCATGATCCAGCTGTTTCTTCTACTCCATCGTTACTCCAGCCCACCTTTTCCTCAAGTATCAAATACCCAGGACTCTGAATTTTGTTCTTATTGCCCTTGTCTATTATTAATGATGGTATCCATGTGCTATTTGGGTGATGCAAAGTACATCAAAGACGTGACAAATGATTTTGCTTGTAGATACTAGAGAGCACACAGAAAATGAGGCAAACTAAAAGCCTTGGTCTGATTTTGTAAAAGTAATAGTAATTGCACTTGTGTATGATAACAAGCCTCATAATCCCACCTCTCCTAATTATTATGCCTGCCTAAAATGGAGCAGATTACTTTTTTTGGTAATTAGAGTTTGTTCTTTGCTAACTTTTTATTAAATGCAATCTAAGAATATTACTTCAAAAATAACCCCCTACCAAAAAATATATGGTATTTTGTAAGATATGAAGGAAATAGTCTTTTTTTTTTTAAGATTTTGTTTATTTATTTGAGAGAGAGACAGAGAGAGCATGAGCGGAGGAGGGACAAAGGGAGAGAGAGAAGTAGACTCTCTGCTGAGTACGGGGCCTGACATGGGGCCCTGATCCCAGGACCCTGAGATCATGACCTGAGCCGAAGTCAGATGCTTAACCAACTGAGCCACCCAGGCACCCCAGGAAATAGTCTTATTTGAGCTTTTTAACAATCCTCTAACCAAAGCAGAGTAAAAAACCCTATTCCACAGATAAGAATATCAGGCCTCAGAGCAGCTAAGGGACTTCCTAATGGTCACATAGCCAACTACAGGGGCCTACATTTAGAAACCAAAGCATTTATAACTGCACCATTTGTTTTGGTTATGATTTGGGGGGTGGGGGGGTTGCTAACATTCTCTTAAACCACCAGAACTCTGTCCTTGTTTTACATTACAAAATCCTACTAAATTCCTATTTCACTCGTCTAAACTCATGTTGTGACAGTTATCTTTTTTGTTTTGCTCACAGTATGCCTCTGCAGTTGAATAAACTTTTTGAGGTTTAAAAACCATGATTTAGAACCTTCTCAGCCCAGTATCTTACTTGTTCTCAGTGTATGTTTATTGATAGTGATAACAGTTTGCTAGAATTATACTTTAAACAAATAAAATATAATCTATTCAAAAGTACATTCGTAATGTTCTATATAATCTTAGTATATAATTTTTCACAAGTCATAAGTTATTTTTAGAAGATAAATACTGTGTTTGGAAGCCATGATTTATATTCGTGATTTCCTCCCCCTCAAGGAGGAAAAAAAAAAAAAACCATGTAATTTGGCATGTTGAGACATGTTCCATTTATCCTTAAAGACCAGCTGCTCCTTAAAGAGGAGGCGTATTTTTCGTTCAGCCATCCCGATCTCAAAAGTTTTTTCATCGTGCTGCTTACGATGTTTACATGGGCTAAGTGGAGGAATTTAGAAAATGTTCCTATGTTATACCCATCGTACTGGCCAGGTATGATTTTGTCCTCTGTTATACCATTTCTCATTACATCTCAAGTTGAAGGAGTCCCCACAATTCAACTGAAGAGGCTCCGCTAGGAAATTTATCATCTAAAAATTTTGGGATCTGCTGCTCTCTCACTCAGCATCAAGAGGCAGATCTCAAGAAATGACAGCATTTAAGACAGTACTGCTGGTGGAAAAATCCTCTGCTTCTTGATGTTCCCCAAGGGATCAGTATTGTCATAGGCTGTCCTGCTGAATTGATAGAATAGAACGCCCCAGAGTCATCAAGAAAGGGTCAGTTATGTGAATAACCTAACCTGTTTGAGAAAATTCTCTCCCTCAGTCGTTATGATCACATCTTCAAAGCTTAAAGGAATGAGCTTACATTTGGTGGAATTGTGATTTGATAGATAAGTATTCATTCCCTGAAGATGCTGTACAGATTTAAGAGATTTAATATCCTCGAGGCTTTCTGTTGTTTCTACTTCCTCCCTTAAAGTCCATCCCCAATAAATTGCCATTCATTTTTGTCCTTCAGATTTTGTAGTTTTTAGAGAGGGAAGAACCTGACTGTGAGTCATATCTGTAGCCTGGCCTGGAATGAAGTGAATGTGTCTGACGCATCCCCTCTCCACGCGCTGCTGTTAATAGCATGTTATGTATGGCAGCACAAATTCACTTGGGATCCGAAACTGAGTTTTGGAGATGCTTAATAGAACCTTCTTTGACAGACTGAATGATGTATTTCTAATGGTTAGAGTGAGGGGTGTTTTTAGTTTTGAATCTTAAGAGGGATTGTTTTTAGCTTGTTACCTTATATCAAGCTAAAGGAAATTTCCTTCTATTCCTAGTTTACTCAGAGTTTTTAATATGAATGGATATTGAATTTTATCAGACATGTTTTCTGTCTGTTGACATCATCAAATGAATTTGCTCCTTCCATTTCTTAATGTAGTGAGCTACATTGGTTTATATGAAACCAACCTTGTATTCATGTGCTAAACCTAACTTTTTTGTTATATGTTACCTTTTTTGCTGGACTTTTTATTCTAACATATATTGAGAACGTCTGCATCCGTATTTATGATTGAGAATAAGGTATAATTTTTTTTTCTTATATTATCCTTGTTGGGTTTTAGCATTGAAGTTATTCTCCTCAAATGAGTAGAGGGTGTCCTCCTTTTTATGTATACCAGAATAGCGCATGTGAAATTGGAATTCTTTATTCCTTGAATTTTTGGAAGAATTTATAAGTAAAATCATTTGGGCCTGATATTTTCCTTGTGGGCAGATTTTTAATTACCAGTTAAGAATCTTCACTTTTCTGGTGTTGCTCTGAATTTCTGTTTAGTTGAGTGAATTTAATAAATTACTTTTTCTGGGAATTTTTCCATTTTGTCTGAGTTTTACAATTAATTGCCATAAAATCTCTAGTTAGTCCTTGGCAGACAATATCATCTGTCTTTTCAACAAATCAACTTCGGTTTTGTTCATCCTCTCTATTAGATGTTTTTTCGTTGATTTCTCTCTGCTCTTACTAAAATCTTTTATTCTTTCTACTTTCTTTCATTGTTTTTCTTTTCCTAGCTGCTTTGGTTGGATGATTCACTCATTAATTTTTTAGCTTTTTTTCTTTATAGTATAACATATAACCAAATAAAACTTCTCCTAAGGCTGGAATGACCAGATATTGGAGTTTGTCCCAGGTCACTTATAGTTTATGCCTAATGGAAGTTATTGCTCATAGCTTTCCTTTTTACTCCCCCAGATGTCCTGATTTGGACAATCAGTTATTTGATTTCCCTACCCAAGTCCTGCTTTTTAGCTGCATCCCTCAAGTTCTGATTTAAATTAAAATTCTGATTTAATTTAAAAGCTCAGTTCTAAGTGTTTTCTTTTTTTCTCTCAATCCTGTAGTTCTTTAAAAATATATTTCTTAATTTCCAAACATATGGGAGTTTTCTAGTTGTCTGGACTATATGATTTTTATTTAAATATCATCAAGAGAGTATTTAAAAGTAGTTATAGAAACAGTGTAGGCTCTGGAGTTGGGCCTGGGATTGAATCCCACCTCTGCTACTTCCTATCTGTATGACCTCAGGCAGACACTTAACTTTGTCTGAGCTTTGGTTTCTTCATCTGGAAATGGGAGAATGGTAGTTACTTACCACCTAGAATCATCGGGTGGATTAAATGACGTCGTACTGGCACAGAGAAGGTGCTCAGTAAATGCTAGCTTCTGTGACACTTTTTAAAGATCACTCTCGTATTCCATAAAGGAATCTTCCTAAAATGATGCAGATAGCACAGCGTAGAAACTTCTGTTGCTTCACTGGTTAAGGGTAAGTTTTTACCATGTAAAGCTCCCTTTATTCCTAATCTTTTCATCATCAGACGTATTAGTGTTGTACATATAAAGCTAATAATACTCTCACCAGCTGATATTCTGAGGACATCCTGTATTTCCATCCCCGTCCTTCTTCTGTGTTTGATGTTAGGAAATCAGACAAACATCTAGGCCTTTAAAGGACATATTTTGTTCCTCATCTATCAGTGTTTTATCACAGTTTAGATGGGCCAAATTTGAGTCGAGGCAGTGCTGACAGACCTCACAGAGCCCTGCGAGCTTTCTCAGAGTTCTGTGGTGGGCTTTTAGGGAGTGTTCGAGTTCTGTTTGGTAACAGTGTCTGGCTCTTGGAATATGGCAGGAAAGTAAACATTAGTGTGAAATAAATGTGAATAAAAATCAGCATTTTCATTCTGAGAAAGGAGAGTGGATATTGGGTAGGCAACTAGTGGACTCTGTTATATGTGTGTGAGAGTTTTCTCCCAATTCCTTAATCTCCCCTTATGGTTGTCCAGCTTCTGAATTTCGCTTGTTGGGGGGTGGGGGAGGAGATGGGCAGTTGATGGTGGTGTTTGAAGGTAACGTATACTGAGAACAACGAGCCAGGCCCTGTTTCATGCATTAGCTTTTGTAACCTTTACAACAAACCTTTGGACAGGTATCCTGGTTGTCCTTACTTTATTGATAAGGAAAATGAGGCTCAGAACAGTTACATAACTCACCCAAGGTCACACAGCCAGTAAGTGGTAAAGATTGGATTTCAGCCCAGGATCTTCTGCCTTCACAGCCACAGCCTCTTACCCGGCTATGCTGCTTCCCTGTTCTATCTTCTCTTAGCCTTAATGGAAACATTAAGTACATGGTGTTGGTTTCTTGGCCGACTTTATGTATCATCTCCCGGCGGCCTCTGAACCGCGGCTACTTTACCTGGCACCCGTAGCCACTGCGTAGCCTTCTTCCAATCCACACTTTTCTCCATTCTTCCTCTAAGCATTGTGTTTACTCTGTGTGTTGGCAGCAGAAACCGAAAAGGAAATGCAGAAAAAGCATCTAACGGTTTTCATAACGTAAACCAAATGTTGGTAGCGTGGGTGAGCTCTTGGGAGGAAAGGCGCTATATAAATCTGACAAATAAATAAATAACTGGTTCTTTAAATAAACTGGCACCGAAAAAGCTTTAATCTGTAACCTATTGAATTTAAGCTCACTTGATAGTCAGAAATCTCCTTTTGCTCACCAACTACCAACTGTGAGTTCACTACGGCCTGAGGAGTTCTGTTGGGATGGCGGGTGTGGGAGGGAGAAGGGAGGGGGGTGAGCAGAAGGGGTTTGTGAGGAACCAAGCCGCTCCTCCACTGAAAATGATTGCCTGCCTCAGTAAACAAGAGGCATCTTTGTCCTAGCTGTATTATATATACAACACATTCTTAGATACTTCAAAAGGATTGCGGAAAGGGGAAGGGGGTTCAAATGAAGGTCAGTGAGTAAAGTTCACAGAATGTATTTTGAGGACAAGAGCGGAATTACTTTACTAATCTCTGCAAATAAAAGCCATTATCAGCAGCAAGCTCTGAGCGAATCTTTCTCCAAACATGTTGGTTTTGTGACCTACCCTTAAGATCCCCTTTGCCATGCCACTCCCTCAAAACAAACCAGGACTGAACCATCCCAGTTATAGAATCTGTTCTGCAGATCCCCGGCCCCTAAGCTCCAAGCACCCTTAAAGTGGGGCTTGGGGGAGGGGCAGGGGCTGCTGGCTGGTACCCATATGGAAGTACCTCTTCCTGAAGCCGACTCTAGAGTTTCATTCTGGAAGGTGAGAAGCTAGGCACCAGGAGGAAGTGAAGGGCTTGGGCCTGTCAGCTGCAGGGGCTCTGGTTACAGAACTGAGCGGTTCTGCACCCTCCCAGAGCCATCAAAGGAAGTGATTTGTGGAGGTCACCTTTGAAGGAGCCAAGATGGTGGCAGAGGGGAGAGAATGTGGAAGATGGGTGCCTCTGTTACTGTTCCTTCCTGCTAGTGTAAGGTCTGATCTCGGAAGCTAAGCAGGGTCGGGCCTCGTTAGTACTTGGCTGGGAGGTTTGGTACTTTATAAAAATAAGGCCTTGAGAATATCTTCATCTTTCTTTTCTGCCCACTTCTTCAGAATTCGCTTCAAAAATCAGGTTTGCAGTGGGCCGCTGCTGCCTGTATTCTAAATGTCAAGCCTAAACCCGGGTTTCAAATTTACACTTCTTCAAAGACCCTGGAAGGGTTTCCTTAAATAACAGCAACCTTGAAAATCCGCATTCCTGAAGAAGTTCCGCTGTAATGCATTCAGCGCCGCTGGGAAAGGCTCTCAACCCCGTGAACCTTAAATAGTTTGTACAACTTGTTTAATACATTGGCCAGGCAGATTCTGATGCCTTTGGTGTCTGGGATAAAAGGATAAGCATATGTAAAACTGTTTGATGATCTTCATGTTATGACATGATCTTGCGGTACTGCTTTTGGTAAGGTAGTAAAGATCCCCACAGAGTGAGTGCCTTGCTAAACCCTGATCTAAACAGTGTTTCTTCTGCATCCAAATCTCTTCAGTTAAAGATTTTGAATCTTGATATTCTAGAAATCTGTTGGCCACCTGTTGCCACAGATTGATTCAAATCAAATTCAAGTTATTTTATGAAAGCTATTCATAGGATTCAAGTGAAAGTTAGAGTAAGACCTTAATATTACAGGATTCTATTGTTGATTTTAAATAACCCACTGGAATTCATTGTTGTAAATTTTTGATTTTTGAACCTGAACCTCGGCTCCTGCTTTCTACCTGAGGGCATATATTCACAGATGCTTTTCTTTATACACAGAGATGAGTGTCTTATACATATTTCATGGATCGAGACCTCACCTTGAGGGTTACCATCTCTAACTTCTACACCTATCCTCCAGCTGTGGTGCAAACCATGCTTTGTAGACATGATTTTATTTTATCATTCCAGTAGCATTTTGATGCATAATACACCCCCATGTTACAGATGAGGAAACTGAAGCCAAGAAAATTTGCCCTCTATCACTTTCCCTTTTACTATACCACCCTTCCAACAGAGAAGGTGCAGTTGACATACTTTTGGATTTTTCTGACAGCTGAAGGATATTAATGCTACCCAATTAATAACAAAAGGCTTTTATTGCTCTGTCTTATTATATGGTAGTGTATATTTATTAAACTGCAGATGAGCAAAAAAAGAAAATCCCCTAATATCATAACCAACCAAAGATAAACAGTGTTCACATTTAGTTATGCAGCTCTCTCCCAAGATTTGTATGACACCGTACTTTTTTTCATAAATAATTTTTATTTTTGCAAAAATTTGATGTTCTTTGTAACTTCCACAGTATGTCAAAAATATCTTTCCAGGTTCTTACATATTTGTGTATTACATCATATTTGATTGTTGCTCTCAACTAAAGAGCTATATCACAATGTGCTTAGCCAGTTCCCTTGTTGGAGGCTTGCACTGGTGACCATCCTTGTAACTAGATCTCATCATATTTATGATTTCAGTGCTTTTTATGTGCCAGGCACAGATCTATTAACTACCGATTCATCCTCCAAGTAACCAGGACAAACCTTTTCTCTCTTAGTACTTTTTTGATCACTAATGACGTTGAACTTCTTGTTTGTTTACGATCATTAGTATTTCTTCTTTAGTGATTTTCCTATTTATGTCTGTTACCCATTTTTTTCTGCTGGGATATTCATTCTCTACTGATTTTTAAAAGCTGCTTATGTCAGCAATATTGCTGTACCTGTTAGAGATTTTTCTCCAGCTTGTTTTGTTTTTGGTTTTTGTTTCTGATGTTTTCTGACTGTTAGAGACATTCTCCTCGGTTTGTTTTCTTTTGATTTTGTTTCTGGTGTTTTTTGAACTGTAGAAATTTATACAATGAGGAATATCCATATTTATCTTGATAATTTCCACTGTTGGTATGATGTGTAAAAAGGTTTTCCCTCACTCTCAGATTATATGTTTCCACATATATTTTCTCTGTCATTAAGGTTTCACATTGAAATCTTGAATCCATATGAAATTTATTTTGACATGTGGTATAAAACAGGGACCTTCCCCCCACTAATTTGAAATGCTAACTTTAACAAGTAGTAAATTTTAGAATATACCTGACAGTTTTTGACTTCCCATTCAATTCCTTAGATATGCCTATCTTTCATTCCTTATATTGCTGTTTTAATTATTGCAGTTTTAGAAAATTTGTGAATATATCTAAAAGATCGTTATTTCTTTTCAAAAATTGTTTGCTATTTTAAATAAAGTATAGAATCATTTTATCAAGTTGATTGGGAAGGCATTGCTTTTAAAGAATAATTGTCAGTGAACCAATAGCTTCAAAGTCCTCTAAATGTTTTCTCTTTAACTAAATTTTCTTTCTTTTCCTCAGAAAAGAGTTTTGGGGTGCCTGGGTGGCTCAGTTGGTTAAGCGACTGCCTTCGGCTCAGGTCATGATCCTGGAGTCCCGGGATCGAGTCCCTCATCAGGCTCCCTGCTCGGCGGGGAGTCTGCTTCTCCCTCTGACCATCCCCCCTCTCATGCTGTCTCTCTCGTTCTCTCTCTCAAATAAATAAATAAAATCTTTTAAAAAAAAAAAGAAAACAGTTTTAAGGTTTTATTCTTATATGGCCTACACATTTCCTGATTATTCCTAGAGATTTTCTGTTTTTCATTGCTATTACGAATGGGATTTTTTAAATTACATTTTCTAACTGGTCAATTTGTACTCTTTGGTCTTTAAAATTTGATTCTATCTACAGGTAAAAGAAGGAATGAACTAATAAATATATGTATATGTTAGTCCTATTTGCAAATAAGTGGTCTTATATATTTAGACACATAACCTGGCCCAACTGTACAGAGGGACTGTATGAAATAAACATGCATGGGAGACAAGAGGCTACCGTGTCATTGCTTTGATTGCTTTTTTGCCACTCCCTGACTCAAGAGGTCTGAAATATGCCCTATAATTTTGGAAAGAGGGTAAAATGTTCAGAAATAGGCATTAATAAGTGCTTTGCAAATAATTTCATTTATCTGAACTTCTAATTCCCAGTGCTAAATCAGAGTAGGCATATATCATGTTCTTAGCTAAAAACTATAACTACTTTCTTCTTGCAGATTTCAGAGACAACTGTCTGAACCCTGCCACCCCTTCCCTCCTCAGTCGGGAGTTCCTGGAGATAATCGCCCCAATTACCACCGGCAAATGTCAGAACCGATTGTCCCTGCAGCTCCCCCGCCCCCTCAGGGATTCAAACAAGAATACCATGATCCACTCTATGAACATGGGGTCCCAGGCATGCCAGGCCCCCCGGCACATGGGTTCCAGTCACCAATGGGAATCAAGCAGGAGCCCCGGGATTACTGCGTTGATTCAGGTTAGCACAAAGTCATGCCATTTCTTCCTTCATTCTCTCATTGATCTGTCTGGTTGTTATTGTCTTCTGTGTGCAGGGCTTTAGGGAATAGTTTTATAAAAAATCACCCTCAAAGAACTTAGGAGCTACTAAAGCCGACTTGTTTATTCATAACTAAATACAAAACAAAACAGAAAAGCCATCCAGTGGGAGGAAGTGCAGTAGTTATTCAAAAGTGGTGGGGAGCACACCTCTGAGTCCAAGCCTAAAGATCCAATCGTGGCGATGCCCTTTTTAAGACCTATTATCTAAGGGTCACTGGACCTAGGAAATATCATTTCTGCATTTTAGTCCTTGCCCCTAGCTTTACGGCTTTCCTTTTGAATAGGGTAGACTCACAAACTCCCAATATGAGCATAAGGAAGAGAGTCTACACGTAGAATGGGATTCTTTCTATTCTTGAAATGAATGGTATTCTGAGAAATCATCTGGTACGTCATGACTATATGGGGTGCTGGGTACACCATGGAAAAGGCTGTCTTGTTGATTGCCTCATGGGATTCACTGCCCTATTGCATTCCTTTTCTGGGCAAGGAGGCTGCTGGTGTCCTTCAGAGGCTGCTGATGTACACGGGGAGAGGTAACATGTTAGGGCACCCTTGTCTGGTTGTGGGTTACCTCTTGTCTAGAAACATAAGCATATCAAGAAGTTTAAGCTGTGCTTGGGGGTTCCCCCCTCCTCTGCCACCACCACACACACTCATTCACGAACTACGTATCTTATAGGCCAGGCATATTAAATGAGATCATTAGGGGTAAGAAGAGTTGGAATTCTGCATTTGGCACATTTAGAAACTGTTTCCTCCTCTTCTTTTCCTCTTCTTTCAGAAATTACTTAAACTTTCTCACTCTTTTCTTGCAGTTGGTGCTAAAGGAATTTGAGGGTGGTGGGTAGGTTTTCAGCCTTTTCCATGGCAGTTTTTCTTGAAGACCCTGGGGAAGGGTGGGGCAGTATGTATTTGAATGACTTTTGCAAATAGGCTATATAGTTTGCTCTTGGCCTTCTGGGAGATAATACATAGATTGCTCAATTCAGGCAGAAATGGATTATGGGAAAGGCTGGGAGGTAGACAGAAGGGAGACATCTGTTGCTTTATGATAAAAAAAATTACCAAGCGTATAGGTATTGATAGCTTGTAAAATTCTCACTGGCATTCCTCCTAAAAGCTTTGATGTATTTTTCTCAGGAACAGGCATGACCAGCAATATTTTTCCTTGGGGATTGACATTTTAATCCGTCCTGAAGAGTTTTTTCACCCCACCCCACCCCACCCCACCCCACCCTACCCCACCCCACCCCACCCCACCCCACTTAAAGCAAGACACTCAGCAGATGTTACCATATCTGTAATTCATGTGTCCCGCATGGGCACAACTCAACCTACCAGCTTTCCTCTCAGTGGACACCTGGATAACCTGATGCTTGAAAAAGAGCTCACTTGAGTTCGGGTTTCATTCCAACACTTCCAACATGGGGAAACGTCCTTGCAAATGGCCTTGCCCTCGCTCCTAACCTCAAATCCCCTAACCTCTTTGGCCTAAAAAGCACCCTCATCCATTGGCACAGAATTGGATGTGACCACCAGCTGTAAAGGGGAGCAAATTGGGAAAGATCTAAAGCACCCCTCATCCCACTCTAACCCCCAAAGCCCCTGAGTCAGTAGAGACAGAAGGCCAAGCTCGGCCTTTTGAAAGCCAGTTTCTTTTTATACCATTAACTCTCTCCCCAGATTTGGTGTTAACTAATTTCTAAAATGAACAAGTTATAAGAATGAAGCATCATTTTTTCCTTCTCGTTCTCTTGATCAGGAGCCAAGAGTCCTACTTTCAAATGGTGGGTGATGGTGTTGCCCATGTTGCCAGTTAGGGTGGCACCTCTCTCCCAGGTCAAGACCAGAAAGACATGACCTGGGAGCAGGAGAAGGTCTAGGGGCTTCACTACGGGGCTGCAGTTCAAGAGATGTGCTGACTCACGTACAGAAGCTACTGACAGAGTATGTGTCTGTTTCTCTTTCAGAAGTGCCTAACTGCCAGTCGTCCTATATCAGAGGGGGGTATTTCTCCAGCAGCCATGAAGGTAAGTAACTTTTAAAAAAAGATAATATTCAAGCAAACTTAAAATTTCTCAGCTTCCAGGCTAAGATTTGGGATCATAGATAGGTTAAACCTTTCTTAAGTCATGAAAATGAGAGCTAATTGATGGTAACCTTCAGTTATTTTGAGGCACACTCCTGAATGCAGTGAGGGCCACCATCATTTTCAATAGTAATGGCTCTCACTTTTCAGAGGTCACAGGATAATATGAAGAAAAAATAAACCAATCTGGTTCCCCCATTTCCATCCAGGGAGGTGTATGTAGCTGTTTATAACATTATCAGCCTGAACTAGAACTTGGGAACTGTGTGAATACTTGAGATGGTACGTTTAGGACTTCTTCTCTGAACACTGAAACGGGGAAGGGATTTTTTTCTTACAACATTTTTCCCAGAAGTACATCTTGTTTTTTGTCCTAAAGATTTATTTATTTATTTATTTATTTGACAGAGAGAAACACAGCAAGAGAGGGAACACAAGCAGGGGGAGTGGGAGAGGGAGTAGCAGGCTTCCTGCTGAGCAGGGAGCCCGATGCGGGGCTCGATCCCAGGACCCTGGGATCATGACCCGAGCCGAAGGCAGACGCCTAACGACTGAGTTGCTTTTTGTCCTATACATCTGTCCTTAAATACCCAGGGCAGTGTGATTCCCCAAACCCATGGCATCAGCTTCACCTGGGATCTGTTGGAAATGTAGGTTCTCGGGACCCACCCCACACTGCTGACTCAGAGGCTCCAGGGGCCCAGCACTCTGGGTTGTGACACGCCTTCCAGGGGGTCCTGATGCACGCTCAGTTTTGAGAACTGCTCTAGCATGGAGAGTCGCAGCTTTGGTTGCACGTTAGAATCAGCTGGGAGCTTTTAAAACTTTTGGTGTCCGGGCTTCACCCAGAACAAGTAAATCAGAAATTCTGGGGTGGGGCTTAGGCATTAGTCCTTTTTCAAGGTCCCCAGGTGATTCCAGTGTGTATCCAAGGAGGATTGAAAAGCTCATAAAACAGTACTAGGAAGCATCTGCTCGTTTTTTAAGTGATTGGTTCACAAGCGTGATTTCTATGGGTAGCTGCTTCCCGCTGACCTGGTAAGAGGGGACACCCAATGGGGTTGCACTGGGTGCCTGAGAATATTCTGAATGTGTGTCCAGCCCTGGGAAGGAAGAGCTGTCTACCGGACCTCTGACTGTGATCGATCGGCACAGCTGTGTGGGGCTCTCTTCCAGGTTCCCGAATGTTTCTGCGGCAGCAACTGATGTCTGCAGCAGGCAAACTGGGAGGGAGTGGGGGAAGAGAGGGAGGAAAACATTGTGCATAATTACAACATTTAGAAAGGAGCATGCTCTTACAGGAAATATTTTTAGTAAAGCATTGGACTGCTTACAACACACAGAATATCTGGCGAGTTTGTGTGTTTCCCCCCTACTCTTTCCCATTCCTCTCCCTGACCACCCCCCATGCATCGGAGAAGCTAGTTTCAGAGAGACCTGCATTCTTAATGACTCTAAATTACCATGATGTGGCTTCTCCTTCCTTCTTCTATAGGCTTCACCACGGATGCCAGTTAGTGAGACAAGTGTTTCTGATTGGCATCTGCGATTACTAAGATAGCCATCCTGCCTTAGTGCTCGTTCACCTGGAATCTCTGCGCGGCGGGTAAATCTTTCCTCTCCACTGGGCTCCTCAAACAGGTCCTTCCTTCCTGCCACCTTGAGTGGTGGGATGGCTGTGGCCACAACTGCTGTACTGCTGGGGCAACTTCAACTGACTTAATTTCACTTAAGCCAACAGCATCTTGCAGATGTTTTAGAGGACCTCGTGGGGCAGTGACGAGAAACCGCAGATACACTGAAACGACACTCATGGGCAGGCCCTCATCTGATTGGTTTGAAAACCAAACCTAGAATTTCATTGAGATTTACATTTTTTTTCCTGTATACTGTGAATGTATTATCCTTACCTAGAGGAAGAACAGGAAGAAGAGCACTAAAAATAACATGGCAAGTTTGACAGATGTGTAAACTTTGAAGGAGTTTACTTATAATGACTTCATAATGAGGCAATTAAAACATCACTGGAGTGTCAAAATCCAAATGGAAAGTCAGGAAATTTATAGCTTCCTGGAAGCCAAGGCAAAAAAAAAAAAAAGAGGAAGGAGGGAAGAAAAGGAAGGAAGGAAGGAAGGAAGGAAGAAAAAAGGGATTATGTAATTCTTGTTGATAATATAAAGTACAACAATTTGTCATAAGAGTCAGTTTCCTAGTACCAGACTGGAAAATAAATTTATCATAGGAGTCACTGAAACCCTGACTTAAAAGCTAGCATTGTATTCTTAAATCTTTTTTTAATGGAGAATCTTTCATATTTATTCAAATATTTGTTGAGCACTTATTATGTACGAGGTGATATGAGGATACTAAGATATTCAGGACATGGTCCTTATCCTCAAGGAATTTAGAATCCATAACGGAGACTATATAAGATAAAGCTCTCACATTATCCGATTAATTTCTTTTTTGGGGGAGGGGGAGAGGGAGAGAGAGAATCTTCAGGTCCAGTCTCACAACCCTGACCTGAGCCAAAATCAAGAGTTGGACGCTTAACCGACTGAGCCACCCAGGCACCCCTACAATTCATTTCTTAATAGTACTTATCACAGTGTACAATTACTATCTTAATTTTTTTAACATTCATTTATTTTATACTTATGTGCCAGGAACTACTCTTGACATGGAGGTATAAAGATAAACAGATCAGTGTAACAGAATATATGTTAATAACTCATAATATTCTCACACAACTAATTCTCATACAATGAGCATCTTCCGCTGTCTGCAAATGAGGAAGCTGGAGCACAGAGGTCACACAGCCCATCCAGGTCCATCATTCTGGCTCCATGGCCCACACTCTATAATGCTCCACAGTACCCTGAGGCTCAGTTTTCTTTCCCTGCTTTATTATTATATCTCCTCCCGTTGGGGTACAAGCTCCATGAGAGCAAGAACCGAGTCTCTATTCTTCTTGTTATCCACCCTCTTCTAGTGCCTGGCATAAATATTTATTGGATTAAATAATAAATAAATGTCAATAAAATATACTTCCTTTGATATCGTGAAGCAAACAGAGAAATAGTGCTTGGGGCTGAGAAAACAAAAATGCATAATACAAACCTCAAGATAATCTCAGTTTCTTCCAAGTTGGGCAGTGCTTTCCCAGTCCCAGGCCTTTTAAACATGGCACTGGTCCTGCCAAGAAGAACTTGATCTTGGCCAATTGTGAAGAAAGAACAGCCGTTTATTTCTTGGCGTCTTTACCCGTGGACTTTTCAAGTGCTAGCAAATCCCTCTCAGAATCTCAGGCTAGTCCTTCACTGCAGCGCAGCCTCGCGGCCTGTCCCCGCCGCACCCCAGGCACACGCACACACCCCTGTAGTCCCCAGCCAGGTGGATGGAGCAGGGCACTGGGCTGAGCACACGGGAGCTGCCGGGGCTCTCTGCCGAGGAGTGTGCTGGAAGAGGAGCAGGCTCGACCACAGGGAGGGATAGGGTCCCCATCAAGCCTATTAACTGACTTTGATTTGAACCGCTGATCTTGTCAGGGTCCCTGGTGACATGACTGGGTGGTCAGCGCGGAGTGCACATTAAGGGTGTGTGGATTGAGAGTGCCGGCCGTCCTTCCTTCTCCTTTTTTTTTTTTTAAGATTTTATTTATTTATTTGTCAGAGAGAGACAGCGAGAGAGGGAACACAAGCAGGGGGAGTGGGAGAGGGAGAAGCAGGCTTCCCGCGGAGCAGGGAGCCCGATGCGGGACTCGATCCCAGGACACTGGGATCATGACCTGAGCCGAAGGCAGACGCTTAACGACTGAGCCACCCAGGCGCCCCCTTCATCCTTCCTTCTCCTTGACCCCTTTCACTTTTTGCCCTCTTTTCCTTTCATTTCCACTTACATGTGTTGAGCCCATCAGTTCCCCTTTTTTGACCTCTGTTTTGTTGTCTCTATAATGAATACATTTTTATTGCTAGAAAGTCTCTTCAGATTTCTTCCATTATGTCTGGTGATAATACTTGCAGCTTGCTTTTAAACTTACCGCTGCTCACAACCCTCCACAGGCCCAAGTCTTTCCTCATTTTGGCAGCATCGTCTGCCCTCCACGCTCTTTCATAATTGAATGAGGTACACGGGCAGCCTCGACAAGTCCTGAGAAAGGTTGAAATTAATATTTGCTAAAAGGAAAATGGCAAGACTAAGTACAGATCAACCAAATCCTCCCGGCTAGGCTAACTGAAATAGATGAGGTGTCTTCTCAGATATAAAAGCTTAGTCACAGCAACACTGACCTATACAGACCTCCTAACAAGATGTGAAGGAACTTACTGGTGACTCAGCACTTCCCTGCACTCTTAGCTTGAATAGCAGGAATCGACGCTTCTCTGACTGAGACATCAGAACACGAACACCTAAGTCCTTTTGAAGCCCCCCAAATTCAGTCTGGCATACATATGGCAATTAGTAGGGCTTAGGACCTGAAATAGTAGAATTCCATTTTAGTCCTTAAAGCCGGAGTTTTAGTAGAATACAGATAGAATTTGTTAAGCAACATGGTCTTTCTTTTTGAATTTTCCTTCAGGTTTTTCATATGAAAAAGATCCCCGGTTGTACTTTGACGACACTTGTGTTGTTCCTGAGAGACTGGAAGGTGAGTAGCCCCTCCAGTTTGTTGCTGAGCCAGAATGGCACAGGTATCGGAACGCCTCAGTCTTGCGAACGCCAGGTTGGCATTAACAACTCCGTCATGCCCAGATTGTCCAAGAAACCTAAGACTAAAGTATTGCATGTATATCCTCGTCCCAAATAGGCAAAGTCAAACAAGAACCCACCATGTATCGGGAGGGGCCTCCTTACCAGAGGCGAGGTTCTCTTCAGCTGTGGCAGTTCCTGGTTACCCTGCTTGATGACCCAGCCAATGCCCACTTCATTGCCTGGACGGGCCGTGGCATGGAGTTTAAGCTGATAGAGCCTGAGGAGGTAAGCACTGGTGCTGGGCTTGGAGGATATTTGATTGGGTGATGATGATGATGATGATGTCTGCTCTTGTTTAGTTCTCCACTGAGGCTTTTTACTGTGTTAAGTTTGCTCTTCCTTCTCATTCAAATTCTGGCCTGGCCAATGGGCTTGGCAGTTCTCTTCCTAGTAATAGGACAATTTACAATTTGGGAACAGGCAGAGTTCTCCACTGTAGAAAACACAAAAAGTATTAGTAACACGTCTGCAAAATCAGAAGAGTGAGGCCATGAAGACATGCATCCACATAGCATCTGTTTTCCATCTTGGAAAGTCTTTTTCAAGTGTTGTTTCAGTGATACCAACTTGTTTTGGTGTGGGTCCTCGTATGTCACAGGCTATATTTGAGGCTACATGAACATATTGTATGACATTTTGGTAATATCAGACGCAACCACCCCACCATATATTTCAAATGGCTCTGCCCTAGAGCGAGAAAATGATCAGAAATGGGTCAATCTTATGAGCCTAGATTTTTCTTGTGTATTATGTGGCATCACAATAGTTGAGAGGTAGCCCAAACCTTCATTATTTTAATAGAAAAAGAAACACCACCAGAACTATAGACAGAAAGGCCTACAGACAGCACCAGTACCATTTCTTCAATGGGGAGAATCTACAGAACCCCTTTCCTGAATATCACATAGCAAAGTAAATTAAATCATGTTCTCAGTTAGGCATATTCCAAAGGGGTTGATTTTAAATTTCTGTTTGATTTAGACTCTAGAGAGATTATAAATGGGAAAAAAAAAATGCCCTGAAAATCTGATGTAGGCTTCTTTTGGTAGCGTATACCTAGGTATTATATGCTAAACCAGCAGAGCAAAAGGTATCTTTGGGTTGGGTGTAAATGAAATGGGAACAGTCCCCTTGGAAGGCATTTGAGCAAGAAGGGCAGTTTTAGATGTTCAGTTAACTCCGGGGCTCACTTCAGCCCACCAAGGGTATCAGTTGGCCCGGGGGGTTAACAGCAGGAAGTAGCCACTTGGCACTTGATTTGGAAGAAGAAAATGGTCTGAAAGTTAAAATGAGAAAAGGAGACTATGTGGATTGGAAAGTCTAAAGAATCCTGGCTGGTAGGAGGGTAAGGAAGGCTTCACTAAAGGCAGTTATAAAAGAAGGATCTGTGGTGTTCCCTGTCTTGTATCCTTCATAAAAATGAAAGTGTGTCAACTTCTCCTATCATCAGCCGTTTCCGTTAAGACTGAGTCTCCCTTCAAAGCCAGAGTTTGGTACGCCTGTGTTTCTCGAAGTTTTCTCCTGGGGCAAGTCAGGTGGAAATGGCGCCATGCTCGAGAGCCATCCCCCCCACCTTCTTGGCCTGGCTGGTAGGCGGCTTGAAGAAAGCGTGTTGCCTGGACCCACTGAGGCTTGCTGCAAGCACATCTGTCATGGGGGCAGTCCTTATTGATTTATCTCATTTCACAAACAGGAGCTTTTATTACTTTATTGCCACTGCCTCGGGCCTAAGCAGAGCCTGCGCTGTTGCAGGTAAACCTGGTTATGACCCTCTGTAAAGCTGTTATTGAATCTTCTGCTCTCCTACCAGCAGGAAAGACAATGATGAACAGGTGGTAAAGGGCGCCTGCTTTCGTACTTCATAGAGAAACTAATATTAATCCAAAATGCTCATAAATGCCAAGTAGCCAAGTCACACGAGACGCCTGTGGTGGCCTTGCACCTCCCTCGGCTGACGGGACCGCTTCGTTCCTGCAGGAAGTACTTCTTTCCACCCCACCTTGAAATCCCCCAGCGCTCCACGAGCTCTGAGTGTTCGGTTCTCTGACGTTCCAGAACCGCTTCTGTTCCGTGTGCGCACTTTGGCCGCAGGACATGCAGCGTGCAGCGTTGGTTGAGCTCTTTCCCTACTGGTTGTATAACTTTGCCGTCCCCACTCTTTGTTAAAGTCAGGATGATACCAACTCCTCGAGAAAGCTGGAAGACGTTGTCATGGGGGGAGCTTGAAGGGTGAAGCGGAGGAGGAAGCTGTTTGGGACGTAATTGTAGGCAGCTGTGTGGCTGAGTAGTGCACTCTGGGTAATTATCCATAATATCCATTACACTGTGCATGGAAATTGTGGTTTTAGAACTGCGTTTTGGCAGGCCCCCTAATCAAATGTCTTTTGATAGTCATCCAGCTTAGCACCCTCTCAATTATGACTGACTCGGCTTTAATCTGGAGCCATTTTAACTGTGAATCTGCATTAATGAATATTTTGGGGGGTAGGGTTGTTTGTTGAACATGTGGCAGATAACTGATGCCATGGGGAGGTTTAAAAGGATGGGCTGCGAGAAAGAGCTGCTCCCCGTGCTGTGGCTTGCTCTCTCTTGAAAAGGGAGGGAAAAAAAATGTGAGGTGTTTTTTTTTTTTAACTCTTTCTCGGCCTCTGTCCTCAAGATGCGTGTGATCGAAGTAATGAATGGGAAAATGAAAGAAAGAGCTGCTAACAAGCTCTTGCCTGCTCCCCTCCCCCCAGAAGTAGGGCAGCCCTCATTTCCAGCAGCTTACGGTTGTGCCGCATCATGCATTACTGCAGGAGGAGCAGCTCTGGGGAAGGCTACTGAATCACAGGGCCCCGGCCCAAGAGGATGAGTCAGTAACTATGGCTACCAGAACTGCTTGGAAGTCGGTGCATGTACAGAACCTCGCTCCAGTAAGCCATTGCCTATGCAAGTGACGGCAAAGAGAGGTCAAGGCTGAAGTCGAAGAATATTCCAGAATTGATTTCCACCACTGAATCCAGTAAGGCGATGAGGCCAGGCTTCCTTTCGGGTGCCCTGCATCACTTGCGGGCTCACAGCAGTTCAAGGACAGCTTCGTAGTGTCATTTCTTTGGAACAGGGTGGAAGGACATGTATTGGTTGAGCAGGTCTCCCTTGCACCGCTGTTTCTGTTGGTTTAAAATGTTTATCTTCTCTAACCAAGGGATGGATTTTTGGTGAATTGTGCCTTTTTGGCTATTTCGAAGAGACACTGGAATGGGTGCAGTATGGAGAAAGGAGAGCCAGGGACATCATGCGTGCCATACGGGGCCCAGGGCAAACGAATGGAAACTTCGCTTTCACACGGTCTGTTGCAAGGCAGAGAGGAATCATGCCTATTGAATTATTCTAATGTAATTAGGACAGACGCATTCTTCCTTGCTTATCAGATCATTTCTGGTATTTTTAAAGGTCATTTTAGAATCCTGATTTCAGAAGATGTTGCTTTCATTCTGCCCAGATGCTTTAAGGAAGTATTTTAAGTGAAATGCTTTTTCATGATCCGCTTTTCCCATTTGCAGTCTCCCTACTACCCATTCCATGTGTAACATCTGTTTTTTTAAAGCTGAAAGGAATATAGTTATTTTGTGTGTGTTTTTTTTAAGTTTCCAAAAGTGACCTCAAATATTCAAAACATGACCCCTGGTTTCCATACATTTAAAGACCTCTGAGGAGACTCCCATTTCTAGAGTTACTCTTCTCCTACACGGACGGTCGTCCTTACAAGTAGGATTTGGATGTTGAGATACTTGAGAACAGAAATTGCTTGGCTGTCCTGACAATTGGGTAAAGTCCACTAGGAAGTTTTCTTGCTATAAGGCTTCTTTGCCCAAAGCTCCAATTACATCTCCCCATCACTGCACCTCAGGTGGACTGGGTTGGATATAATGCACTTCAGAACTGTTTGGGAAGCCCTGTTAATTTTTCATTAAGTGGATAATGGTGCTGCATGTTTTAATGTCCATTCTGCAAGTCTGCTGGGAGCAGGGGATTGGATGGCAGTGGGCTGGAATGATCTGGTTCCCCCTTACTCCATGAGCTGCAGTAAGTAAACAGCTCCCAGCCCCTCGCCAATCTTATTAGAATTGAACTTTTGCTCTGCTGGCCCATTAGCAACTCACTAGTGTGTTCCTAATGTTTCAGGAATGACCATTCTAATTATTCCTTATTGACTGCTACAGAAACCATAGCACTTAATGGCAACATGTTAATGGTCTATGGGTATTGGTCAATAATTCATATGTGGAGAAACAGTAGAGAGCCTGCTTCCTCTGGGACATTAGCCAAGCCCTCTGCAATCTTAAAGTGCTAGGATTCTTCCACCTCTGGATCTCACCTCTCTTAGCGGTTGTGACTGAATCATCACCTTTGTTGAATGTTGGGTCTTGAGGGAATTAAGTATTTTTGCTTCCAGGTCAGGGAAGTGGACCATTGACCAAAGCAGTCAAATCACAGAGCTGGCGCTCCTGGGATTGGGAGAATACCACTAGGCCCAGGGAATGAGTTTGCATTGCTCTCTACTTTCCTGTCTCTTTAGGTTGCTCGGCGTTGGGGCATCCAAAAGAACCGGCCAGCCATGAACTATGACAAGCTCAGCCGTTCTCTACGCTATTACTACGAAAAGGGCATCATGCAGAAGGTGAGCCATTATAAGAAGCACCTAGACCACTCTGACCACTTTCAAAGAAAATGTCAAGGGCTTCTGTAATGTGACTGTTTATAATGGCTAGGAGAAAATGTTAGCCTTGTAAGTGATTCTGTGGTAGGAAAAAATCTTGGGAGAACAAACTTAAGAGTCAAATGAGATATAAAGGATACTTTAATGCTCTTGGGAAAACGAACACCAGAGGTTGCACGTGGAACACACTATAGGAAAATTAGGCTCCCTGGTTTTACTTAAACTGCCTCTAATTACAGAAATGTCCAGAAACACAGGCCAACAATTACATCCATAAAGGAGTACATGAAGGAATCAACCTGAAGGCCTCCGCTGCCATAAGAGCTGAGTTGAAGTCTTTAGCTGTCAAAACACCCAGACCTCTAAATATCTTGGTTAAAGACTCTCAATAGCATTAGAGGAGTCAGGAAATCCTATTTCTCTTTCAGAACTTACAGAAAAAACTGGAACGCAAGTTAAAAAAAAACCCAAGGTTTGTAAAATGGCAGCAGAATCACCTAGTACCAGCTCGCTCTTTGCAAAATAAAGGATAAGGCGTATTTTGAGGAAACTGGCACAAAATCTGAAAACCCCGTGGATAGGCAGAAGTTGGGAATGGTTAATCACTGGTTCATCTTTCTTAAGCCACCATATTTTATGCCGTACTGTTACCCAGATTCTAACATTTACACATTTAGGCAGTCTGTGTGGTGGGTGGCCAATAAGATGCACTTGGCAGAAGCATATGGCCATTGCCGCTGAGAACTTGTCTATGCCGAAGCCAGGCTGATCTTTCTCATAGGCAGGTGGTAATGTGACCCCATATTCCTCTCACCATCTGAAAAATTATTAAACAGCTTGCCACGGTCCTCTGGATAAAGAAGAAAGGTGAAGATAAAGATAAAGTCTTACGGACTTCCTAGTGCTTCATACAGACCGTAAGGCTATTCCCAGTCTGGGCACCATCACCCAATTCCTGTTTCCTCACCCACACTTGACTGCTCTCGCTGGCACGGTCATCTTCTCTTAATTAATGTAGGATTTGTTTACCAAAGAATATACACCATGTGCATGGAAGTCATCAAGCATATTTGAAAATGAAAAAAAAAACCCACCTATTAAGCTATCATCCTATTTAAGAACCAGAACATTTCGAATGCCTTCATTACCTGGCCTGCCGATCATCACTGCATCACTCCCAAGAATCTGAAGTCCTGGGACTGGGTGTCCTTTCCTCCTTCCAGTGGCACCTGCACACCTCTCTATCACAGCCCTTCTCTCTGTACTGTAATGTAAGCTCCTGTGGGGCAGAGCGGAGGGTTTGACTTCAGTGCTTGGCACAGAGTTGATAGATAATCTAGGAAGGGTGGTTGCTTGATTTCCCCTTTTTGTAAGGTGTACAATTCAGTGGTTTTTTAAATATATTCACAGAGTTGTGCAACCATCACCACAATCAATTTTAGATCTTATCACCCCAGAAAGAAACCCCAAACCCATTAGCAATCACTTTCCATTTCCCCCAAACTTCTCACACACATACACACACACACACACACACACACACTCACTCCCCTTTTAATGTTAATACTATTAGGTGGAATCCTAAAATTCAGGAAGAAGTGCTATTATTCCTTTGCTGTTCCCAACTCCAGATCCAACCTGAGGGAATGTGACAAGACATAATCACTTGAACTACCGACAGTGAGTTGTCCCTGTGACTAGGTCGTCAGTTGTTTCGGGAAGTAGAAGAGAACTTCATTTCTGAGAACAAGACAGGCAAAGAGTACAGGAAGGCACAAGAATGAGGCTTGGATGGGTTCAGATCCTAATGCTCTCATTTATTAGTTGGGTGCTTTATATTAACCTCCCAAAGCCTCTCTTCCTAATAAAAGTGGAGATTAAAAAAAAAAAAAAAACCCTGCTGTAATTTCACAGGGTAATATATGTGAAAATGTTCCAGAGATAATACTGTGCTACCCAATGTAAAGGGTTGTTGTTATATTTATGACATGACCCGTGAGTGAAAGAGAACTGATTAAAGGTGAATGATAGCATGCCCGTGTGGGGAGAGAGGTAGAAAAGCTGTGGTCCCAAACCCTCAGCTTTTGAAAGGGAAGATTGAAGTGCACAGAGGTTAAGACTCATTAGTGACTGAACGAGGAGGGGAAGCCATCCACTCCTGGCCCCTGATCTCATATTATTTCCACTATGCCCTTTTGCCTCCCTCTGCTGTGTATATGTACTGGCTTTTGGGGTGGGGCATCAAGAGATTTAGGGTAAGTGTGTAGCTTAAAAAACTAAATAGGGTTGATGGATCGTGTACATCTGCTACCCTTAAGACTTGCTTTGGCGAAGATGTTGCTTGTCCCGTTTCACTCCCACAGCCCCTGATTCCTAGTGTTTGAATTCCAAAGAACGTTGGCGCAGACAGCCATGTTCTGGTGACTAGACAGACATGTCACCATAAAATAAGCTTTCGGACCTATTAGGAGAATTCTGCTGTTACCTCTACAAGCTGCCACTGTAGCAACGGATTTTTTTAAACCCAAGATTTGGAAGCAAAGCCATATTTCTGCAATTAAAAGAGATTTTAGAATCACAACAGAATGACCAAAGGGCAGGGTTAACTTCAACCTTTTGAATTTTTGAGCCTAAAAATATTTTATCAGTAATTTCAGCTGCCTTCCCTTGCCCCTTTGCATTACCCAAGCAAAGCGCGTTATCAGGTTTGATTTTCAGTGGTTGGGTCCTCTTGCACTGATGCTAAATGACCAGCAGAGAATAAGTGATCCCATTGACCTGGATGGCTCATCAACTACATCATGAGGCCTTCGAATCAAAACCTTTGATTCTAATAATATTATAATGCATAAAATTCATAAAAAGGTAGTTAGCAGCTCTTCGGTGTAGCAGAACCATGGAATGCATAATTTAAAACTGCAGCTAAGCCAAAAAGCAATTTTATTTGGCTTTGGAACACATTTAAATTTCTACATAGGCTCTACTGATCAAATTCCTAGCCCTTCCAAATAACAAAGCAGTACTGTGAGGACTGTGAACTTCGGTGGTAACTGAAAACAGGGTCTGACTTCTGCCTTTCACTTTTCAATCCTCCTTGTAACACCAAGCACCAGCCTCGACATAACCTTTCTTTCTAAGCTGTGAGTACGACACAGTGAGAATTTTCCTCTAAAAGGACCTAAATAAATAAATAAATAAATAAATAAATAAATAAATGTCGAGCCTATCTACTGTGAATTTGAAATTCAGATGTCTTCAACTGCTAAGCGATGGTGTCAACAAAACACTTGGCAGATAACAGGTCCCCGAGATTTATCAAAATAAATCTGAATGATTTGGACAATCAGTTACTAATGAGCCTCCTTTGGTCCCTGGCTCCTTGAGAACCTGATGACGTAAAAATACCTCGTCATCCTTCCCTGGGTTTCCCCTTCGCCCCGTGCCCTGTTCCAGCTGGGCCTGAGAAGGTGTGTTTTCTCTCTCTCAGGTGGCTGGGGAGCGATACGTCTATAAATTTGTCTGTGACCCGGATGCCCTTTTCTCCATGGCCTTCCCCGACAACCAGCGTCCGTTCCTGAAAGCAGAGTCCGAGTGTCACCTCAGCGAGGAGGATACCCTGCCGCTGACCCACTTTGAAGACAACCCGGCTTACCTCCTGGACATGGATCGCTGCAGCAGCCTCCCCTACGCCGAGGGCTTTGCTTACTAAGTTTCTGAGTGGCTGAGCGGCCGAACCCTAGAGCTAGCAGTTCCCATTCAGGCAAACGAGGGCAGTGGTTTTGTTTGTGTTTTTGGCTGTTCCTAAAGCTTGCCCTTTGAGTATTATCGGGAGAACCCAAGCTGTCTCTGGATTGGCACCCTTAAAGACAGATACCTTGGCTGGGGAGTGGGAACAGGGCAGGGGCGGAAAAGCCATCAAAAGGCTGGTGCCTCAGCTCTGATCCTGACAAGGTTTCTGGGAAGAGATTGCAATGGAGCCTCCTTCCCATGGACAATATATGCAAAGCAATACCTTGTTCAGGTTAGTGCCCACAAACCAGGACAAGAGTGTGTGACAATCTGCATTGATCATGGACTACTAATTGCCTTTACATAGAAGGGCTCTGATTTGCACAATTTATTGAAAAAGAAATGACAAACCTGTAGAACGGTCGGCTAAGAAGCTGGGGAGGCTCAACCCGCGAAGGGTTAAAAGTAGATCTTAAAATTCGGAGAGTTCTTCTAGCTCAAGCTGAAATGTTTTCCCCCTCGGTCTAGAAAGAAGGGGGGAAAGTCAGAACAGCTGTTACCCACTCCATGGTTCTCAAATAATAAACCGTTGCTACTCTTGGGAACCTTCTAGCCATGTGGTCACCAAGTAGAACAAGCCCCCTTTCTCTTCCCAGTCACACGGCTGTGTGTCGATGGCTTTCATTTTAGAAGGGTGATTTACACTTTTGACAGTATTTTGTTTTGCTTTGATTCGGGGGATCATTTTGTTTTGGTGGTTGTTTTGGAAAAACAGTTTATAAACTGATTTTTGTAGTTTTGGTATTTAAAGCAAAAAAAAAAAAACAAACCTTTTGGTAACTGTGCACTGCGTCCTTAGCAGGGCAGTGCCGACTGATGAAGACGCTGCAGCTTGAAAGGGGCTTTGCTGGGGGCGCCCCCTTAGCCGCGCACAAGCCCACTCTATTGCCTGCTTTGTGCTTTCTGCACCAGACAGCCTGACGGAACATTTGCACCTGAGTTGTACATTTTTGAGGTGTGCAGGGCAGCCCGGACACACCGCTTAGATTCTATGTGTATAGTTCCCCGTGTCCTCTAACACGCCCTCTCTGGAAAGCATATGTACATAATACGCGTCATGTCCATTTGACACCTGGCCACCTGGTGGGAACCCTGGGGATGTCTCCCCGGGCATGACCGATGACAACTTCCATTTCATCAGTTTGTTTTCTTTTCTTTTTTTTTTTTCTTTAATCCTTGGACTTTAAACCCTGCATATGATTCAATAGGGTTTGAGATGTATGTGTGACACTGACAGGTAAAAAAACAGTGCTAGCATTTTAGTTTCCCACCACCTTAAAAAAAAAAAGAAAAAAAGAAAAAGAAAAAGGTTTACTCCGGTTGCTGTATGATATTGGAAAAGTTTTCCACCACCCAGCTAAAGCGATGTGCAAGTCGGCCTCAGAGTAGAGGAGAAGTTCCTAGGAAGCGGTAGAGTCTTGCTGCCTGCTCCGCTGTGGGACCCCGCGCCCCCCGCGGCACTTAGCACGCTGAGAATGACCGCTGGTCTGCCGCCGCGCCGCACAGTGCCGACTCGGTGAGGGGAAGAAACACGCTTTGAGTTGTTTGCCTCTGACTGGGGCGCGCGCCCGTCTCCGCCAGTCCCCCTTCTGACCAGCAGCCGCACGTCTGTGAAGAGGTTCATAGGGAGAAGGGGTGCGTTTTATAGCAACGAACACACGAGGTTTTCCTCTACTGGAAGCTAATTAGCCCGCCAAGGTATTGAACCTCTAGCTTGGGCCTTAATTAGCATTGTACTCTAATCAAAGGACTCTTTCCCAACCATATTTATAGCTCTCTAACCTACACATAGTCTATATATAGATGCATATTTTACCCCCAGCTGGCTAGAGATTTATTTGTTGTAAATGCTGTATAGGATTTTGGTTTTTTTGTTTTTGTTTTGTTTTGTTTTCTTTCTTATCCTGGTTTGGGTTTTCTTTTTTTGATGAATTTATGCTGTCTTAGCAAGTATGAAAATAACCCTCTGTAGCCTGAGCTCCCCCCCCCGCCCCCCCATAACTATGGGGCCTGTACTGTCACGGGACACAGGATGGCGCATCACCGTTGCATTCCCATTGGACTCATGCACCTCCCGGATGGTTTTGGTTTTTTATTTGTTTTGGGTTTTTTTTGCTTCTTTTCCAGAGTGTGGAAAGTCTACAGTGCAGAAAGGCTTTAACCTGCCAGTTGATTTGAAGTACTTTCCCCTGCGCAGGGCCGTATGCATCCTGCCAAGCTGCGTTATATTCTGTACTGTGTACAATAAAGAAGTTTGCTTTCAGTTTACCAAGTGCCTGAAACCTGCCTCTTTCTTGCCCTCTGTGGTCTAATTTGAAAGCAAGCAGAAGCCACCTGGCTTCCTCTCTCTAATTCCCTCTCTATCTCTCTCTTTCTCTCTTCCTCTCCCCCCCCCCCACCCCATTCTCCCTCTGTCCCTCTCAGCCTGTTTAGCCTTACCAGTGGACTGGAGTAGAGACTAATTAAAGGAACTGTTACCTGGAAATAGAAGTGCATAGTGCTCTTTGGCCTTACCTCTTAAACTCTGGATAAAAACTGAATCCGAAGCACTAGGAGGTAGAGAGGTCCTCTTCCTCAGCCAATGGTGAGCTGAGACCACCCCATCTCCTTGAGCCCACCTACCTGCTCAAAATTAGTAACCATTTTTTAAAGCCTAGCTCCTGTTTGGACCCTGGACTGTGTGTAAGATTACTAATTAGGCTAGGATTGTGAGTTCCAGAGTGATTCTAGCTCATCCCCTTGGATATATACTTGCAAAAACAGTAAGCACCTAAGAAATTCTTCGTTACTAATTTTCCCCCAACAAGCTTTAATCATAACAAGTAAAATTTTTACCAATATCAGGCTGTTCCTTTGGGAAGGACAACAAAGACTTCAGAAAGTCTTGGCCTGTGATTTTCCTAGACGTGCAGCAGAAGGAATTTTTTTTCCCAGTGCATCTCCTCCTGGTGGGCATGTATCGGTTGATTGCGTGGGGCAGGTGTGGTGGAAGGAAATACAGGGTGCCGGGCTGTGTGCAGGGCGGGACCATGCCGTGTTCCTCTTTCACGCTTTTCCGCACCTTCCTTTGGGCTTTTCAAGACTCCTGTTACAGGAGAGAAATAAGTAGAACCTTTTTTCAGGCCTCTAACAGAAGGCTTTCTGTAAGTTTATCTACCATCTTTCTTTCACTCTTTTACAAGCCCGTAAGTGTACAAACATCTGAGACTGAATCCGTGCACAGCGGCTCGAATTGGAGCTTGTGAGGCCTGAATGCCTGCCACATAAACCCATTAGCTTCGACAGATTAAGAAAAGATGCTTGGAGAGAAGGCAGGGGAGCCGAGGACAAAGCGAGCTTCACCACGATAAGGCTATGACAATCAGTTACCCATTATTCACGGGCTCATTATCCAGCCCGGGCCCAGACCCAGATCGTTAACCTAATGCGGGAGGTCACCAAACACTGGGCCGCCCTTCTAGCGTTGGGCACTAGGATAAGGAAGCCCAGAAAATGTGAAGTTTACTCTTCATCGAGGTCCCCTTTCATGAGCCAGGCCAGGCAAACAATGCTTACTCAGTTGGTAGATGACAAAGAGGTAGTGTGAGGGCAAAAGAATGTGGTCATGAGAGCCAGGGTATGCGCAGAATCTAAATTCTAACGCAGCTGGGACAAACGTAAACTGATGTGGAAGAAAAACACTCATGTCCCCAGACGGTTGGACACCTTACACAATCCGATGCCTGGTGGTGCAGGTGGCTGGTGCTCCGTGTGTGGCTTCTGGAACACAAGCAAAAGGGAAAAAGGCCAGAAAAGCATCAGTTTTAGTACATATATATGTAAGCATTGATTTTATTTAGCGTAAGTGCACTGTACTTGAAGTAGGCGGTGGGAGTGAGAGTGGAGCACAAACCAGCCCGGGGGTTCTGATCCCGGCAAATACACCGACGTCCCAGACACCAGGCCTTGAGCGACCAGCCTTTCTTCAGCTCCTCCAGTTTAAGACCTGAATCGATACCCAAGCCTTGGTTTATTGACCTTGGCAGTGAAGCTCAGATAGCTAACCTTTGAATGGCACTTAACAGTTTACAGAGCACTTCTTTGTCCCCATTATCTTTTTGGCAGACTTTCTTAAATGGTAACACTCTGTTGAAATTGAATCTGAAAATATGGCTGTGAGCCTCCCAAAGTACTTTCTTGGAATGTTCACAGTAGCTACAGTGGGACGAGGACTAGACATGGGGCTTCTGGCCCCAGCTCCGGGACTGACTGGATTAACTCAGTGATCTCAGGGCCATCCTGGCCTAACCTCCCAGATCAGTGAGGGCACTGACGAGACGAGCCGATATTCGGGATCTCTTAGGAGGTATGGGAGAAAGGAGTTCCTTTGGGAATTCAAAGGGTGTGTGTGTGTGTGTGTGTGTGTGTGTGTCTGCGTACACATGTCTGCTAAGGTTTAACAGCTAAAAACATCCTCAAGTCATTACCTTTAAGGAAGCTCTGAAGATTGCTGAGTCCCACCATCAAAGATATATGTTCGTTCATTTCCCAAGCCTCTACTGAGCACCTGCGAGAAGCCAGGCACTGCTGGATGCTGAAAACAAATGATTTCAGATGGCATTTTTCAAATAAAGCCCTGTTCGTGGCACGGTAATACCTCAGTGACTCCTTATATGCTGTAGTCGCCAGCTCAGGGCGGCTCAGACTCAAAAGACGCTGACCCCACCTTCTTTGGACCACACTGACCAGAGGCTGAGGAGGGTGGGCATTTCTCCACCAACTCCTGCCCCAGCTGGCTGAGGGTTGTTCCCAGGGATGTGAACTCTTCGGTGTACTTCCTACCAGGAGGAGCAGAGGGTAGGCCCAGGGGTCTGTGTGCAGAGAGCTGTCGGTAGACGTAGTAACTCAGGTGGGCTGAGGGGACATGGAGCAGGTAGGGGGCAGGTGGCTACACCTACTTCTCACATGAGCAGGGCTCTCCTGGATGACCTTGGTTTTGTGGTCTCCATACTTAAGGTGGGTGATTCTTTGCTTCCCTCATTCTGTTAACAAACATATAGCAAGCATTTCTTTTGTATAAGACCCTGCAATAGATGCCCTGAGGCAGGGGTGGGGGTGAGGGTCACACAGGGAAACCCACCCTCCCCTTAAACAGCTCACAGGCTAGTGGGGAAAATGGTTGTCTATGTGAAGCTAGAATACAAGTTATAACTTACTATTACTCATCCAATAAGTTGGGCCTATGCTATGCCAGGCACAGCTCTAGGATTAGTGGAGGGAAAAAAATAGGTACCAGTCTCTGATCTCAGGGATCTTACATCTGGGGAAGGGGGTAAAAAACCCATGAAACAAATAGTCACAGTATTCATTAGATGGTGTTAAGTACTAGGGGGAAAAATAAAGTAGGAAAGGGAAATAGTGAATGGTGAAGTGTGGGGGTTGCGATTTTCAGTAGGGATGTCAGGGAAGACCTCGCGGCTGGGCAAAGACTTGAAAAAAATAAAGTAGCCAGATGGATATCTGAAGGAAAAGCATGTAGACAGAGGGAAGAGCAAGTGCAAGGCCCTGAAACTTTGAATACATGTGGAATATTTAGGAATAGCAAGGCCTGTGACTCCAGATCAGAGGGAGGGAGATGGGGAGCGTACTAAGAGACAAAGACAGAAAGAAGAAATTGTGGTTGTATTATCTAGGGCCAGGCAGGCTCTTTAAAGACTCTGACCTTTGCTCTGTTAATGTTTAGCTGTTAGAGGTTTTGAGAGAGAAGTGACATAATCTGACCTATATTTTAAAGGACCACTCTGGCCGCTGAGTTGAAAATAGGTCCTAGGGGAACAGGGAAGGAAACACAACCAAGTAGTAGGCTATATGGTAATGCAGGCGAGGTCACATGTGGTTTGGTCCAGGGCACCAAGGGGCCATAGTCTGGGTATATTTTTAAGGTAGAGCCAATAGGTTTTAGATGTGTAGAGTGAGAGAAAGGGAGGGGTCAGTTATGGCTCCAAGGATTTTTGGCCTGAGTACAAGGAATTGCGAAGTTGCCATTTACAGCTACTTACTGAGATAGAAGAGGAGAAATTGGGGGTGTGAGTGGGGGAAGAACAGGCATCCTGTTTTGAACATATTAACTTTGAGATGCCTATTAGAAATCCAAATGGGAACATCAATTCAGATATACAAGTCAGGAGTTCAGGGGAAAGATCCAGACTGTAGAGACAAAGAAGTCGTCAGTGTGTATTTAAAGCTGAAGCTGGATGAGATCACTAAGGGAATGTGTCTAGATAGAAAAAAGAAAAGTTCCCAGGACTGAGCCCTAAGGACTTCAAGATTAAGAGGTTGAGGCGATGGAGAAGAACCGTCAGAGGAGAAGGGGGGAAAGTGGCTAGTCAGGTAGGGACAATCAGAACAGTATTTCCAGGAGAAAGGAGAAATCAATATGGCAGATGCTTCTGATAACCTGTCAGTAGGGTGAGGACGGAATTAGCAACATGGAGGTCATGGATTACTTGCTCATTTCCACGGAGTGAGAGAAAGAGACACAACCGAATGATTCGAAGGCGGTTTGAGGCAGGGATCAGAGAAGGCTCCATGGATTCAGAATCCTGGGCTTGAGTTCAGCTCAGACTCTCTCACTAGCCCTTCTATTCCCTGACTCTCAAAGTCTGAAAGAGCCCTGGGTATCCCTGCCAGGTGTCCTGCCCCGAAGGTATTGGTGAGCGATTCGGGGATAGAGGAGGAGAGATTACATTGCTGTCACCACCATCTTTGCCATTCCTATGGGACTCTGTTCTTGTTCTGTGCTCTTAAATTTCTTTTTTTGAAATGTTAAGTGTTTTTAAATAACCTTTTTTCATATTACACAATTAGCATATGTTCTTTGTAGAAAAACAGAAAAACCTTAGCCCATATTTAAAATTATTCTGAAAACTCCACCTAGAAATCACAGTTAACACTTTATCATACATCCTTCCACATGGCTTTTCTTTTTTTTTTTTTAATTAATTTATTTGAGAGAGAGACAGAGAGAACATGAGCAGGGGGAGGGGCAGAGGAAGAGGGAGAGAGAGAGAGAGAGAGAATCCTCAAGCAGACTCCCCACTGAGCGAGGAGCCCAACATGGGGCTCAATCCCAGGACCCTGAGATCATGACCTGAGCTGAAATCAAGAGTCAGTCACTTAACCAACTTAGCCACCCAGGAGCCCCATCCACATGACTTTTCTCTGTATTGTTATTTATTTATAAAAATAAGGTCATGCTGTACAGTGAACATAGATTTCTAACTTATTTAAATAGTATATTTTTAATATCTTTCCAGATCAGGAAGTCTTTTCCTACAGTATCATTTTTAGTGCCTGCATCATATTCCACAGTACATATGTACTATACCATTTTTGAGCAGTCCCTTTGCTGAAGATTAAGGCAGCACAAATATATATCCAAAACCAAGCCAAGTGATCTCTATCCTCAAAAATCAAACAAACAAAAAACAAGAATTGGGGCTTTTAGTATGGAGGTTCCTCAAAAAGTTGAAAATAGAACTACCCTATGACCCAGCAACTGCACTACTGGGTATTTACCCCAAAGATACAAATGTAGGGATCCAAAGGGGTACGGGCACCCCGATGTTTATAGCAGCAATGTCCACAATAGCCAAACTATGGAAAGAGCCCAGATGTCCATCAACAGATGAATGGATAAAGAAGATGTGGTATATATACACAATGGAATATTATGCAGCCATCAAAAAATGAAATCTTCAGGCACCTGGGTGGCTCAGATGGTTAAGCATCTGCTTTCGGCTCAGGTCATGATCCCAGGGTCCTGGGATCAAGTACCGCATCGGGCTCCCTGCTCGGCGGGGAGCCTGCTTCTCTCTGCCTCTGCCTCTCTCTCTCTCTCCCTGTCTCTCATGAATAAATAAATAAAATCTTTAAAAAAAAAAATGAAATCTTGCCATTTGCAACAATGTGGATGGAACTAGAGGGTATTATGCTAAGCGAAATAAGTCAATCAGAGAAAGACAAGTATCATATGATCTCACTGATATGAGGAATTTGAGAAACAAGACTGAGGATCGTAGGAGAAGGGAGGGAAAAATGAAACAAGATGAAACCAGAGAGGGAGACAAACTGTAAGAGACTCTTAATCTCAGGAAACAAACTGGGGGTTGCTGGAGTGGAGGTGGGTGGGAGGGATATGGTGGCTGGGTGATGGACACTGGGGAGGGTATGTACTATGGTGAGCGCTGTGAATTGTGTAAGACTGATGAATCACAGACCTGTACCCCTGAAACAAATAATACATTATATGTTAATTTTAAAAATTTAAAGAAAAAGAATTGGGGCTTTTTCTCATGTTCCCAATTAACAACCAACTCCTACTAATTTTACCTTCTAGATATCTCTCAAATCCACATCCACCATCACTGTCATAACTGATCCACAATCACCTCTCACTGGACTATTGCCATCACCCCGTAACACACCTTGCCACATCCACCCTTACCTCCCCCAACCCCTTCTCCCTACTGTAGTCAGAGTGATGATTTTTAAGCCCAAGTCACTCCCTCACTTGCGCCTTTCCATCGACAACCACTGGAACACCTAAAATTTTAAAAGCCTAATACCACCAGATGTTGGCGAGAATACCGTGCTGAGGGCATATAAAATGGTGCGACTCTTTTGGAAAACTGGTGGTTTCTTATAAAGGTAAACATGCATCCATTTTATGATCTAGCAATTCTAATCATAAGTATTTAGCCAAGAGAGATATAGACATGTGTTCACAAAAAGACCTCTGCGCTAACATTTAGAGAAGCTTGATTCACAATAGCCACCAAAGGAACCCAAGGGTCCATCAAGGGAAGATCGGATAAACAGGTTGTGGTATCCATACAACAAAATGCTACTCAGCAATTAAAAAAAGAAGAAGAAGAATGAGCTGTGGAGATAGAAATCAGAAAGTGACAGCAAGGTGTGGATGGGCAGGAACTGGTTGGAAAGGGGTGGAGGGAATGCTCTGGGGTGGTAGAAATGCTCTAGATGTTGGTTTCGGGGGCTGTTACGCGTCCATTTGTCAGCACTTGGCAAACTGAACACCTGAAGTCTGCGCTTTTTATGTCACGTGAAGTAGTCCTCAAAAGAATGTTTCTAGTCATTTCTTGGGATAAACCAAAATCCTTAACTTGGCCTTACAACGTGAGTCCTTGCCTATCTCTTCAGCTTCATCTTGCCCCATTCTCTCTTATTGTAGATGTTCCAGCCCCCCACCAGGCCTCCTGGTGCTTCAACCATACCTTGCCCCGTCCCGCTCCAGCCAGACACAAACGATTCCCTGGACCTGAAATGTGACACTGCTTTCAAAACCATCCCTGACCTCCAACCAGCTTAACCTCAACACAGACCTTAATCTCAATTCAAAAGTCACCCCAGGGGAAAACAATCAACTACGCTCACAAGTAAGTGAGTAATTTCAATTTCCTGGCCTTCCTACCTTTGCTCTCATCTCCCATTGTCCACGTTTCCCACACTATCTTTTTTTCATGGCACTTCTCACAATTCTTATTCATTTCTTTGCAAGATTAGTTGATTGTCTTTCCCAATAGACTGTAAATTCCATGAAAGCAGGACCCTGTATACTTTGCTAACGGCTTTATCTCCAATACAGAGGGGGTGATTAAGAAAGATCTATTGAGGGGCGCCTGGGTGGTTCAGTTGGTTAAGCATCTGCCTTCTATCAAGTCATGATCTCAGGGTCCTGGGATCTAGCCCTGCATCGTTGCATCGTTGGGCTCCCTGCTCGGCGGGAAGCCTGCTTCTCCCTCTCCCACTCCCCCTGCTTGTGTTCCCTCTCTCTCTCTCTGTCAAATAAATAAATAAAATTTAAACAAACAAAAAAAGATCTATTGAACAAGTAAATACAGTAATCAGCGTCTTTGTTCTTTTATGACTTTCAGGATAAATTCCTAGAAGATGGACGTTTAAGCAAAGGATAGGCATATTTCAAGGTTATTTGTGTGAACTGCAAAAGGTTCACCAAAAAGACTGTGATTCGTACTTGATTCTTATACCCTTTGTCTAGGCAAGACATTGTTTATGCTTACACCTCAATTTGCCATTCCCTCTTTCTTTTCTTTAATTTATTTATTCAGATATTATTTATTGAGCACCTATTACATACCATGCACCAAGCCAGCTACTTAGAATTCAGTGATGAATGATATCAGTAGTTTTCACATTTTTTGCTCACATACCATAGAAAAGAATTTTTAAAAACCAGACACCTGTTAGCACTGTCTTAAGTCAACATTTAATATTTTCTATCATATTATGAAAAGTTGAAAAGGATATAATCTCCAATTTATTGTAAATTCTGACATTTTAAAATATAATTATTCCAATTTAACAATGGATTCAATAATGCTACCAATTTAATTACCACCATTACTAAATTTCATCATTGATTATCACCAAACTATACAATCTCTTTCACAGACTTTTATGTCACTCTTTTTTTTTAGAGAGTGGGGAAGGGCATAAGGAGAGGGAGAATCCTGAGCCCGCACAGAGCACAACACAGGGCTCGATCTCACAACCTTGCGATCATGACCTGAGCTGAAAGCAAGACTTGGACATTTAAGCAACCTACCACCCAGATGCCCTGATGTCACTCTTTTTTATGCTTGAATCCTATTTCCATGTACACCCCCAAAAGAATTTTATCCCGATATAATCTATTTTTATGCTGGGAAGTCTTTATCCTGCCTTTTAATCTTACTCTGTCATACCTATATACCATAAATTGTTTTAAATAATTTCCTTTGGCAACAAGGCTTTACATGTTGAAAAATTATTCTGTATTGAGTGATTACTAAATTAATAGTTCACAATTGATCAAAACAATATAACTATATAACCAAATCTGGGATATATTTATTAAAATTAAAAAGTAAAAATTTATCAAAAATGAATCTGTCAGCGAACCCTGAGATGGGGGTACTCCTGTTTTTCCATTAGTTCACTGTATGAATGAGATGGGTTTTAGTGTCAATTCTAGTCCTGATTTTCAATTTTAAGTAAGTGCAAAGATACACTGTGGGACAGACGGTGCTAGCTGTCCACCAAAGTCATTTTCTTCTTCTCCGTTGGTAATAAGATTGTCGCCATAACGTGGCTACACTACATTCCCCAGCATCCCTTGCCATTGCCGTGCCCATTATCAATATGTTGTTTCTCAGCTCAAGTTCATCCCTTTTGTTTGCTTTGTGAAATGAATCTGGGCCCCACATGCATTCCTTTTTTGCCAGGAGGCAGTGATGCTTTGTCAGCAGAAGGCTGTGTGACCCGGAGTGACCCTGAAGGAGAAAGTTTTTGCTTCCCAGTTCCTGCGTGTGGGCTCCCGACATTATCCCAGCTTCTCTAGCACCTAGCTGCTGCGTAGCAAGCAGCTTCCAGCGGTTTCTTCTGGCGCCCCTACCTTCAGTGGTTTTATAGCAGAATGTTTGCAACTCCCACCGTGCTCACACTTCCTCCAGGCCCTGCGCAGGCTCCCGTGGTGCCCAGTAGCCAGCAGCAACCAGCGGCCAGAAGCTTCCCTCGGTACTGTACCCTCCCGGTCAGCTCTGTAGCGAAGGACCTTGAGCAGCTCTCTCTGGCACCCAAGAGGGTGGATTTCCAGCAAGTTCTACCAGTCAGGAACTCTCTGTCCTACAGTGAGCCATCGCCATACCCTCTAAGACAGTAAAGAATTACCTTAGCAGGCTTGCATTCTCCAAACCTTGCACGTTCCAAAAAATGGTTTGGCCTTTGCCTGGCTCCTGAGATAACCTCTAAGCCCTTGGAATATCCTGCCTGAGAAGAGTGTCTTTGTTTACCTAGGACCTTGGGCCAAGCCACATAGTCTATGCTAACAATGTGATTTATACTTGGGGGGCTTTGGACCATGTAGACTCAGTTGACCTCTGGAGGGTTAACTGAGGTCAGCCATATGGGCAGTAAGCCAAGCATACATGATCAGCCCCCAGTGGAAACCCTGGACAACAAGGCTCAGGTGAGCTTCCTGAGTTGGCAATGTTCCATGAGTGTTTTTCACACATCACTGCTGGGAGAATGATGTGCTGTCCCTCTGGGAGAGGACAACTGGAAGAGTGTGCCTGGTCTCTCCTGGACTCAGTGCCCTGTGTGCCTTTTCCCTTTGCTTATTTTAATCTGTAGCCTTTCACTGTGATCAACCATAACCTTAAGTATAACAGCTTTTCTGAGTTCTGTTAGTCCTTCTCACAAATCATGAAACCTGAGGGTGATCTTGGGAACTCTCAAATATACCTTTCCAGTAGGGATGCCTGGGTGGCTCAGTCAGTTGGGCATCTGCCTTCGGCTCAGGTCATGATCCCAGGGTCCTGGGATCGAGCCCCGCATCGGGGCCCCTGCTTGGCGGGAAGCCTGCTTCTCCCTCTCCCTCTGCCACTCCCCCTGCTTGTGCTCTCTTCTCTCTCAAATAAATAAATAAAATCTTTAAAAATAAATATATATATGCCTTTCCAGTAAAGTCTGAATCTCAACCCTGAGGGGAGAGGAGGGTGTTGGGACCCTTCCTTGGTGCTCTATCTCATCCTAGGGCTAGTACTCACTCTTTGTATCTGCTATTCCTTTACTTCTGAACTGCCAATCCCGTTATTCCAGTCTCCTGTATTGGTTAGTAATTCTTCATATTAAACTCTCCTTATTCAAATTACCTTATGGTTTCTCTCCTCTGATTGGACCCAGATAGATACAGTGGACATGTAAGCTACCTCTGGATTAGGGCTATTAGAAAAGCGTGAGTACCTCCTCGATGCCCTCTTCCAGTTGGATGTAGATGATGACAAGGCCCTGGCGGATGGCGGAGGCACAAGATGGGAGAAGCCTGGGTCTCTGACTCACCACATGCTGAAGAGCACCCACCAGTTAAGAAACAAACTTTGATAATGTTTGAACCATGTTTAAGTCTATCTGTAACCGCAGTTTAACTTACCCTAACTAATATATCTTGTTCACTTAAACAAATCCTTAAGAATGGAATAAGCTGTGTGTGTGTGTGTATTTAATTGAAATGCCACTCCATTATAGAATAGTCCTTCCACATTATATGCCAAAGTCCACATACTGATCTTCATCAGAAATTATTTTAAATGATCTATCAATTGACAATTCCATTAGGTCCTCCTTCAATTTCGTTGAAAAGGAAAGATTGGAATCAATTTAACTTACAAAACTGTGGGTGCCTGGGTGGCTCAGATGGTTAAGCATCTGCCTTCGGCTCAGGTCATGATCCCTGGGTCCTGGGATCGAGCCCCGCATTGGGCTCCCTGCTTGGCGGGGAGCCTGCTTCTCCTTCTCCCTCTATTGTTCCCCCTGCTTGTGCTCTCTATCAAATAAATAAATAAAATCTTTAAAAAAAACAAACAAACTGGAAGTTACCAGTCACTAGAGTCTAATCATTTCCTCCATTTCTGGTAAGTATACCGAAAAGGTTTTACCAAGACTTAGCTACCAAATGCTTCTACATCAGTGGTTCTCAAAGTGTGGATTCCAGACAAGTGCATCAGCATCATCTGGCAACTTGTTAGAAATGTTAGAATTTCTATGTTAGAAAATGTTAGAAATTTTAGGCCCCACCGAGACCTACTGAATCAGAAATTCTGGGGATGAGACCTGCAGTCTGTGTTTTACCAAACAAGCCCTCTGGGTGATTCTGAAGCTCCAGTTTGAGAATTACTACTGTGTGTTATACCTGTAATTCTTTTGCCTGGACCTGTATTTAATCTGATAGTTTCCAAAAGCATTCAAATATTGAAATATGAATTTCAACATATCTTTGCCATTTGTATTAGTTACCTATTAGCGCATGACAATATTACCCTCAAACTTAGTGGCTTCAAACAACACACATTTATTTTCTCCCAATTTCTGTGGGTCAGGAGTCCAGGCATGACTTAAACTGGGTCCTCTACTTCAGGGTCCCATAAGGCTGCAAAGTGCCAGAAGAGACAGAAGTCTCATCGGAAGCATAAATGGAACAGGATTCCCTTCTAAATTCACAGAGAAAATTCTCTGTTGTCAACCAGCTAGAGGCCACCCTCAGCTCCTTGCCACACTGACGTCAGCCCAGTACGGCCATTTGCTGGTTCAAAGCCAGCAAGGCAAAGTCTGTTCTAATAAAACTGGAGTTATGCTTTTATGTAACAAAATCATATAAACGTAGTCATGTACATCCCATCATTTTGCCATATTCCCTTAGCTAAAAGCAAGTTCTAGGTCCCGCCCACACAGAAGGGGAAGATATTACACGGGGGCAAGAATACCAGGGAAGTGCCCTAAACTGTCTGCTGCATCACTCAGGACTTTTTGTTTATGTGCCTTTGTTGCATCACTTGCTTGAACTCTATTTGATAGAACTTCAGAGGTTCCCTTTAGATCATTCAATAATAAACATGCTGAAAAATATTTACTAGAATAATTTTTTGCAAAGCTGGGTCTCGTGGTAAACCCACCAGCCAAACCAGATTATGACTTACTTTCTGTCAGTAAACGTCAGATGTCATTTTTCAGCTCAGATAAATGTGTTAATACAGAATTTAAGAAATACATAAAAACTTGAAATAATACATTTTATAGCACGTATGGTAAGAAAGATTACTAAAATCAGTCGAGATCAAACTGATGCATGTCTAATATAATTGATCACGTCTGAGTTACCAGAACGAGATGATAATGGTAGTACTCATTACTTTATAATTATTCAGTGTGATGTGTGACTAAAGTTATCAATTACTATTAATGTGATGAGTATTACTGAAAACAAGATATTCCTTCAGTAAATGTGTGTTCACGTGGGTATTGAACTCTGGTGGACAGCTTTGGGGGGATAATGCAATAAAATAATGCATTAAAAAGGCCAAAATAGCTCCATTAATTTCATTAGACATTATGATTAAATTTCCCATGTATTTAATGAAAAAGAAAGGTATATACTGCTAAAACTAATTGGTCCAGCGGCTAGCGTATAATTTTATTTTTTGTTAATAAGAACTGGAAAATCTTATTATAAGCTGAAATAAGATGAGTATTGACTGTAATTGCAATGCACATTTCATAATATGATTTGACAAAAGAGGTTTGAACTATTTTATTGAACGAGGCATACCAAATTTGAAAGCCCATGAGATTTTTATATAGTACCTATTTCAGTGTGCTTGCATGAAGGATACTTTGTTTGCAAATTTGTCTTTTTTTTTTAATTTCAAATCTATGACAAGATGAAAGAGTAATATAATAGACACATGCAAACATTTCACTTAAATTCATCTAACCTTCTACCTATTTATAAAAGTATATAAAATGAAAGTGCCTAAGTTGTAAGAACTTTACCAAGCCTATTGACTAGGAAAATACATCACAAGCTGGATTTGTCTGATAGTCTCTCGTGATTAGATTCTACTAAACATTTTGGGCAGGAATTACTACTTAAGTGTTGGTGTACTTCCTATCCCATCACCTTGAGAGGCACATGATGTCAGCTTACCCTGAGAGGGCTGAGCCTGAAGCTGATCACGTGGTTAAGGTGGTAACACCAGTTCTTTCTATTTTATGTATTTATTTTTATTGACATATAATGTATTATTTGTTTTAGGGGTACAGGTCTGTGATTCATCAGTCTTACAGAATTCACAGCGCTCACCATGGCACATTAGTTCTTTCTATTTTAAAATTACTCTTTCCCCTATGGGATTAATAAGTAGACCATTCCCCAATTAAATTTCCCCTGATGATTTTATCATCCTCTGATGATCTTGCCTGAGTAAATCAATATACACATTGGTGGTTGTCAGATGTTAATTTTCTGGTATATCTTAAAAGGTGAGTAGACCTCTTGGCTCACATCACAGAAAAGTCCAGGACTAAGCCAAAGTTGAATCCAGAGGCTCAGATAGATTCACCAGTACCTATTCTCTTTCTATCACACAAGGCTCTGCTTTTCATTTTGTTGGTTTCGTTCTTGGATTATACCTGATGGTGGTCCCTTTAAACCCAGGCTTACACTTGCAGAGCTTCAAGTCCAATAGAAAAAGATGATGTCTTCTGAAATAATATCAATAAAAGTCTTAGAACTAAGTCTTCTTGGATCTGATTGTCTTAGCTTAGGTCATGCCCCATCCGCAAGTCAGTGACTGCGGCCAGGGAGATGACACCAAGTTTGATTTATATACCCAGCCCTGCAGCAGGAGTTAGTACCAGTTCCAGACAAACCATATGGACTGAGAGGTAGTTCCCCAGGGAAAATGGACGGGCTGTTATTAAAGAGCGAGGCAGAGGATGCTGGGCAGGAGGCAGAAACAACAGATGTCTCCTATAACTGATTATCCAATAAAGATGTTTAGACATCTGATAAGCCATCTGAAAAGACCAGCGTTCAAGAGTAGGAAGCAAAGCTAGGCACCTATTCACTCTTTACATCAAAATAAATTCCAGATGATTTTTTAAATTTTTATGCAAAAAACAAAACCACAAGAGTACTGGAAGAAAGCATGACTGAATAATTTTAAAAACTGGGAATAGAGATAGCCTTTTTAAGCATGACACAAAACACAGAAACCGAAAAGGATAATATTGATAAAACTTGACTACATAAAAGCTTAAAAGCTTTTATACATCAAAAATACCACACTGAATGAGGTAAGGAAGATCTACAATGAAGATCTAATAGTTATGAAAATCTATACACCAAGAAATGTAATAATGACCATCATGTAGCAGAAGTCAGAAAAGATACAAGAAGAAATAAACACAAATACTTTAGTAGGAGACTTTAATTCACCTCTCTCAGTCCATGACAGGTCAAGTGGATAAACGATGATAGATAAGCAATGACAGATAAGACCTTACATATGTAATTATTCATAAACAAGTTCTGATAGATAAAATTTCAACTCTATACCCTGAAAATAAAGAACACATTCCTGTTCCCCACAAGGGCCCCTGAAACATTCATGAAACTTGATCAGGTATTGGACCATAGGAAAGCATTCTCAGACCAATGTACAGTAATACCAGTAATAAAAAATCAGAAAATAAAAAGACCCTTCCACCTTCAGAAATTTTTCTAAATAAACTCTTTTTAAAAAAGATTTTGTGTATTTATTTTATTTTATTTTTTTAATCACACTAACTGGTAGGTTCTTTTATTTCAGAAAGGTTGAGATTCCTTAAATAAGCACACTTTAGGAACTCTACAGACCATATACTAAGAAAAATGTAACAGAGGTCAAAAGCTTTGTAGAATATAGCTGGAAATACTTCTTGGAGAGTTTTAATCTCACCTCAGACCCTTCTTTGCATGGAGGCCCTAATTTCTTTTTTTTTTTTTTTATTATTATGTTATGTTAATCACCATACATTACATCATTAGTTTTTGATGTAGTGTTCCATGATTCATTGTTTGCGTATAACACCCAGTGTTCCATGCAGAACGCGCCCTCTTTAATACCCATAGATTTTGTGTATTTATTTGACAGAGAGAGAGAGAGCACAAGCAGGGGGAGCGGCAGGCAGGGGAGAGGGAGAAGCAGGCTCCCCGCCGAGCAAGGAGACCAACTTGGGGCTCGATCCCAGGGTCCCAGGACCATGACCTGAGCTGAAGGCAGATGCTAAACTGAGCCACCCAAGAGCCCCCCACCTTCAGAAATTTTTTTAAAATATTAGAATTCTGGGGTGCCCAGGTGGCTCGGATGGTTAAGCATCTGCCTTCGGCTCAGGCCATGATCCCAGGGTCCTGGGATCGAGTCCCGCATCAGGCTCCCTGCTCCTTGGGAGCCTGCTTCTCCCTCTGCCTCTCTCTCTGTCTCTCATGAATAAATAAATAAAATATTTTTAAAAAATAAAAAAATTAAAAAAATATTAGAATTTTGTCTTAAACATTTCTTGGGTTTAAGGAAAAGTAACTACTAAAGTTCTAGTCCATCTAAAAGCAATAACAACGAAAACAACATAGCAGCACCTATGGACTAGTATTAAAAGAGTGTTCAGTGAAAATTTCATAATTTTATTTAAACTGATAAAGAAGATAGAAGAAAAACAAATTAATTGAACATCTGACTCCAAAATTTAAAAAAGAACAACAACATAAACTATAGGAAACTAGAAAGAAAAATAAATCCAAGTTGGAAAACAGAAAAAATAGAAATAAGAATAAATTAAGACACAATGAATAAATAAGGGGAAAATAATAAAATAGATTAAAATTTGCCAATCTTATTAAGGGAAAAAACGGGTATAGTAGGCAGAATAATGGCCCCCCCAAAGATGTCTACACTCTCATCCATAGGACCTAGGAATATGTTACTTTACATGGCAAAAAGGGACTTCACATATTGATTAAGCTGAAGGACCTTGAGATAGAAGAGCATCCTGGATTATCCAGGTGGGCTCAACCTAATCATAGGAGTCCTTAAAATCAGAGAACCTTTCCCTGTTGAGGTCAGTGAGAAATGTAACGATGGGTGAAGGGTCCAAGAGATGTATGTGAGAATTTGGTGTGCTATTGCTGGCTTGAAGATGGAAGTAGAAGACCATAAGCCAAGGAATGCAGGCAGCTATAGAAACTAGAAAAGGCAGAGAAAGAGCTTCTCTCCCAGAGCCTCTGGAAAGGAATGCAGCCCTGTCAGCATCCTCATTTTAGCCTGGCAGTCCCCAAGTCAGACTTCCACCTACTAAAATGTGAGATAATAGGCCACTACGCTTGTGGTAATTTGTTACAGCAACCAAACAAAACGAATACAATGAGGAAGTTCAATTTCACAAAATAAGAAATGACAAGGGAGAAATACACCTAAATTAGAGAACACTAAAAGGTCATGAGACTGATTTTCTAACTTTGAAAACCTGACCAACTTCTAGGAAAATATGATTCCCTAAAATCAACCTCAGAACAGGTAGAAAATAAAAATAGACCAATTTCCATAAAAGGAGGTGAGAAATTTATCAGAGAGCTACTCCCTCAAAAAGCAGCAAACTCAGAGAATTTCACAGGGAATCTCCCCCACACACACACGTACACACAGGGAATTTTTACTACACTTCTTGAGAGCTGCTAATGCCAATGTTATTTAAACAGTTCCACAGCTTTGGAAAAAATAAAAACCTTGTAAATGTCTCTTACAATGAGAATTTAACATTGATACAGACAAATAACAAGGATTGCATACACAAAATTTACAGGTCAAGCTAATTTATAAATATAGATATAAAAATCCTAAATGAAATATTAACAAATAGACCCAGCAGAATTAAAAAAAAAAGACTACATGAGGATACTCTATGAATGCATGGATGGTTCAATACTAGAAAATCAATCAGTATAATTCATATTACTAGATCTAAGAAGAAAAATAATATGATCATTCCCATTACGCTGAAAAGGCATTTGACAAAAGAGCATGCATTTAAATCACTAATAAATGTAGAAGGAATAAAGGAATTAGAAAATCATAATTCAGCAACCATTACAATAATATAATTAATGCAAGCTAAGAACCATCAGTGAGTGCCAAAATTAGTAAGTGAAAAGTTTGAGGACTAAAGGATATTTGCAGAGTCTCAGAGTATCTCCCCAAAGATACTTATTAATTGCAATGGAAAAAAATAGTAACTTTACAGAGGAAAACCTGCTTAACACTATCAAGTGATGAAAGTTAATGTCACCGATAATAAGACAAATCAACACCCCATGTCTCCTGATATGATGCACTAAGAAAACACAGCCTCCCTTCTGTAGTATTCCTACAGAACTCCTAATCATGAGGAAACATCAGACAAACTTAAACTAAAGGATTTTCTACTAAAAAGACTGGCCTCTACTCTAAAAATGTCAGCGTCATAAAACAGTAAGAAAAAACTGAGGAACTGTTTCAGATTTAAAAAAAAAACACAACTAAAACGTGACAAATGAAGTTTCCTTTGCTATAAACGACATTATTGGGACAATGGATAAATCTGAATAAGATCTATAGATCAGATAACATTATATTAATGTTAATTTCCTGATTTTTTTTTCAAAGATTTATTTATTTATTTCAAAGGGAGGGAGAGAGAGAGCGAGCACACTTGAGTGGGGTTGGGGGAGGGCAGAGGGAGAGAGAAAATCACAAGCAGACTTCCTGCTGAGCATGGAACCCTCAGCGTGGCTCAATCTCATGACCCCGGGATCATAACCTTAGCAGAAATCAAGAGTCTGACGCTCAACCCACTGAGCCACCCAGATGCCCCTGATTTCCTGATTTTGACCATTGACTTATGTTTCTAGAAAATACACACTGAAATGTATAGCGGTAAATGAGCATCCTGTGTGCAACAGTTCAGAAAAAAATATATATGCAGGAATAAATCAATGTGCGGGACACCTGGGTGGCTCAGTGGGTTGAGCGTCAGACTCTTGATTTCAGCTCACGTCATGATCTCAGGGTCCTGGGATTGAGCCCCACTTCAGGTTCTGCACTGGGTGTGGAGCCTATTGAGGATTCTCTCTCTCCCTCTGCTCTGCCACCCCCTGTAAAAAAAAAAAAAAAAAAAAAAAAAAAAAAAGAATAAATCAATGTGTTAGAACACAGAAAAATAGTAGAAATAAGAATAAATAAAAACATAATAAATAAATTAAGGAGAAAATAATAAAATATATAAATACAAACATATCATTTATATGTTTAGATGAAATTAGATGCAGAGAGAGAAAGCAAATGTGGTAATATGGAAACATTTGGGAAGTCTGAGCAAAAAGTATGTGGGAAGTCTTTGTACTACTCTTGTCATTTCCTAAACAGCCTTGATTGTGATGAGGAAGGAGAGAGAAGTTGGTCAAAGGATTGGGGGTTTGGGAGTATTTTTTTTAAGATTTTTTTATTTTTAAGTAATATCTACACCCAACGTGAGGCTCCAGCTCACAACCCTGAGATCAAGAGTCACATGCTCCACGGACTGAGCCAGCCAGGCACCCCCAGGGGTATTTTTAATGAGAGAAACTTAAGTATAGTTAAATACAGACAGCAGTAGTGAGGAGTGGGTGGTAAATGGGGGAGAGAGTGTGCACGAGAGTGAGGAAGAGCAAACAAGTGTGAGAGTAAGAACAGAAGATGAGGAATTGCTTGAGACTGTAAAAGAGAATAAATGTACAAGGTTGAGGGACGCCTGGGTGGCTTAGTCGGTTAATTGTCTGCCTTTGGCTGGGGTCATGCTCAGCGGAGAGTCTGCTTCTCCCTCTGCCTCTACCCCCCCCCACTCTCGTGCTCACTCTCTCTCTCTCTCTCTCACTCTTTCTCTCAAATAAATAAATAAAATCTAAAAAAAAAAAAAAGACGACAAGACGCTGCCGTCATTCAGTGGATGGGGAGCAGAGATGTTAAACTTGCTACAGTGATCCAGGAAATCCTACACAATGAAGATTGTACTGTCCAAAATACCGGAAAAACTGACAAGAGCTATGCCTAAAAATCAGGCTTCTGGGGTCAATGGTCAGCCAGCCCACCATTACTGAGCCATGTGACTGGGCAAGGCACCAATTCTCATTCGTCTTGAAAATGAGCATTTTCTACCAGATGGGAACTCACATCCTTCAGCCTCTGACATGCCCAGATTCTGTCATCACATTGGGTTGGCCCCCCAGAGGTAACAAACAACGGTCACGAGCTGATCCTGCCAATGATACACACATGTAGGCAAAGTTAATCCCCAAACCCTCCACTTTGTAACCTCCTCAGGCTGGGCTGGTTCACGGACTTACTAAGCTATGCATCTAGAATTTAGATGACAACTGTGCTTTCCATAAAAGTCTATAGCTACAAAGCATTTTCGCCTGGGTTATTTCATTCAGTGGTCCCATTAGCCCAGGGAAGTAGTTATTACAACTCCAGTTTTACAAATGAGAGAAACTAGATTCAGAGTACAAATGACTTCTCCAGATAACTTGGTCAGTAAGTGAAAGATGGCGCAGGGATGAAGCCCTGTCTTCTAAGGCCAAATCCAGAAGATTTGACCTCCCCTCCGCCCCACCCCCACTCTCACCATTGCCCTCGGGGCAAATGCCAGACTTCTGGTCCCTTTGGTCCAGGCTGGGCAATGATCTCTGTTCCCCATCCTCCTGTCTCAGGTGATTCTTTTCGGATCAGAAATCACCCAAAGAGCAAGTAAGAGGACCACAAGCTTGCTCTCAGCTTCCTGAGGAAACAACTTTCTAACACCAACAATAGATGGCCAACTGGTCTGAAAGGTAGTGAGTCCTCTGTCACTAGAGGTGTTTAAAAAGACATTGAGTGACTATCTGGCAAGGATGTAGTAGAGGAGATTCCTAATATGCAAATTAAAAGGATCTCTGAGGTCCCTTCCACATCTGAGAGCAGAGGACCCCGTGCTTCAGGACACAGCATGGTTTGGAAGCTGGCTGGGCAGATGCCCAGGCCATGGAATAGAGACAAGTCTGGAGAAGGAAAGAAAGAAAGAGGAAAAAAATCTGAAAATGATTGTGAAGACGAAAGCGGATTCTTCTCTTCCAAGAAAGAGAGACTGGAGCCCCAACAGGGATGGGGAGACAAACTGGGTTGATGCCTAAAGAGAAAGTTAGAGGAAATGTCAGTATTTCTCAAATAGCCTTGCCCAGAAAATGTGTCAACAAACACGCAGCCAAACTCCACTGACTACAATCCAGACAACACAGACGAGAAAAAAGAGGAGCAGTCTCTTGAGAGAGAAGCACTTGAATTGAGTTAAAAATATATTAAATTCACAATCAATCAAAAATGCTAAAGGCCCAGAGAATGTCTCTGGACTAGACTTCTTGCATTTCCCTGAAAGGAGGTGGTGTGGGATTCTTTTTCAAGTATCATCTGAATCAACTTTTGGGGGCGGAGAGTGGGAAGGACGGGCCTGCGGTGGAAAATCTGCATTTCATCTTGTAGCCAGAGCTGGATTTCAAATGCAATTCTGGAGAGAATTCTGGGGCCTACTGCTCTTCTTACAATGGAAACCATGTCCAGAATGTTTCTTTGCAGCCTGGCAGCCTGAAGTAATAAACAGCGTCAGGTGAAAGAAGGATTCGCATTTATGGTATCCGACACAACCACTTTTCCCCAAAATCCGTTAGAAATCTCGTTCAGCTCCTCTTTTCAACCAAGGGTACAAAGACTTTAATAAGTTTAGAAAAAAAGATTTTTAAATAACTCCTTTTCGAACACATGAAAAACATTGAGAAAATGCAGATGCACTAAAAGAAGGAAATAAACATGACATGTTTCTCCAGCACCCAAAATTAGCATTTTGGTATGTCTTCTCGTGTTTTTTTAATGTAATTTTCGTTTTTTTTGAATGTTCAAAACAAAGTGGTATTGACTAGATATTCCTTGAGAAGTGTTGCCCCCACCCCAGCTACGTTTCCCACCCCCTGCCACCCTCTCAGGTGAAGTCTTTTAGGTTGTTTGTGTATCCTTGTAGGGCTCCTGAATGCGAATTCAAGTACAAACATAACTTCCTGTTTTACACCTTTCTTACCATAAGAGGCATCAGACCACATATACTGCATCTTGCTTTTTGCTCTTGATCGTAAATCTTAGTTCAGATATTTTCCTGTGTTTCTGCAAACATTTTAGTTTTTACTAAAACAGGATCACACTTTGGTAATTGGGCTTTTTTCACTTAAACATGTTTTATGGACATGTCTGTGTATGATCAAATATTCTACGGTATGACTTTTAAAGGCTACAATGCAGGAAAAAGCCCTGGGATATTAATATGGCTGGTTTTTGCCCCCCTCCCAATCAGATAATCTCCGGACCGGGAAAGAAGAATGCTTTGGCTCCCAGGCATCAGAAGGCCCTGGACGAGTTTCAGCTCAGCCAGGTAATTAGTGCTCTGTGCGCCGAGGCAGGGCTGAGGCTGCGAGTGTGAGTTTATAACATTTACAGAATCCCACCCACAGTAATGCCAGCCTGGCCTCTAACCAAGGACTGCAGCAAGAATGCAATCAGACAATGGTTAAGAAAAGACCATTCAATGTGGGGCAACAAGGTGTTAAAATATTGGTACATCCACACCATCTACACCAGCATACGCCCCTGCATGCGGACACACGTGCACACACAAGGATTTGCATTTCAACAGAGAACTCGTTTTGGTTACTGCTTTATGGCTGTTCAAGAAACATTTTTTCTCAAAATTTGAGTCTTCTGGAAACATTTTTCTTATTACATATTTAACATACATGCATTATAGAGAAATTAGGAAGAGTGGATAACCAAAAGGAGAAAATTGGAATAATCTATAATTTGTAAAAATCCTTGCCCAATTTTCATATACACACCTATACACACACATAATTTACAAAACTGGGTTCATATTGTATATTTTGTTTTTGTAATCTCCTATTCCACTCAACATGTTATAACTATTGCTCCATATTCATAAGTATTATCTTTATTGTTATTAATGGCTATATAGAATTCTATTGCATTAGTGAAGATACCATGCTTGGTCTAACCAATCCACTTTTTTGGGCATCTAAGTTCTTTTGAGATTTTTATTATTATATATAATGCTACACTGGACATCTTTATAGCCAAATATTCACATACATTGAAGGAGTCAGTTTAGAACGAGTGCCATATTTCTTCACTCAACCACTGCTCTTGAGCACCTACTCTTCACCGTGAACCATGTAGATGCTAAATTTACAACGATGAATCTGGCACAGGGCCTGTTAATCGAGTCAAGGACACTGAAAGAATCAGTAATTATACTTTGGGCTCGCTAGACTCCCTAAGGTTCCTACTGTGGTTGGCAAGCCCTGTCACAACCCTAAGTCTTATTCATGCAGCCACCCTACGCCTTAACCTAAATGACCCTTTCTTTGCCTGGTAAACTTCTACCCATCTGTCAAGACCCAATCCAAATATCCCTTGCTCTATGGAACCTTCCCTAACCTCAAGAGAGAATAAGTCTCTCCTGGAGAATTTTATGGCCCCAGAACACCTGTCACATTCCATTTGTAATTATTCATGTGCCTCCCATCTTTTGAGTTGGAGACTTTGTCTTATTATCTCCAGCTATGCAGAAAGATGCCTAACACATAAATGTTCTCACTGAGTACTTATTGAATGAGTCACTAGAACCATGTGCTTAGTAAAATAACAACTGAATTACATTATTGGCAAAGAAGTGCTCTTAGCAAAGGCCCATGGTCAGCAACCAGTTTAAGAGAAGGCTCAGCTGTCCTGGCCCATGGGCTGGACCAGCTTTTTCCCATGTTCGTATTTTGTCATTCTCTCACTTGACCTTGACTATTGAAGACTTAGATTTCATTCCTAAATGTCTTGGCTCACTTGAAGAAGCAAGGGGCACCAAGGGCTCCCCAGGGCCTAAAACTTTTATAATTGGAGGGACTTTTTAAAAGAAAAACAAACAAAATCATGAATACCGAATTAGGTACAAAAATAATATTTATTTTGACCAAGGAAAGAAAGCACAGCAAATTACGAATTTTAAAAGCTGACCAACATCGTAAAATCTCTAACAGCCTGACACACTTGTCTAATACTTTTTAAATTTTTCAATTATTCTGAGAAAAATATACATTAATCTGAAATCAAGGAGTGCACAACAACAATATAAGTACATTTTTAGATGGCTACAATCTAGGACATGATGAGCCTGTGGCATGTTGTGGTGCCAAAAAGTAAGGAAGTGTTTAAAAAAAAGAAAAAAAACTGATGGTCATATGTCAGAGGGACACTTGAGCCAACTGAAAGAGCTCCCAATGGCCAAAGCTGGAACATTCTGCAAAACAAAATAAAGAAGTATTGGATTATAGCCCAAAGCATAAAATAAATATCCAGAGTATATATATGATATACTGTTATAAATAAATGATTGAATAAATAAAAAGAAAGAAAAAGAGAAATCTCCCGAGTAGAAGAATTCCAAATAATTTATGTAGATACTACCCCCTCAAGGAGGGTTACATAACTCCCCACCCCTCAAGTGTGGGCTGCACAAAGTGATTGCCTTCCAAAGAAAACAGTAGGGCAAGGGCAGGGATGGGAGGAATAACTGAACAGTGGAGAAACCAGACAAACACCACCTCAGCCAGGTGATGGAGGTCACCATCAACAGTGAGAAGTCATGTTGAGAGTCTGTGCCCTTCGTATGATGGGATGAGAATGGTACTTTACCTCTGTGGCCTTCCTCCCCAAAACCCATAACCCCAGTCCATCCATGAGAAAAATAGATTCCAATAGAGGACCACTCTAAAAAACCCAAACAGCACACCTCAAAACTAGTCAAAGTCTTTAAAAAGAAGAAAATGTGAGAAATTGTCACAATCAAGAAAAATATAAGGGTACATGACAAACTAAATGTAGTGTGGGATCCTGGGTGGGATCCTGAAACAGAAAAAGGACATTAGGTAAAAACTAAGGAAATTAGAATAAAGTGATGAACTTTAGTTAATGATTATGTATCAATATTGGGTCATTAATTGCTACCGAGTATATTACTAATGTAAGATATTAATAGTAAGGGAAAACTGGGTACAGGGTACGTAGGAACTCTGTACTGTCTCCACAATTCTTCTGTAAATCTAAAACTATTCTAAAAATTAAAGTGTTTGGAAAAATGGCTATAAGGTTGTATTGAACTCCACAAATGTGTTATTAAATTATAAAACTTGTTCATGAACATGTGCTGGAGTTTTATTTTATCGTGAGAACACTTGTTCTTAGGCCATTGTGCTGCATCAGGAGACATTGTCCCCACTCTTTTATCTAAAACAACCAGAATTCATCGGTAAATGAGGGGTTTCCATGCCTTATGTGCAAGTATATATTTAAAATTCAACAGATAAATGTGAGCGCTCCAGGTGAAGTAAGGATGGGGGCCTGGAGCCCAGTAAAGTAGCCCTCTTCTTCCCAACACTCTGGGGCATCCAAGGAACTTCCCACGGCTCTGAGGAGTCTGTTTCATTCATTAATTCAACAAATATTTGTGCTGCTAGTGGATACGGTGGTACACAAGAGACACAAGGTTTCTGCCTTCAGTGAGGGGTGCTCAGAAAACTCTGGACTGGCTCTCAATCCTGGCTGGGCTTTAAAATCACCTGAGAAGCTTTTTATTATTTTTTTAAGATTTTATTTTTAAGTAATCTCTACATCCAACATGGGGCTGGAACCCACAACCCCGAGATCAAGAGTCACACGCTCCGCCCATGGAGCCAGCCAGGTGCCCCATCACCTGAGGTTTTTCAAACATACCAGTGTCTGTGCTTCTCCCCAGATTCTCTGAAGGTGAGACCCAGGAATCTGTATGCTTTACAATATTCACCAAGAGATTCTAAAGTGTAGCCAGGATTGAGAAACAGAGACTAACTGATGTAAGAACAACCTGCTCTAAAATCCCTGTTCAGTGATCTTTGTCGTCAAGGGAAAAAAGGAGGAAAGGGCTGAAGTCCAGACCCTGGAGGGTGCCCCCTCCCCCTGAGGGAGTCTGGGGAGAAAGGAGCGGGGGTGGCAGAGGTTCCTCAGCTGAAGGCAAGGCTGGTGTCGCAGAAGTGGGGGCGAGGGGCGGGTGCTGAGGAGCAATGGTGCGTAGCATCCCACGCACTTGCTAGTTTTAGAACAAATCAGCTCTTCTCCGACATATGTACTAAAGAAGCCTCCTCCTGGAATTTTCCAGACAGAGCTGAAGACTACTCGCAGCATAAAAGCAACAAGCCTAGATTCTGCTTCTCTTGAAACAAAGCATCCTAAGACTGGAAGGTCTTTAAGGGGTCACCAACCCACCCCCGGACACACACACACACGTCAATAATGTTAGTGCCACAAGCTGTATGTTTCGGAGCAAGTTTTCATGGTATGTCTGAACATTCCATGCAAATATTTGAGCTGCCTTTTGGCATTTTTGCAACTGTAACCAAGAACTCTGTTTAAGGGAAAGCCTAGGAAACGTGGCTGAGTGGACAAAGAAAGGGAAGAACAGACGACCAGGTGGCCTAGAGTTGAACAACCTCTCACCCCCTTATAACCTTATAGAGAAGACAGGACTCTCCCCACTTTAACAGAGGAGGACACTGTGGGGTCGAATATCTTCTCCGGGTTCATTTAGCTAACACAGGGCAGAGTGAGGATTTAGTTTACCCTCACAACTCTGTCAGTAGCTTTGTCGCCCGTGTTCTCCCTCATGAGGAAACTGAGGGAGGCAGGAAGATGGTGGGCGGCAGAGTGAGGCTTTCACGTGGGTCTCCTGCTCCAAGGTCAGTGTTCTCTCCTAGATATCACAGCTGCTTGTCGTCCAGCAGGCCCTGTCTCCTGCCCCCACCCCCAGCCACACCAGCCAAGTCTCTGGCCAACTCTCTGCACTGTTTTGCAATTTTTCTGTACCTGTAAAATTATCCCAAGATAAGTTTATTTAAAAACGGCAAATAGTACCACTGCTCTCTTATGCCAAACTCTTTGTGAACAATAAGTAAGTTGAAATTATTTTTTAAATGCTAGTTTATTCAGGGCACCTGGCTGGCTGAGTCGGGAGAACCTGCGACTCTTGATCTCGGGGTCGTGAGTTGGAACCCCATGTTGGATGTAGAGATTACTTTAAAAAAAAAAAAGGAAGAAAAGGTTTAAAATGTTAGTTTTTTTCATCTTTACACATTCTTCAATATCTATTTCTTTTTTTTTTTTAAGATTTTATTTATTTGACACAGAGAGAGCGACCGCAAGAGAGGGAACACAAGCAGGAGGAGTGGGAGAGGGAGAAGCAGGCTTCCCGCGGAGCAGGGAGCCCGATGTGGGGCTCGATCCCAGGACCCTGAGATCATGACCTGAGCCGAAGGCAGACGCTTAACAACTGAGCTACCCAGGCGCCCCTTCAATATCTATTTCTGTGTACGTTTTGTAATGTGCATAATATACCCATACAGGAGCCTATGTGCAAATTATATTAGTTTCTTAGGGCTACTGTAACAAAGTACCACTAACTGCACAGCTGAGAACCTCAGAAATGTATTGTCTCACAGTTCTGAAGGCAAAGTGTGGGCAAGGGTCATGATCTCTCTCGCAAGGGTCTAGGGGAGAATCTGTTCCATGCCTTTCTCTCTGGTTCTGGTATTAATGGCAGTCCTTGCTCTTCCTTCCTCTGCCCCTGTCACGTGGTCTTCTCCCTGTGTCTCTCTCTACGTATATATTCCCTTGTTATAAAGACACCAGTCATACTGGATCACAGACCCACACTGCTCCAACATGACCTTGTCTTAACTTACGTCTTAACTATATCTGCAATGACCCTATTTCCAAATAAGGTCAAATTCTGTGGCTCTAGGAAGGACATGAATTTGGGGGAGACACTAGCCAACCTAGTATAGTCTGCCCTCGGGCTCCCCAAAATTCACATCTGTCCCACATACTAAATATCCCCAAAAGTCCCCAAAGGTTTTAAGTCATTCCAGAATCAGCTCTAAATCCAAAATCTCATCTAAATATCATCAACTCCGAAAAGCCCAAATTTCATCATCTAAGTCATTTACGGGTGAGACTTGGGATATAGTACGTCCTGACGCAAAATTCCACTCTGTCTGTGGAGCTGTGAAACCAGAAAACAATTCTATTTCCAAAATACAGTGGTGGGACAGGCATGGGATAGGTATTCTCAGTCCAAAAGGGAGAAAGAAGAGGGCGAAAGCATAAAGGGGTCACGGGTCCCAAGCGAGTCTGAAATCCACTGCACAGCTCTAGGTGACAGTCTAGCTTTATTAGTCAAGTCTAAAATTTTCCAAAATTAAAGAAAAGGAAAAATAGCTCCCTTTTCTCTAATATAAGAACTTCAGGTTTAATGCAGAAAAAATAGGAACAAACAAACAACAAACAAATATCACTCCTAATTCCATGACATAGAAGTAACCCACTGTTCACATTTGGTGCATTTCCACATATACATCATTTATTTTTCATATTTTATCACTTTTTTTACATTATGCCTGTACTACATATGTAATGATAAAGGAAAACAATGTATATGATATATATGTATATATATCATATACGTATATATGATTCTAACTATTTTGTCTAAGCAGTGTCCCATACCACATATTTCTTAGTCTCGTTACAAACAGCCTTGTTGGAAGAGGCAGGTGCAATTGCAAGTGATAATCCAGCCACAAGCCACCAACCACCATGGAGATCCACTGGAATGGGAAGTTTTCTAAGAATAGAATGAAAAGTTACCTTTTCAGATGAAAGCCCCAGGTTTTTTCGGCTTTCTGTACAGTGACTTGCATTCTTTTTTTCCTCCTTCAGCTCACCATAATGGAGGCTCTAAAGAAATCAAACTCTGAAATGTATTATCACAATAGGTTGTAAAGGAAGATAATCACCAAAATAATTCTTTGAGCTAAGGTATCTGCAGCTATCAGAATCTGTAGAGTTGTTTATTTTTAAGTATTGACTAAAATTCTGGAGCTGCACATCAATTCTGGGAGAGATATTACTCCACCAAATAAACATGAATTTATTTTTTATTTTTAAATTTTATTTTTATTTTTTTAAAGATTTTATTTTTATTTATATGACAGAGAGAGACACAGCAAGAGAGGGAACACAAGCAGGGGGAGCAGGAGAGGGAGGAGCAGGCTTCCCACTGAGCAGGGAGCCTGATGCGGGGCTCGATCCCAGGACCCTGGGATCATGACCTGAGCTGAAGGCAGACGCTTAGTGACTGAGCCACCCAGGCACCCCTTAAATTTTATTTTTTAAGTAGGCTCCACACCCAGCATGGAGCCCAACATGGGGCTTGAACTCATGACCCTGAGATCAAGACCTGAGGTGAGATTAAGACCTGAGGTGAGATCAAGCCCAACTGATGGAGCCACGCAGGTGCTCCTAAATGTGAATTTAAAAGAAACACCCCGGGCACCTGGGTGGCTCAGTTGGTTAAGCGTCTGCCTTCGGCTCAGGTCATGATCCCAGGGTCCTGGGATCGTGCCCCACATTGGGCTCCCTGCTCTGCGGGAGGCCTGCTTCTCCCTCTCCCTCTCCCCTTGCTTGTGTTCCTGCTCTCGCTATGTCTTTCTCTGTCAAATAAATAAATAAAATCTTAAAAAAAAAAAAAAAGAAATATCCCTACTTACGATTAGAAACAAACTAGGAGAAATGGGCAGAAGACATGAACAGACATTTTTCCAAAGAAGACATCCAAATGGCCAACAGACACATGAAAAAGTGCTCAGTATCGCTCGGCATCAGGGAAATCCAAATCAAAACCTCAATGAGATACCACCTCACACCAGTCAGAATGGCTAAAATTAACAAGTCAGGAAATGACAGATGTTGGCGGGGATGCAGAGAAAGGGGAACCCTCCTACACTGTTGGTGGGAATGCAAGCTGGTGCAGCCACTCTGGAAAACAGTGTGGAGGTTCCTCAAAAAGTTGAAAATAGAGCTACCATATGATCCAGCAATTGCACTACTGGGTATTTACCCCAAAGATACAAAAGTAGGGATCCGAAAGGGTACGTGCACCCTAATGTTTATAGCAGCAATGTCCACAATAGCCAAACTGTGGAAAGAGCCAAGATGTCCATCGACAGATGAATGGATAAAGAAGATGTGGTATATATATACAATGGAATATTATGCAGCCATCAAAAGGAATGAGATCTTGCCATTTGCAACGATGTGGATGGAACTGGAGGGTATTATGCTGAGCGAAATAAGTCAAACAGAGAAAGACATGTATCATACGACCTCACTGATATGAGGAATTCTTAATCTCAGGAAACAAACTGAGGGTTGCTGGAGTGGGGGGTGGGGTGGGAGGGATGGGGTGACTGGGTGATGGACACTGGGGAGGGTATGTGCTCTGGTGAGTGCTGTGAATTGTGCAGGACTGTTGAATCTCAGATCTGTACCTCTGAAACAAATAATGCAATATATGTTAAGAAAAAAAAAAAAAGAAGAAGGTAGCAGGAGGGGAAGAATGAAGGAGGGGAAATCAGAGGGGTAGACGAACCATGAGAGACGATGGACACTGAAAAACAAACTGAGGGTTCTAGAGGGGAGGGGGGTGGAGGAGGGGTTAGCCTGGTGATGGGTATTGAGGAGGGCACGTTCTGCATGGAGCACTGGGTGTTATGCACAAACAATGAATCATGGAACACTACATCTAAAACTAATGATGTAATGTATGGGGATTAACATAACAATAAAAAAATTTTTTAAAAAAGAAACAAACTAGGATTTGGATTAAAATGGCTGATAATACAATGTTGAAAATTACTCAAGATAGCTTATAAAATTCCATCTATGTATTTGTATCTTTAAACACTTGCTCTGTAAATTCACTTTTTTGAGTTAAGTTTTGATAATAATATTTAAGTTCAATTATTTAATAAAGTTGTCTTTTTTCAATTTAAAAATAAATAAAATGCTAGTGAAATGCAACAATCCCCCCAGCCTAGCATCAATCAGCTTCCCTTCCATCAGACCATGCATCTTTTGCCCACAAGTGTTTTTATTAACTGGGATACCATCCATCTCTGTGCAACTTTATGAAATGTGTTTTGGCTTGGAGCACAGAAAATCCATTTAGACATTAATAGTCTAGTTGCGAGTTATGTTATTCATTCACAAGAGTAACAGCAGTGTGCTGTGATTTTTTTCCAGCATTTCCCCCTTAATTTTACTGGCTAATAAAATCCAAACACTGGAACCTTTTGCCCAGAAAGTGGCACCAAAGGAAAGCAGCTGCCCACCCAGACCCCCAGGGTCTCTTCAAGTAAGACCAGAGTCTTGGGTGAAGCCCCAGGGGAGAGAGGAAGACCTGCTCTCCAACCGCTAGCCCTCCCCAAGGGTCAGCCAAAGTTTCTCCTTTGCTCTTCCTGACTGAAGGAAGAAAACCCGGTCTCCCTGTAGTTCTAGAAATTCAAAATGGTAGTATCACTGCAAAGCATTCTTCATTTACTTCTTTCAATCAAGCGTTCTTTTTCTTCCAAACCCAACAAGCAATTCTGAGCAAATAATGATGTGCCAGATTCTGTGTGAGGTGGGCGTACGGAAAGGAGCTCATTGTTCAATAGGGGAGAGAGGTACATAAAGCAGTAATTGCAACACAACCTGATAAGAACCGTAATGAGACAGGAGCAAAGTACAAGAAAGCCCAGCGGATATTTGGCAGTCACACTAAGATTTAAAAAGTATAACTATTTGTAAAAATAATGACCAAAGAGCTATTATTTATCCTAGGGTCAGATATATACAAGAACATCACCTCAACCCCATTTGACAAATGGTGAGGGACATGAAGCAATTAACACAAGAAAAAAAGAGTAACAAACAGGAAGTTTTCAAAGATCCTCTATTTCATTAGTCTTCAAAACACAAAATCAAAGCAATGAAAACAAAAACTTATAAAACCCAATTCTCGGAAGTCTACAGAAAAATTAAAAACTCCACCTCATCTAGTAGCAATGTAAATTTATACAAGACTCCAGGAAGACAATGGGGCAATATGACACAATTCAAAACAATAGTTATCCTTCTAAATCCAGGATCCCAATTCCATGGAATTTATCCTAAGGAAGAAATTGTAATGAAGAAAAAAAGCTACATGTCTAAAGGTATTTGTCACTGTCATTTATATTAGTGAGAAACTGAATATGACATACATACCTAATACAAGGGGAGGTTTCAGTAGATTACAAAAAATAATTGGAAAGTCTCTGTAGCAACATGAGAAATGATTTACTTGTTAATATAAAATTTAATAAGAGGAAAACACAAAACAGTACATGATAATAAATATAACTCTAGTCCCTGGTCCCAGGTGGGACTCCAGCGTCAGAAACCTTCAACTAGAACAGGTTTCAAAGTGATTTGGCAAACGTTAGGCTAGGTAATTCCATGGCTCTTCTCTTCTATGCTTCCTTCTCCCTAGCCACCTCCCACCCTTGTCATCCTCTGCTCTATTTATTCTATTTTAAGATTTTTTTTACCTCTTCATCTCCTTCCCTTTGAGGTAGAAACTATGTCCTACTCAGTTTTGTAACCACCTACCCCTTCACCAGCCACTAACAAAATTCGATACAGTCATGATTCTTTATTTACTTAACAATGTACGAATATGTGATGAGGGGAATGCAAAGAAATGACAATAATTGTGTTAGGCTGGTGAAACTGATAGAACATTTTTAAAAAATATTTTTCTTTTATGTTTTGTTTTACAATTTTTTTTAAGGCAGAATCTCAATTGCCTGGATAGGATTTCACCGTGATATCTGAAATCAGGCTTTGGGTATTTATGTCCCATATGAGTAAGCAAGTTTATCTGGAAAAATAAATTTATAAGCTTAAATGACAAGCCAAGACATTTTTGGAGAAAAGTAAGGAAGAGGGCCTTATTTTATAGATATTATAACTTCCTTTAAAGCTATCGTTATTATGTGAGTGAGAGAGAAGCCAAGAACCCCAACACCTCACTGAGTGTGACTGTGTTGTTTTATTATCACTGGAATAGGTCTGACTTGAAAACACACACACAGCGAGTACATCCAAGTCTTTAATGGTGCTGGACACCCACACATTTTTCACTGTGAGCCATGATGAGTCTGAAGGACCACACTTGGCAGAACAGTATAGGACCTATCTTGGACATGACTCAAGTTCATAGTGAGGCGTCCTTTATTGCCCTTCTCCTCTTGTCAGCAATGCTCCGAAATGCTCGTTTTATGATATGGCTTTTAAAGGAATTAAGCTTGAATAGCACAGAATTGTATAATTATGTTACAATTCCGTTGCAATTATTAACAGATCCCAGTCTGCTACATCATTATTAGGTAATGAAGATGATGATAATAGTAATGATAGCTAACATCCAAAGTCTGTTTACTGTGTTCCAGTTACAGTGCTAAACAGTTGGGAAGATGATCAGGCCACTATCCTGCGAGTTCATGTGTGCTACTTAATTACCATGAAAAATTTTAAGAATTTCAGGTGGCCATAGTCTGGACGCAGATGAGTCACATTTTGCTCCCAGAAATCATACTGAATGCACAGGCCAGTGTCCACATCCCCACATGGCAACAATGGGCAGAGGCTGAATTACTGAGGTTCTCTTTAGATAAGGCATGCACTTCCTACTTCACCACAATCCTCACTGCTCCCTATTGAGCTTATACTCCAGCCTTCTTCACAGCTTGCTTGTCTCCTTCCATTTGAATTTTCTACCCCTCCACCTAGACATCATGACTGCAAGTCAGGCATCTCCCACGAAATGGTACAATGCCAATAGGTAGACATAAATCTAAAAGGAACATTGGCAATCGTGTAGACTGATAGATAGCTTTTCCAAACCTTTCATAGCAGTGAAGTGTTTCTTCTAATGAAATCTTACACAAGGCCTGATCTTTAAATACAAAGAGAAGTTGATCTGGCTGAGAATGGGAAAATGCCAAGAAGGACCCAATCTTCTCCCCACCCTCCTCCCTCACACCCTCTGTAAGACCCCTCAACACTCTAGGGGTGCTGGTAACAGTCCAATCTCCTGATTACAAAGCAGAAGACACAAACAAGTGAAGTCATCTGTCCTCAGTCACACAGCTAGTTAGGGGTGGAGAACCCAAGTCTCTGATAAATGATTCAGTGTTTGGCAGCTTCTTCCATTAAAGAGTTGTTGAATTTGTAGAATGGAAAAGAAAAATTGTAAGTAAGAATAATGATTCTCTATTGGCTGCTTTTTCCAAGCCCTCGTTTCTCCATGTTACATACCTTTATTAGAAAAGTTTTAAACTAAATAGTTAAGCATAGAATTAAGAAAACCACATGGTCCTAGAGCAGAAAGGAATATCAGAAGTTTTTTTCATCCCACCCCTTCATTTTACAGGCCAGGAAAATGAGGAATTTCTTAAAACCAATTTCCCCTCTTAGGTGTTCCCAGTTACCATCCCATTCATTATATCAAGTACTGTTACATCTTGACAGTCAGAAGCCAGGGCTCTTTATTTTAACCAGTTTCTCTATGAAAATCATGAAGTTAAAACCTAAATTAAGGTTGTGATTTCTTTCTTTCTGTGCTTTTCTTCAGTCTTTGAAACACACTCTCCCAGGTGGGCATTCAAACATCTCTTTACTCCAAAAAGTGCATTTACACACTTAAGGGAAGATTTCCAGGAGAATTCAAGTCAAACTATCTGTGGTCAAGAGCTTTTATTTTGAAATTTCCAATGAATCTTCTGATAGACCAATAATTTGTAAAATACAAGAAAATCCAAGTAAGAGACAAATTGAATTTTTAAAAGACTCACAAAGTACAACTTTTTAATTATTAGATTCTTTTTTTTTTTAAGATTTTATTTATTTGACAGAGAGAGACACAGCGAGAGAGGGAACACAAGCAGAGGGAGGGGGAGAGGGAGAAGCAGGCTTCCCGCCGAGCAGGGAGCCCGATGCGGGGCTCGATCCCAGGACCCTGGGATCATGACCTGAGCCGAAGGCAGACGCTTAACGACTGAGCCACCCAGGCGCCCCTAATTATTAGATTCTAAACATAAAATTACTCTATCAAATTGCTAGAACAGTTTTTAACCACCTACTTTCTATTCCTGTGTTCACCCCATTGTGAACCAGTAATACACACTTCATGAACAAGTCTTGGAGCTACTCTGAGTAGCTCCAGATAAAGCACCATCCAGGTGGTTGGTCTGGATATAGGGCATGAGAGTGAGACCACTCATATGAACCAGGTAATGCTTCCCACCTTTTAATCCCAGCCCAGCCAGCCATGGTTGGGTCCTCAAAGATCTGGGCCATGGTCTCTGCACAGCTCAGTGGGAAAGAGACATACACAACCCTCTAACTGCACCACTTGGAAAAGAGTAGGGCAGGGTTCAGATCACGGAGGCCATGCAAATGAACTAAGAAATGTTGGGACTTCATCCCGAAAGTAATGGGAAGTTGTTAGACTTGACTTGAATCATATTTGGATATGAGAACAATAGGTCTGCCTGCAAGATGAAGCATGTCCGAGAGGGGAACAAGACTCATCAGGAGGCTTCTGCGATCGTTTTGAAAAGAGATGATATAGCCTGAACTCAAGCAGTAGCAGTAGGGTTTCAAGAGCAATTTAGAGGACTTGGTTATTGATTGAATGTAGGTGATAAAGAGCAGGGAGAAGTCATCAATGACACCCAGGCTTTGGCTTGAATGACTACATGGCTAGTGGTACTAGTTATTGAGATGGGGAACCCGGAAGGAGGAAAGTGCTGAGAACAATGAGTCCGATTCCTGACAGGCTATCTTTGAGCTGCCTGGCCCTGCACTCTGACTCATGGTGGTCTCCAAGCTGGAATGCCCACCACTCATCAAATTTAAACCATAAAAAAGACATTGCAACCATAAAAGAGCATATTAAGAACACTAAAGCAACATGGCAAGACATTTATTAAGTAATATTAAGTAAAGTAATAAATTGCAAATTAAAACAAGGTAAAGTTCTTCCCCTGTTAAATTGGCCAAAAAAAAAAAATTTTTTTTTTAATTAAAATGCCCCAAACTGCCAAGGATATGGGAAAACTGGCACTGTCACACATTGCTGGTGGCAATGTAAATCGGTACAAACCTTTTGGAAGGAATTTGGCAACATGCATCAAGAGCCATAAAAGAGTTTGTTCCTGTGACCCTGTAATTCCACTTCTGGAAATCTATTCTAAGGAAATAACTCAAAATGTGGGAGGAAGCACTTCATACACAAAAATGTTTATCATAGCAGAAGCTGGAAACAACCAAAATGTTCAATAATAGGAGATGCATTAAATAAGTTATGATACATTGATTTGTTGGCCTCTCACACAGAATGAAGCAGCTCAGTAATGAAAAAGAATGCTTACACTAGAATGTAAAGTATGTGTGGGTAATACATCTCTGCTTCCATCCTTCTTGCGGAAACAATTTCCACGGGAAAAGGACTAGAAGGAAATGATCATGATGATTGGGTTACAGTGATGAGTCCGTAGATAATTTCTAAAGTTGTTTTAAATGAATTTCCCTAAAGCCATTCATTGTAAGTGGTCAAAACGCTTGAATAAGAAAAACCATAGTGTATCAGGAAGAAAACTGGTAATAAGAAAATTGTATTTGTGTTAGTTATAAAAAAATAAAGTGTAAGTTTTCTCACGGACCAGGAATGGAAAAGACCATCAGTAAAAGCAAACTGTTGATGTTTTGGGGTAAAAGATTTTTATATTTACAATACTACAATTAATTATAATATTATGTGTGAACTTGTAGTTATTTCAAGCAACCTACCCAATCTTCAAAACCCACCTCAAAGAACTTTTCTTTTCTCTCCTTTTTTTTCTTATTATTGAAGTATAATTAAGAGGTAATGCTATATTAGTTTCAGGTGTACAACATAGTAATTTGACGATTCTATACATTACACCATGCTTACCACAATAAGTGTAGTCACCATCTGTCACCACTCAATGTTATTCCAATATTGTTGACTATATTCCCTATGCTGTAGTGACTATATATTGACTATATTTCCCATTCCCTATTTCATCTCCGTGACTTATTTATTTTATAACTGGAAGTTTGTACCTCCTAATTCCCTTCATCTACATTGCCCACCCTCCTACCCACCTTCCCTCTGGCAACCACCAGTTTGTTCTCTGTATTTATGAGTCTGTTTCTGCTTTGTTTGTTTGCTTGTTTTGTTTGTTAGATTCCACATATAAGTGAAATCATATGATATTGTCTTTCTATGTCTACTTTATTTCACTTAGCATAATACCCTCTTGGTCCATCCATGTTGTCACAAATGGCCAGATTTCCTTCTTTTCTATGGCTGAGTAATATTCCATTGTAGATATATGCCACATCTTCTTTATCCACTTATCTATTGATGGACACTTAGGTTGCTTCCATATTTTGATTATTATAAATAATGCTGCAATAAACATAGGGATGCATATATCTTTTTGAATTAGTGTTTTCATTTTCTTTGGGTAAATACCCAGTAGTGGAATCACTGGATCATAGGGTAGTTCTATTTTTAACTTTTTGAAGGACTTCCATCCTGTTTCCCACAGTGGCTGAACCCGTCTGCATTTCCAGCAACAGTGCTCCAGGGTTCCCTTTTCTCCACATATTCATGAACACTTGTTATTTCTTGAAAGGCCTCTTAAGGCTTTCCTCATCTTCTAATCAAACATTATTTCTCCTTCCTTGAGCCACCATGGCATTTCGTTTTCATTCTTATATGAGTGGGGCCCAGTAGTTCTCAGACTTCAGTGTGCATCAGAAGCTGGTGGCCATTGCTGGATCTCACCCCCAGAGCTCCTGATTCAGGAGATCTGGGGTGGGGTCTTAAAATTTGCATTTCTGGCCATTTTCCTGGGATGCACCTACTGAAAGCCATGGTAGGAGTAGCTGCAGATACAGTAGAACACCCCCCTTCCCCAGGAGAATGTCTGCCAATTGGAACACCTTCTCGGAGACAGACACATTCTCAGGGAGCAGTTACCCATGGTAAATGGGGAGGCACTTACCCCATGTGCTAAACTTCTCTGGAGACTCATCTGGAAGGCAGAATCAGTGAGCCCGACCCAGCCAAAAATTCAGTCTACTGCTCTGGCTCCTCCCTAGCATCATGGGAGTTTGTCCCATCAGCTTTCAAAAGTTCAAATAAAGTAGAATACACTGAACACACTAGGTGGGGATGGGGAAGACATAAATAAAGCTTAGTCCTGGCCCCAAAGTCACCAGTGGCACCCATACGCAAATGCAGTACACAGTCCCATGGAGGAGAGATGAGGCGGCATCAGCTTTGCCTGGAGGAAGGGAGAAAGGCTTCTCAGAAAGAGCTATATTAGAACTGTGTCCTCGAGGACCAGGAGGAATCCACCTGGCAAAGATGGGAACCAGGTGAGAGCAATCCGGGCAGAGGATGCAGCCAGGGCAAAGGCTCACAGATTAGACCATACTGGCCCACTGGGGGGTAGCACCTACCCACCTGGGGGTGTGAGGTTTGTGCAGGGTAAAGGATGAGGTGGGGACAGCTGGGAGTTTGGGGTCGCCTGAACACAGTGCTAAAGGCAAGGCTTTTATCTGATAAACACTAGGGAGCTTTGGACAACAGCAGTGTTTAGGAAGAACCAGAGGGACAGGAAGGCAGATCAGAAAGTACACATGTCATTGGTGAGGGTGACGAGGGCCAGGACAGGGGGCTGTGCTAGAGAGGACAGGAAGGGACGGCTTGAGAGATGTTGGGGGTGGAAGCACAAGGAGCCAAGCCTGTTCAGCATTGTGAATCCTTCCAAATCCCTTTTACACACCTACCCCCACAGCCCCCCAGCTCCCCGGCTCCCCAGCATATCCTTCTTCCCTCCTTAGCTGTTAAATTCTAAAGCAAGGAGATTCCAAATGCTGACTACATCTTCCTTGGCCCATCTCAGCTTTTGGCAAATAAATTGGTGCCGTTCCCCAGAAAGCTTTTCTTGAACTTCATAAAGTTAGCAAAGAGAAGAAGTGTTAACAGTATGATCTGTTGAGTCTCAAATTCTAATCCCAGCCCTCACACTAACCCAGCTTTTTCACTCCCTGAAGTTCTGCCAAAATCAAAAGAGAAGGTCTGTGCCAGACACAAGTAATTCCAGCTGAACAAGCACTCAGAGGGTCACGGAGTATTGCTGTGCTCACAAAACGTCCTGCCGCTGGGGAACAGGCTTGGGGCGGCAGCTGGGGCGTGTGGCAGTGCGTACGTGTGACACAGGCAAGAAGAGTGAAAAGAGGAGTTTTCTTTGCTAAGTAAATATTCCGCTGTTGACGCCGAATTATGTGAGCCTCGAAGAAGACGGGTTTCATTCATTTATTAAAAGAATGGAGAATGAGAGAAGGCATGATTTGGTCTTCGAGTGAGAGACATAAATGATTTAACCCCGGCAGCTTGAGAAAAGTCAAGGTGCGAATGTGAAGCACATTCTTGTGTGGCTATAATGCATGTAATCCTTTAGAAAGACCATTGCATCTAATCGCTACAAATCACTCTAGAAGGCAAATGTTATGCCCATTTCACAGATGACAGAGCTGAGGTTTAGAAAGATGAAGTCATGTGGCCAAGGGAATGTGTAAGCAAACTTCATCACAGTGAAGTGCAGACCATATGGAAGAAATATTCTGACCGACTTGGAAAACAGAAAGAAAAAATGATGCCAATTCCCTTACTTTTGTATATGACTGTAGAGTTTGCAAGGCACCCTCATATCCATTATTCTCATGGCACACTCAGGAAGGCCCAGTGAAGAGGATGGTGATAGTCCCATCGCAGAGATGGGAGAACTGAGGGTCAGGGAGAAGGGAGTTGAACATTGAACTGCGTCCAGACTCAGCTCCTCTTCCAAAGAGTGAGGCTCTGTAAAAAACATAGGGTATGCTAAGAAAGAGAAGAGGGGGCGCTTGGGTGGCTCAGTTGGTTAAGTGTCCGACTCTTGGTTTTGGCTCAGGTCATGATCTCAGAGTCATGAGATCCAGCCCTGGATCCAGCTCCTCACTGGGCATGGAATCTGCTTGAGATTCTCTCTCCCTCTGGCCCTCTCCGCACCCCCGCTTACTCACTCTCTCTCTCTCTCTCTGAAAGAAAGAAAGAAAGAAAGAAAGAAAGAAAGAAAGAAAGAAAGAAAGAAGAAAGAAAGAAAGAAGGAAAGAAAGAAAGAAAGAAGGAAAGAAAGAAAGAAAGAAGAAAGAAAGAAGGGAAGAAAGAAAGAAAGAAAGAAAGAAAGAAAGAAAGAAAGAAAGAAAGAAAGAAAGAGAAGAGCATTCTCAGGAGAAAGAAGACAGGGAAAAAGGCCCTCAGGGAGACTTTATGGTGTATGATAGAGAGCCCAAGGTCCACGCGTGCAGGTTACTCGGCTGTGCGATGGTGCTGTGGTCGTATGTGTCAGGCCTGGAGCCACGCCACTAGGATTTGAACCCAGATTCTGCCATTTAGCCGGCCGTGCCTCAGTTTCCTCATCTGTCGGCGCTGACAGTAACCTTCCCTCCTCCACAGAGAATGCTGTGAAGAGTGAGCATGGGAGAAGTGCTGAGGAGAGGGTCCCGGGCACGTAGGATCTTCAGGCAGTTTTGCTGTTGCCCCATTGTTACTGTTGTTACCACTACGACTACCATCAGCGAGTCCTGGGGAGGAAAAGGTCGGAATCTCAGCTTGTGAAGTTTGAACCTCATCTCAGCCTGTTCGGACAGCTATAAGAAAGCGCCACAGACTGAGCGGCTTGTTTATAACAACAGAAGTGTCTCCCTCACAATTCTGGAGGCTGGAAGTCTGGGGTCAAGGTGCCGGCACGGTCGGGTTCTGGTGGGGATCTTCTTCTGGGTTGCAGACTGCTGACTTCTCGTGGTATCCTCACGTGGCAGAAAGACGGTGAGAGGCTGTCTGGGGTCCCTTTGACAAGGGCACTAATCCCATTCCTGAGGGCTCCACCCCCATGACTTCATGACCTCCAAAAGGCCCCGCCACCTAATAACATCACATTGGGAGTTAGGGTTTCAACATATGAATTTTGGTGGGACACATTTGGCTCATTGCAAACCTGAAGGAAAAAGAGTAACAGGAGGCCAATTTTAATTAAAACAGGATAAAAGTGTTTGTGGTATGACAATGAGTGTGGCTGGCGTCCGCAGGGATCCCCGCACACATTTCCCTGTGTGGACTAGGACCCCATCCGTGGGCTGCCCCAGCTGCCTGCACTTCTCCCGTCACCACACTCACCCCAAAGCACTGTAAGTGCCTGATCCTTGCCTGCCTCCCCGGCTGGACCATGCTTGTCTTCCTCACTGGTGCATCTGGCATCTAGTACACTGTCTGGCACCTGGTGGGTACTCAGTGAATATCTTCCTGATGAACGAATAATAAATGACACCCAGTGGAATGACAGTTTGGAGAGGAAAGAGTCTATACAGAGACCAGCCAAGAAGCAGGTGCAAGAGGCAGATGCAAGACTCTGGGTTAGGACGGGAGAGGGAGTTAGGAAAAAATAAGAAACGTGAGAAGCATGCGAAAGAAAGGACAGATAGGGCTTTGTGAATGAGGGACTGTGGGAGTTCACAGGAAAGGAAGGTCAAAGTGGACTCCAGCCCCGGGGTCCCAGACACTGGCAATGACCCTTTAAAAATGGAAAGAAAGAAGGAGACGTTGGTTCGTGAGAGAAGATCCAGCCATAACTTTGCCTTGTTGAGCTTCATAGAAGTTGCTGGTGATGCAAATGGAGTCATACGAGACAGTATGGCGTGAGAGGTACCGGCTAGAGGTGGGGGTTCAATGAGTGACTCTTCTTCTGGGAAAGGGGCAGCAGAAGGAGCGGGTAGGGACTGCCCAGTCTAAGAAGGCATAGAGCAGAGAGGAAAGAGGTGGATGGTGAGGAGCCCTGGATGGAGCAATAGGACCATCATTCCCAGGCTGTATTGCCTCATTTTTGCCCCAGGCAGCCCAATCCATCTGGTGGAGCTGGCTTTACCAACTCTTGGTCCTGCCCGATGTCCTCTTTCACTCTACCTCCTCTCCCTGCCCTTCTCCGCTCCTCCCTCCCCTCCAGCAGTCACCCCATCTTTTCTCTGCTTTACCAAGAAAATCGTAAAATACAAGCAAGAGGAAGGCACATTTACCAAGTGTCCTAGAGAAAGGCAGTGCTTAGCTCTTGCAACCACTTAGTCTCCTCTTCCTTTTCTCCTCAGTCCATACTTGCCCAAGACCTGCCGATGAAAGAACTGAATCAGAAAGGAAAGCCATTTGTACCAGAAAACCAATTTTGCTTAAAGCGCACAAAAAGAAGAACACGCCATTTAATTTTTGTTTCATTTCCTTGCAACATTTTATTTCAAATTGTGGCTGCTGTGAACCCACAACATCTCACTGCTTCCTTTCTGCAGGAAAACTGCCTCTAGTGGGGTTCTCAGAAGAGAGAAGGCACAGAGCCGTTTCTGCATGTTTCTGCCTCCCTGTGGTAGGTGGAAAATCCGCGGAAAGAAAGCTACTGCTCATCCACACTACGAGACAATGCAGGGAAGATCGACTCTGGAATCTAATACTCTTAGATTCACAACTGACTCGTTGTGCTTCAGAGCTGCTGGCTCCACTGATCCAACACAGTGAGAATGACTGCCCTCGGGAGACGGTATGATGATGGTGTAACGTGGTCAGCGACTTGGCCCAACTTCGGCGCTCCCTGAAGACAGGCCCGGTGGTCCTTGCTGCTTGTCCCAGGAACCGCCAAGCCTCTGCTCTCTGCAGGCCTCTAGGGGAGCCACACAGGGACACAAGCTAGGGACCCGCTCCCAAGGGAGCTTTCTACCTAATGGTTTCCAAGAATTTTCACTTTATTATTACATTTTTTCCGACTTCAGTCTCATCTGACTAAAATGTAGAGAGACCTCACAAATTTGGAGAGGCCCGAGCAGCACGTCTTCCTAAGCTTATCACACTCTGTGGGCCCAAGTTTAACACCATCTCCAAACAAAACATCCCTTTCTGGCCAAAAGAAGGCCCTAGAAGGCCTGAACTGTCGACTTCATCAAGTGGTGCACTTGCTTGGAAGGGGGCCAAGCGTGTTGGAGTCCTGGCCAGCCCAAAGTACCCAAGCCACTTTTGGAGAGGGCAGGCGGAAGTGAGGGCTCTGATTTTCATGTTAAATCCCCATTTGGCCTCGGAAATGTTAAAAATAAGCTTTCACCTGCATCTGATTTTCCTCTTTGTTATTGCAACCATTGTCTGTTTGAACAAAGAGGTAGCAAGGGCCTCTTTGAGCAGTTCACAGAGTTCAAGCCAGAGCCCAAATTGGAGGGACACAGATGTTAATGAACAAGGGGAGCAAGCAAGAGTGCCACTGGGAATCAAAACACTTCCCCAGGATTGTCAGGCCACACTCTGCTCTGTCAGCGGCCCCTCCTGGCTCTTGGGAGAAAGACCTGGGAGCCCCCTGTGCATGTCTTCTTCTGCAACGAGCTATTAGAGGGAGATGGTGATCCAGCCCTCCCCCGGCCCCCGTTTTTCTTCCCACTTGCTTGCATTTTGGAGGCACCCATCAAATTTGGGGGTGGGTAGCTTAGTTACAATAGAATGAGAAATCACAAACTAAACACTACAGAATTTACTGGCTACCTTGGAAGCAGTATGCTATTATAGAAAGAGCCTGGGTTTGGGAGTTGGATAAACCTGGGTTCAAATTCATTTATTTTCAGTTGTGTGACCTTGGGCAAATTACTTGACCTCTCTGAGCCTCAGTTTTTTCTGCTATAAAATGGGCATAAAAACAGCATATTGGTTAAGGCAATGCTAACTGCTGTAATAAACACACACACACAAAGTTACTTGGCTCTAACATTGTGGAAGTTCGTTTCTGATTCGCATAAAGTACAAAACAGGTATTCCTAATCTGCAGGCTACTCTCCTGCAGGAGAGGAGTTACATGCCTACGTCCTTTCTCTGTCTGGCTTCCCCATTTTCTAAATGGCCTCCAGGTCATCAGGCTTTGTAGACGTCAATCCAAAGGTGGGAGGAAGATGATGGAGGACTGTGGCCAGTGGAAGAGTTTTATACTACGCCTAGAAACATCACACAGCACTTCCACTCACGGACTAGTGGCTATAGCACAGGTATGTGGCTGCGATTAATTGCAAAGAACACTTAGAACTGAGGTCCAGATGTGTGCCCAGGAAGATGGGGAAACAGGTTTGGTGACCATCTACCTAGTCTTTGCCACCTACACCAACTTTTCAGGGCAATAATGGGACTAAAGGAAATAATGACTATGAAATAAGGCAGCTCTCAACACAGGCTGTTTCCTTTTCTCTTTCTCCTTCTCCAGGGCCAAACTTTTGCTCGAAGCAATGAGAGAATCTTCATTTGTAATGACTCACAACAGGAACAGCTGGTGCCAACAAGCTCCTGACCCCCACCCACCGCCCTCGCCCGACATTTCCCCATTGCCAACGCGGGAGACCCTGAAATCGTGCTCCTGCTCCTTCCCCGCATCTTCCAGCACTCTCCCCACAGCCTTCACAGCTTCACCAGGTCCCTACTCTTCCATGAAATTGGAAATTGCAGCTGTTAAATGCAGGGTCAGAAAATCATCACTTAAGGACCAGGTGAGGTAAGTTACCGGTGGTGGTACTGTGTTTCTGTTAAATTTTATTCTTCATGCCTGCAGGTGGGTATGCAGTCTCTCACTGCCGCAGTCCCCACCCTTTCCTGTTGATGACATCGGCCTGGCTCATTGGTTGACCTGCCTGGTTCCTGGGAACCTTTGGATTTGATGCCCCCCAAGACCTCCTGGGGGCTCCCTGGGTCTCCATGCAGGGCTGCCACTCTCAAGCCCAGCACCCTTTTCTTGGATGCATTCCCAGTCGGCCCCTCAGACCTCACGGGTTTTGCCTGTACCCTGAGTCACACCTTGTCTCCGCTTTCTCTTTCTGTACATACACACGGCTTCAGGGATACCCTGCTCGTGACTTTCCCAAGTATTGCCTTGTCCTCACCTTAGCATCGGTTTCATTATTCATCTGGGCGAAAGGGTTCGCGAGCAACATCTTACTGAATATTGTGGTTTCGGAGCATAGGAGTGGATGAGGTGTCACCAGCTTCTAGAGGGTTGATCTTTGTACAGTGTGGCCGGTTAGCGTTTTTACCTTGTTTCTAAGAGCAAATGTGTCCCAAATGCCAAATGAATTCGGAATGAATGTTATGATCCAAGCCTTTCATAACTTGAGAATTGCGTTGATCAAAGTTCTTATATGGTGGAAAGCTCACAGACTTCAGAGACATACGGACTTCAATTTAAATCCTGGCTCTGTCACCTTCTAATTGTATGACTTTGGGCAGATTATCTAAACTCTCTTAAGCATGTTTCTTTCTCTGTAAATTGAGGAGATAGTCTTGTTTAGAGTGTTGGTACAAAGACTTCGTGAAAGCATGTATATACAGCTCAGAGCATAGTGATGATACCAAGTAAACACTCATAAATAACAATTATTATAGCTTGCCTAACGTAAGGAAGCACTAGGTTGATCTATGCTGTTTATTAAGTTTCATTTTTTACTTTTTTTTATTGATGTATAACTGACATACAATGTTATGTTAGTTTTAGGTGTACAACATAGTGATTTGACATTTATATATATTATGAAATGATCCCCACGATAAGTGCAGTTACCATCCGTCACCATACATAGTCATTACGGTATTATTGACTATATTCTCTATGCTGTACTTTGCATATTTATTTTATAAATATGTGACTTATTTATAACTGGAAGTTTATACCTCTTAACCCCTTTCACCTATTTTGCCCATCCCCCCACCCTCTGCTCTGGAAACCACCAGTCCCGTGTATTTATGAGTCTGTTTCTGTTTTGTTTTGTTTGTTTTGTTTTTTTAGATTATTTGTTAAATTTTTAAAGTCACCTTTTTTCCATAAAGTTTCAACATATAATTAACCTAGGTTTACTATGGAAAACTAGAGGAAAGGAGAAACTTAAAAGGAGAAAATAGAAATCATCCAAAAACCATACTATTCAATAAAAACCACTATTACCATCTTGGTGGTTTTCCTCTCAGGATTTTACTATGTACATGTATCCTTTACATCATTGGAATTAAGCTAACTATAATGTTTCACATCCAACATTTTCCACTTAAAACATAGTAAGCATTTTTGCAGTAAAAATTCTTTACAAATGCTAGTTTTTTTAAAGATTTTATTTATTTATTTGAAAGGGAGAGTGAGAATGAATGGGGGGAGAGGGAGAAGCAGACTCCTTGCTGAGTGCCGAGCCTGCGGGTCCCAAGACCCTGAGATCAGGACCTGAGCCGGAAGTCAGAGGCTTAACCTACTGAGCCACCCAGGCACCCCACAAATGCTAGTTTTAAAGAATTTTAAATTCAAGGAAATTTTTAAACTATTCAATAGTTTATTTATCCATTCCTTTAGAGCTGAACATTTAGATTATTTCCATTTTCTTACTCTCATGAACAATACTTCCATATAAAATCCTGCAACTTTTATTTTATCAATATTTGTGTTTACTTACTTAAAATAGCTTCCTAGAAGTAATATTGCTAAGTCAAAAGGGATGTACATTTCTAATCCTCTTGCAACAAGCAGCTCAGTATTTCCTTCAGAAATTCTATTACAACTTATTCTCTGGAGTGTTTTAAAATTCATGCTGTTGCTTTCCTATTCACTTGTGCAGGGAGCCCATGAGTTGACTCTATGGCCAGGGGATGGTAACTTTGTAGAGTGCACAGTTTGGGGGGAAGGGGGCGGAGGGGCTGCCCGGCATGCACTTTCTTTCCCTAACAATGCCCTGAATTCCTTTGGGGGAATTGTTTCTGCCCCTTTTACAGTTTTGGTGTACAGAGTTGGAAGGGTCCCCTAGGCAGGAGACAGAATGACATTGAAGCCAGCTGCAGGAGCACCACCCAGGCTCTGCCCCCTCACCACTGGGCTGGAGAGCAGTGCTCTGTGCTCCTGGGGCAGGAGCCCTCTTTCCATAAAAGGTTCACCCTCCACCCGAAAGCCTCTCTCCATGGTGGTGGGTCAGGCCAGTGCTGGAGCCTTTGGATAATACCCTGGCTCTTCCTTTCCTTTCCTTAATCCCAAAGTAGGCACAGAGAAGGCACTTAATCCCACAGTGCCAGGTGCAGAGACAGTGTCCAGCACATGTTTGTTGAAATGACCTTGGAGGGGGACTGAGAGAGCCTAAAAGAGAGAGACCAAAGGGCTGTATTATGCACCATCTAACTGTCTCCTGGAGCCTTGTTCTCAAAGAAAGCTCCTGGAGAAATCCATGTGGGTCAAGGCTGATGTCAACTTTTCTAATGGAAGGCTCATCCTGCCATCTAGTGGTGGGCAAAGGGAGCTGGGCAGGGACAAGACCACAGCAGAGGATAGTCAGGGTAGGATGAACCTGCAGTCCAGAAGGCCACAAGTGGGTGGGCACGTCAGGGGAGACCCAGAGCACCCTGGGGACCCCACAGAACTTGGGGTGCCATATGAAGGAGGCAAGGGCAGGAATTATTCCCAATAATATTTACAGCTACTGTTTATTGAGCACTTACTGTCTGCCAAGGACTATCCAAAGTGCTCTTTGGGCTTTCCATCTTTTGGTCCTCCCATCAGCCCCTTGTGAGGAGGGGAACTAGGGCCAGAAAAATCAAGTGACTTGCTCAAGTTCCCACAACTAGTCAGTGGCACAGGGAGGGATGAAATCCAGCATTATCTGACTTCATGGTTTAGGTTTCTAGGAATATTTCTAAAATCCAGAGAGACAGAGAGAGAGAGTTCCCCTGTGTCCCTTCCGTTTTCATCACCCCAGCCCCACCCTCACCCAACCCATTCCCTGGGCAACAGAGGGCGGTTTTGTTCACTGTGGTGCACAAACCTATTTTCACCTCGGAGCCTCTCTTGGCTCTCCACGTCCCTACTCGGAGCAACTCCAAAGGGAAGCCTTCCCCTCCTAAGCCTGGAGATTGTTGGCGGGGAGGACAGGTTGGTAGTGGACTCCTTTGTCTACTGTCAACAGATATTAAAATACTGTAGACTTCCTGTCACAGTTCTTTTCCCTTTTTTGCTTATGGGAGAGGAAGACGCAAACTAGGCCCCTACCAGTCCTCTCCTTTCCGATGAGCCACTGTAAATTTCGCTTCTAAGCCCAGAAAAGGTTTCATGTGCCTTCCAAGAACAATGGTGGGGCTGGCCCAGGGCTACCCTAGCCTTGTCCCAAGGCCTGAAAGGACCACCCAGCAAATACACAAGGGGGGCAGGGAACCCCCCGGCCTGCAGACACTCCCCATTAAGGGATGCTGAGCCTTGTTTAGGAAAGAGCAGACATTTTTTTCTGCCTGGCCCACCCAGATGAGTAATAAATTGCCTATTTTTAGTTTAGGGTTTTGTTTTTCTTTTCCCTTTTTAGAGATCTATCCAGAACCATTTCCCAGGGTTGAGAGCTTCAACCGCCTAGAGTTTGTTGCTCAGGGGACAAGGAAAGTGCTCTTTGAAAAGAAGAGTGGTCCTCAGATGCACTGTCTGTGACTTCCCCCCAAGAACCAAGATTGCCTCCAATAACTTCAGCATCATTCATTCATTGCACTAACTTCAACGTCATTCATCAATAAACACTTGCCACTTGATGCCTAAAGAGCCAAAAATGGTTGTTGTTTGGCACTGCCCAGCTCCTTCTCCTCTGGGCCGGATCCTAGGCCACTACATCCTCTCACACAGAGAGCACATCCCATCCTGGCTCAGCTATTCTCAGCACCATCCACGGCCTGCCTCACCTCCTCTCCCAGAAGTGGACAACCTCTCGTCCACGAATCACCAGTTGCTGGTTCTTACCACTCTCCAACCTATGCACATATTTATTTCCCTTTTCTTATAGTGATGTCATCAATTACCTTTTTTACTCATTTAGTCAATCAATACTTGTTGGTCACCTAACCTGTGCCAGACACCAGGACAAAGATGAGTTGCAAGTCTCTCAGAGCCAAGAGAAAACTAGTAAGTAAGACAATTACAGTATGGCGTAGGAAATGTGAAGCTGGAAATATACAAAGATACCATGGAGTCCCTTCCCTCCTTCTCGTTCCACTTTCCTCCCTTCACCTTGGCCTCGCCTCAAGCTCCTTGCCTTCACCCGCTGTGGAGCCTCTGGGTTTCACTTTAATTAAATGCTTAGATGGTCCCTCTTGCCCTGGCTTGACACAGACCCAGTCACAAACCGAAAAGGACCAATGGCAGCCTTGGGAGCCTGGACCGCCCTGACAGGAAAACACCCAGGAGAGAAGCCCACAAATGTACCATCAGTGCTGACGCTAAAAATCAAGCTTGTGGAATGGATAAGTGAAGGATTGATGAACGAATAGATGAATAACTGAATGATGAGTCAATAGATGGTTTAACAAATGAATCAGAGAATGAACTTCCATCCTTGAAGCAAAACTGAATTTTAGAACTTACAAACACTTGTGCTTGCTCATTGAACACTGTGTTCCCCCAAAAATCCTCTACAAAGATTGTTTTTAAAGAATTTATTTATGGTGGCAATCCTTATATCAGACAAATTAGATTTTAAACCAAATACTGTAATAAGAGAGGAGGAAGGACACTATATCCTACTTAAAGGGTCTATCCAACAAGAAGATCTAACAATTGTAAATATCTATGCCCCTAACATGGGAGCAGCCAATTATATAAGGCAACTAATAACAAAAGCAAAGAAACACATTGACAACAATACAATAATAGTGGGGGACTTTAACACCCCCCTCACTGAAATGGGCAGATCGTCTAAGCAAAAGATCAACAAGGAAATAAAGACCTTAAATGACACACTGGACCAAATGGGCTTCACAGACATATTCAGAACATTCCATCCCAAAGCAACGGAATACACATTCTTCTCTAGTGCCCATGGAACATTCTCCAGAATAGATCACATCCTAGGTCATAAATCAGGTCTCAACCGGTACCAGAAGATTGGGATCATCCCCTGCATATTTTCAGACCACAATGCTTTGAAACTAGAACTCAATCACAAGAGGAAAGTCAGAAAGAACTCAAATACATGGAGGCTAAAGAGCATCCTACTGAAGAATGAATGGGTCAACCAGGAAATTAAAGAAGAATTAAAAAAATTCATGGAAACCAATGAAAATGAAAACACAACTATTCAAAATCTTTGGGATACAGCAAAGGCAGTCCTAAGAGGAAAGTATATAGCAATACAAGCCTTTCTCAAGAAACAAGAAAGGTCTCAAGTACACAACCTAACCCTACACCTAAAGGAGCTGGAGAAAGAACAGCAAATAAAGCCTAAACCCAGCAGGAGAAGAGAAATAATAAAGATCAGAGCAGAAATCAATGAAATAGAAACCAAAAGAACAGTAGAACAGATCAACGAAACTAGGAGCTGGTTCTTTGAAAGAATTAACAAGATTGATAAGCCCCTGGCCAGACTTATCAAAAAGAAAAGAGAAATGACCCAAATCAACAAAATCATGAATGAAAGAGGAGAAATCACAACCAACACCAAAGAAATACAAACAATTATAAGAACATATTATGAGCAACTCTATGCCAGCAAATTAGATAACCTGGAAGTAATGGATGCATTCCTAGAGATGTATCAACTACCAAAACTGAACCAGGAAGAAATAGAAAACCTGAACAGACCTATAACCACTAAGGAAATAGAAGCAGTCATCAAAAATCTCCCAAAACACAAAAGCCCAGGGCCAGATGGCTTCCCAGGGGAATTCTACCAAACATTTCAAGAAGAATTAATACCTATCCTTCTGAAACTGTTCCAAAAAATAGAAATGGAAGGAAAACTTCCAAACTCATTTTATGAGGCCAGCATTACCTTGATCCCAAAACCAGACAAAGACCCCATCAAAAAGGAGAATTACAGACCAATATCCCTGATGAACATGGATGCAAAAATTCTCACCAAAATACTAGCCAATAGGATCCAACAGTACATTAAAAGGATTATTCACCACGACCAAGTCGGATTTATCCCTGGGCTGCAAGGTTGGTTCAACATCCGCAAATCAATCAACGTGATACAATACATTAACAAAAGAAAGAACAAGAATCATATGATCCTCTCAATAGATGCAGAAAAAGCATTTGACAAAGTACAGCATCCTTTCTTGATCAAAACTCTTCAGAGTATAGGGATAGAGGGCACATACCTCAATATCATAAAAGCCATCTATGAAAAACCTACAGCGAATATCATTCTCAATGGGGAAAAACTGAGAGCTTTCCCCCTAAGGTCAGGAACGTGGCAGGGATGTCCACTATCACCACTGCTATTCAACATAGTATTGGAAGTCCTAGCCACAGCAATCAGACAACAAAAAGAAATCAAAGGCATCCAAATTGGCAAAGAAGAAGTCAAACTCTCACTCTTTGCAGATGATATGATACTTTATGTGGAAAATCCCAAAGACTCCACCCCAAAACTGCTAGAACTCATACAGGAATTCAGTCAAGTGGCAGGATATAAAATCAATGCACAGAAGTCAGTGGCATTCCTATACACCAACAACAAGTCAGAAGAAAGAGAAATTAAGGAGTCGATCCCATTTACAATTGCACCCAAAACCATAAGATACCTAGGAATAAATCTAACCACAGAGGCAAAGGATCTGTACTCAGAAAACTATAAAATACTCATGAAAGAAATTGAGGAAGACACAAAGAAATGGAAAAACGTTCCATGCTCATGGATTGGAAGAACAAATATTGTGAAGATGTCAATCCTACCTAGAGCAATCTACACATTCAATGCAATCCCCATCAAAATACCATCCACTTTCTTCAAAGAAATGGAACAAATAATCCTAAAATTTGTATGGAACCAGAAAAGACCCCGCATAGCCAGAGGAATGTTGAAAAAGAAAAGCAAAGCTGGCGGCATCACAATTCCGGACTTCCAGCTCTATTACAAAGCTGTCATCATCAAGACAGTATGGTACTGGCACAAAAAGACACATAGATCAATGGAACAGAATAGAGAGCCCAGAAATGGACCCTCAACTATATGGTCAACTAATCTTTGACAAAGCAGGAAAGAATGTCCAATGGAAAAAAGACAGTCTCTTCAACAAATGGTGTTGGGAAAATTGGACAGCCACATGCAGAAGAATGAAACTGGACCATTTCCTTACACCGCACACAAAAATAGACTCCAAATGGTTGAAAGACCTCAATGTGAGACAGGAGTCCATCCAAATCCTAAAGGAGAACACAGGCAGCAACCTCTTCGACCTCAGCCGCAGCAACTTCTTCCTAGAAACATCGCCAAAGGCAAGGGAAGCAAGGGCAAAAATGAACTATTGGGACTTCATCAAGATAAAAAGCTTTTGCAAAGCAAAGGAAACAGTCAACAAAACCAAAAGACAACTGACAGAATGGGAGAAGATATTTGCAAATGACATATCAGATAAAGGGCTAGTATCCAAAATCTATAAAGAACTCATCAAACTCAACACCAAAAGAACAAAGAATCCAATCAAGAAATGGGCAGAAGACATGAACAGACATTTTTCCAAAGAAGACATCCAAACGGCCAACAGACACATGAAAAAGTGTTCAATATCGCTCGGCATCAGGGAAATCCAAATCAAAACCTCAATGAGATACCACCTCACACCAGTCAGAATGGCTAAAATTAACAAGTCAGGAAATGACAGATGTTGGCGGGGCTGCGGAGAAAGGGGAACCCTCCTACACTGTTGGTGGGAATGCAAGCTGGTGCAGCCACTCTGGAAAACAGTATGGAGGTTCCTCAAAAAGTTGAAAATAGAGCTACCATATGATCCAGCAATTGCACTCCTGGGTATTTACCCCAAAGATACAAAAGTAGGGACCCAAAAGGGTACGTGCACCCCGATGTTTATAGCAGCAATGTCCACAATAGCCAAACTGTGGAAAGAGCCAAGATGTCCATCAACAGATGAATGGATAAAGAAGATGTGGTATATATATACAATGGAATATTATGCAGCCATCAAAAGGAATGAGATCTTGCCATTTGCAACGACGTGGATGGAACTGGAGGGTATTATGCTGAGCGAAATAAGTCAAACAGAGAAAGACATGTATCATATGACCTCACTGATATGAGGAATTCTTAATCTCAGGAAACAAACTGAGGGTTGCTGGAGTGGGGGGTGGGGTGGGAGGGATGGGGTGACTGGGTGATGGACACTGGGGAGGGTATGTGTTCTGGTAAGCGCTGTGAATTGTGCAGGACTGTTGAATCTCAGATCTGTACCTCTGAAACAAATAATGCAATATATGTTAAGAAAGAAAAAAAGAAGAAGAATGTAGCAGGAGGGGAAGAATGAAGGGGGGGAAATCGGAGGGGGAGAAGAACCATGAGAGACAATGGACTCTGAAAAACAAACTGAGGGTTCTAGAGGGGAGGGGGTTGGGAGGATGGGTTAGCCTGGTGATGGGTATTGAGGAGGGCACGTTCTGCATGGAGCACTGGGTGTTATGCACAAACAATGAATCATGGAACACTATATCTAAAACTAATGATGTAATGTATGGGGATTAACATAACAATAAAAAATTTAAATAATAAAATAAAAAAAAAAGAATTTATTTATTTATTTGACAGAGAGAGGGAGAGAGAGCACAAGCAGGGGGAGAGGCAGGCAGAGGGAGAGGGAGAAGCAGGCTCCCACCGAGCAGAGAGCTGGACGCGGGACTCGATCCCAGGATCCTGGGATCATGACCTGAGCTGAAGGCAGACGCTTACCCGGCTGAGCCACCCACCCAGGTGCCCCTCTACAAAGAATTTTTAATTTAAGAAATTAAAGCTACTTAAAAGTTCATTGAGAATGTGACGGTGCACTTGGAGAAGCTGGAGCTGCGTCGGGAGAGTTTCAGAACCAGGGTTCAGAGTCATTCTGCAGGAGAACGCTGAATGGCCCCCAACTCATGTGAGGGAAGAAGCTTCAAATTCCTCAGGCCAGAGCCTTTTGAGGCAATTTGACTGCTGTGGGGGGGTGGGGGGGGTACAAAAGGTGATAGGTTTGCGGCTTCTCACTTAACCCAATGGGGATACCACCCTGAACACCAGCTGGAAAGTTATGTGTGAGTGAAAGTACTGTGTCGGATCACCACTGCAGTGTTCCTACTGCGAAGAGAACCACAGGGACACCTTTGGCGTTCCGGCAACTGTGTTCTGACATTATCTCTTCCATAAATGTAGATGCTGTGCTGTAAAGAGGACCAGGATCAGGGAGGAAGAGGGTTGTGTGGTCGGGGGCCTGTATGAACAGTTTAAATGCCCTTCAAGGTTTTCTGGTTCTCTGAGATAAGCTAGCTGAAGGTTTGGACTTTGGGGTTTAGTCTCGGGGGGAGCCTGGCATCACGATCTGGCTTCGTTTGAGAGACACGGCACATGCTGGCCATTTCCTCTGCTGCAGGAAATCCCAGCTTCCCGTAGGCTTTGGGGGGTGATCTTTTAAGAACAAGTTAAAAGACAGGGAATGCTGTAGCCCACATTTAAAATAGTTTGAAATGAAATTATTCCCCTTAGTGATGAGACAGGTCCACAATTCTTTGGCCTACCTCTAAAACCCAAGATACTCTCAACATTCTTTATGAGCGACTAGGCAGCACACTGACTTTTCTCAACTAATTTGGTAGCAAAACCTGATCTGAACTTATGTGAAGTTATTTATGGTGTTCAGTGATCCCATTTAGTGGAAATAGTCATATATTTTTCTGCAGAGATATTGATGTGTTGATGACAGTTTCCTGCCCCAGCCCCTGCTGGTGATGTTACATAATACACGTAGACCATAACTTATCTAAAATTGCTGGAAGATCCTGAAAGCTAAATCATTCCTGCCCCAAGTGTTCTGGATAAGGTACTGTGGATCTGTACCCCCCTCACCTGACCGGCTTCCACAGACATGTCCTCATGGAATTAGTCAGGCAGCCCTCTGAGGCAGTCCACCCACCGAGCCCTCTGTGCAGCATCAAGGCTCCCTGACTCTGGCACTGGGCTCTCTCCCCTTCCTTCTGTCTGGCGTCCCTTCCATCATCACTCCCCTCCTTGGTTAGAAACGAGCATTTTGACCATCCCAACCTCTGCCAGGGCCAGGCCCAAACAGAAATGCTGCTGATCACATACCTACTGAGCCACCTTCTGTTACCTTCCACAAAATCCACCCCCCTGAGTCCCTTCTGACACTAACAAAACCATAGATGCCCCACCTGAACCAGCAAAGACCATTTCTAACTATTGGATCCAGTGTAATCTGTCTTTAGTCTCCAGAAATAAACTCTCACCTTGCTATGCCACTTGGCTTTAAAAAATGTGACAGACACAAACAACTTATATAAAACAGAGATCGTCATGTGCCATTTTTATAATAATGAAAAATCAATAACAAATTACATGTCCAGAAAAAAAGGAATGATAAAATAAATGTTGATACATTTTCTCTAAGAATATTATGCTGCTATTAGAATTAATGTTTTCGAAGAAGTTTAACAGAATAGAAAAACGCACATAATATAATGTTAAGTGAGAAAAAAACAGATACAAAATGGTACATATGTGCTATTTTAATTTTATTACATAAATACACTGGGGAAAGACTAGAAGAAAATGTGCCAAATCTTAACAGTTGCTATCTCTGAAAAATCAAACGATGTGACTTTTATTTTCTTTTTTACAATTTTCTGTATTTTCTGAGTTGTCTGCAGAAAGCATTGTTATTTTTGAAAGCAGAAAAAAATTAAAATTTTAGTGAGTTTGGAAATAGAACACTATATGAGAAGCTTGAAAGATGACTTCTTGTCTCCTCGGGTCACTCTCTCATCCTGTAATTTGGATTACTAATATCCCTCAGTCAAATAAGAGATTCTTTTCTGCAGATTTTGGAAGGAAGGAGATTTGTTCTGTTGTGTCTCAGTTCCTGAGAGAACCGTGTTCCTTTTGGGATTAGACAGACAGTTTCAGCCAGACCAGCATCGCTAATGGGAGTTTGCTCTGAGGCGGGCATTCACTGAAGTTAATTAAGCCAAAGGCCTCCTCTGACCAGACTGGGGAGAGAGTCAGACTTCCAGGGCTGGAGCGCCACCTTGTGGCCACATGCATCCTTCCCCACTCAAGACAGTGGAGAGCGTCTTCAAGTCAGCCAAGTTACTAAGAACAGCATCAACCACTCTGTAGAAAACCCAGCCTCTAATGCCCTCAAGCTTTCGGTGCCAGAGAAGTTTCCGCTGCATTGTGAAACAACTTGGTGTACCAAGAACAGTCAGGCACCAGGTATACAGTTGAAAGATGCTCGGAAGGTCCTGGGCCCTCCAAAATAATGTCTACTCAGTCCTCTGAGAATGAACACACACACTCACACACGCACACACTCACACCGCATGCTCACACTCCTTCACTTTTCTCCCCTTCTTCCTTACAGAACTCAAACCCCGCAACACAAATTGAATATAAGACCGAGATGCAAATGCCCTGGGAGAGGGGTCAGTCACGGAGAAGTAGATTTGTACCCAGGTACAGCCGACTTGGCAGATCACCTCAGAAGTCCATTTTTTGCATGGGGTTGGGAGTAACGTATTTTCTCCAGGAAATTGTGTGTGGTTTTTAGTGAGATTCCCCACATGTGGTTTTGTGGCTCGATTGACAGCTACAATAGCTTCCCCTCTCCAGAAAAAAGAAATCCCTTGCTTCCAGTACCTGACGCAGAATTAGAAATCTAGATACCCCTGCAAGACTCACTTGGACCAAGAGGTGCAGATAAAAACAAAAGTCAACTTCTATCCCTAACTCCAGGAATCATTTTACCGCAGGGATCAACAAGCTTTTTCTTAAAGGGCTAGATGTAAATATTTTAGGCCTTGTGGGCCATATTGTCTCCAACTATTCAACCATGTCACTGAATCATGAGCACAGCCACAGGCAATACATAAACAATGATGTGTCTGTGTTCCAATAAATCATTATCTACAAAAGCAGGCTTGGACTCTGTAAGAAAGAAGGGACCCCCTACTCTGAAGAGATGTTAGTGCTGGATTGGACTTTAGAAATCATCCAAACAACAGTCTCATTTCACAGCTGGGAGAACCACAGCCAAGAGAGGCAAAGAGCGTATTGGTTAATGCTTGCCAGCTTGAGAGAAGCCATGGGCCCTCCTTTCAGCTCTGACGGACTCTGTGTGAAGCACACACAGACATACACTTCCTTCTCAGAAACCCTGTTCTCTTTCCCCTTCCTTGGAGAAATGGTGCTCAGTATCATCAGTTCCTCTTGCTTTTCTGTGAAAGGTCTGTCCTTGGGGTGCCTGGGTGGCTCAGTCGGTTAAGCATCTGCCTTCGGCTCAGGTCATGATCTCAGGGTCCTGGGATGGGATGGAGCCCGCGTTGGGCTCCCTGCTCAGTGGAGAGCTTGCTTCTCCCTCTTCCTCTGCCTTCCTCTCCCCCCTGCTTGTGCTCGTGCTCTCTCTCTCTCTGTCAAATAAATAAATAAAATCTTAAAAAAAAAAAAAAAAAGACAGGTCTGTCCTAGCCACACTCTAGGCCAGGCCATTCCAGCCTGTTCCATTCCTGAGGGCTTACTGAGTGCCAGACCCCCGTGCTGGGCACCTCCCCTGTGTTCCTCACTTCATCCTTGCAACAGTCCCAGGAGAGAGAGATAACGTTTTTACTTTTTTAAAAAGACTTTATTTATTTATATGACAGAGAGAAACACAACAGAGAGGGAACACAAGCAGGGGGAGAGGGAGAGGGAGAAGCAGGCTTCCCGCGGAGCAGGGAGCCCGATGCGGGGCTCGATCCCAGGACCCTGAGATCATGACCTGAGCCGAAGGCAGACGCTTAACGACTGAGCCACCCAGGTGCCCTGATGTGATAACCTTTTTAAACATATGAATAAACTGAGGCTGGAGAAGTTACTCTCTTGCCAAGATACCTCTCTTCCACAGATAGATAAGGAAAGAGCCAAGATTTGCTTACTTCCCCCAAAGAGCTTCTGGTTCACTCATGCTGATTCTAGAATTTAACCAGACCGGCCTCAAGGACCACCTCCCGGCCTCTTTCTTCTCCATGAAGCCTTCTCCTGCCCTTCTTTGGTCACCTCTAGCACAGATCATGTGAGCAACCTCCTACTTTCCCCCACATTTGCTCTGATCCAGCCATACTGGCTATTCTCTTTGCCCAAAAACCTCTTGCCCTGAATATTCACAGAGCCCATTATTTACCTCCATCAGAAGGTGCTCAGATGTCGCCTTCTCCAGGAGACCCACCAGTTGTCTCATTTAAATCTCACATCCTCTCCTTCCTGCTATCTCTCCACATATACTCACCCTGCCCTGGTTTTTCTATAGCACTGTCACCTTCTCACATACATATATTTTACTTCTCTAGTATGTTTATTATCTGTCATCTCTACCAGAATATGAGCTTCACGAGGGCAGAGCACTGTCTGTTTATTACTGATTCCTCAACAAGGGACTGGCAAATCGACAAACATATTGGCTAGTTTGATCCTCCAAACAACCTGATTTGCCTGAGGTCACTCAGCCAGCAAGTAGCAGAAGTGGGTTCAAACCCTCATCTCCAAACCCAGTGCCCTGATACAGCCTCTCATAGATTCCCAGAATCCCAGGCAAGAACCCAGTGTAGACATGACCTAACCCCAGCACGCTTTTGTTTTTTAATGAAGAAACTAAGTCTATTGAGTCTATTGACTCACCCAGTCAGCTAGAAGGCAAACAGCGAAGACAAGAATCATGGCCCCTGATTGTCATTCCAGTAAAAGTGACCTCAGGCTTAGCAGCCAGGGACTAAATACCATATTTTGTCTTTTGTAGCAAAATTCACTTCCTTAGATTAGAACTTCTAGGCAAAATGTCTGCTCACTCCTTGGATTAAATTATATTTTGTATTTGTCAAGCAGCTGGAGCCTTTTGAGGCACTCAGAGTCAAGTCTGTTCTGACTTTGAGATTGGTTTTTACTTCAGGGTTGACATTCTTGGGCCAAGGTTAAAAGCAGCTGTGGGACAATGGTAAAGAATATGGCTCCGGAGCCAAAGTGCCTGGGTTTAAGTCCTGGTTTTGCCTTCGTGATCTTGGGGAAGTTACTTAGTATATCTGTCCCTCAGCTTCCTCATCTGTAAAATGGAGACAGCACAGTGCCGGGTACCTAGTAAGTGCTTAGTAAATGTTACTTATTCCTATAGTGGGGGGTGAGATTTGGGGATACCTGATGCTGGGCTTTACAGACTTTGGGGCCCCTAATGGGACTGGGTACTAGCAGAAGTAAAAGGCATCATCTTTTTACTGAGGGCCCATCCAGGAAGTGTCAGGTGAGCTGGCTTCTGAAACTTGGTAGAGGCTTGGGAAGAAAGAGGGGTGAAGAGATGTGCCACATTTATAGACTTATCTAGTCATTTGTTGAACTATGACCGGAGTTGCCTACGGGGCAGGGGAGGTGCTCCTGGCTCTAGCTCAGGTCTACACTGCCTGCTACCAGTTATGCTTCTGAAGAGTCTTAATGATGTGCCAAGGAAGAAAGGCTAAGTTGCTACCACTGATACTGCAGTCTTCCCTCCATGCCCCAGAGCCACCTCGGACTGTGGGCAAAGAAAATGTCCCCAAAGGGATGCCAGCCAGGGGACTGGCAGCATTGGAATTCCCAGGAGTCCTCGTTAAAACTACAGCCTCCCAGGCCCCAGCCCAGACCTGTGGAATCAGGCTCTGCAGGCAGGGCTGGGAACCTGCCGCTGGGGAGCCAGGGTTCCTCGAGGGATTCTGACCGTGGGGCCCAGGTCAAGAGGAGGTTGCTTTCCCTGCTGCCACAGAAGGTCAGGTGGATGAGCTAGAAGTCATCTTGTCCAACTTTCCCATCAGACATGAGAAAGCTTAGGCTTGAGGTCACAAAGCTAACTACTTATAGAAGGAGCATCAGTATGTCAAGATTGGAAATGTAACCCTTTGTGTGCTCAGTCCAAGATCCCATTCTCTGTGAAGTCCATGACAATCTGCTATCCCTCTCAGCACTTCACACAGAGCTAAGCACATAGGAAGCACTCAAATGTCATTGTCCACTGAAGAGAGGAAGCCAGGGAAAGAGGCAGGAGAGAAGGGGAGGACAGCAGGTGTCTGGCTAACTCGAACTGCAACCTTCCAGGAACACCTGGCTGCCTCAGTTGGTAGAGCTTGTGACCCTTGATCTCGGAGTCGTGAGTTTGAGCCCAGTGTTGGGCACAGAGCTTACTTAAAAAAAAAAAAAAAAGACGGAAAAGAAATCATTGCAACCTTCCATTTGCTTAAGGTGTCGTAATCACGGCCTTCCACATGGTGAGCAAGTTTTCCAAAAGGCTGCCACGCAGACAGACACTGGTCATGGGGACGCCAATGGACCAGAAATACTCCTCTACCTCCCCCTTCCCATCAAAGTGGGGCACCTCCAATTTGCCACCTACTCAGGCACTTTACCTTCTCCAGGCTGCTGTGTATCACCGGCTTCAGACCTAGGTGCTTGGTGGCCTCTGCCATGAGCTTTCCCTAAGGGACAAATTCTCTCTATAGATGACTAGATTTGCATAGAGACTAGAGGACAGTTGCTGGGTCCCCTCTACCCCCTCCTTTTCTTACCGGTCTCCTTGGAGAGGGAGCTTTTCCAGTATCAAAATATATTTAAAGTATCCTACGAGAGACCACCAGAATTAGCAAGCAGAGACTCCACTCTGCCAAAATGCTGAAGCCCGCAGCCTGCTCCCACTAGAGCTGGAAGACCCTAGGACGCTGGGGAGGTGGTGGGGAGTAGAACAGGAAAGAGGGGAGGGGAGCTGAGAAGAAGGAGTTCCAGGGACCTCTGGGAAGCTGAGAGGCAACCTGGTGGGAACAGTCCAAATGGGCCCCTCCCTCTGGCTCTCAGTGTCTTTATGGTCGATTGCCACATTTACATATATAAAATATGGTTTTTGGCTAATGGAGTCTATCTGCACATCATTTGGATATGGAGGGCATAATTGAGGGAGATATAGGTATATTATACACTTTACAGTTTGTTTATACAATTTATTAAATACGTAAAATTTGTATGTATAAAATATATACTTACAGACAAATATATCTATCTTCTCTTTTTTGTGTTTTTAGTTCCAAATTTTCCAAAGCACCTTCATTTCTCTTTCTCTTTTACTCTTTCTTCCTTCTTTATTTTGACTGTCTTCTTTCGTCCCCTTACAAAACCCATGTAGCAGGCAGAGAAGACATCAGTAATCTGGGTTAGTAGATGCAGAAAGTGAGGCAGAGAAGTGACTTGTGCCCCTCAGTTCCATAGTGAGTGAAGATCTGAATTAGAACCCAGAGTTCCTAAAATAAGCCCACCCAAAGTTTATCACTAAAAGACAAGCTGTAAATGGTGGAACTCATTTAACAGACATTCCTTAAACGGCTCAATCCTGCTCTTAATTTTTTGAATTGTGCTACTTCTGCAAGAGGCTGAGCCCATCTGTTATATTTTTAAAATCCAATTTTCATATTTTTTCTAATTTATACATCTATATCATTTTCAAATAGTACCATTAAGGGGGCAAAAGTAAATCTTATAATGACAAAGCAGTTCCCTGAGCCCCAGTGCTGATAACTGCTCTCCAGAAGTAACCATTTTTATCTCTTAGCTGTTTCATTATTCCTAAATAACATATTAACTCGGCAAAGTCTTGATTTTTTTCAGTTTATGATATCGTTTCCTAAATTCCTACTATGAAAGCTGAGTTCTCATTTCTAGCGTTCTCTCTCCATGTCTCTCTCACACACACTGTCCACGGCCATCACCACTGCACGTATACACAATTTCCTCTTGTTCATCCTCCCAGCGCCGTAACTGTGGGGTTGGATCAATAATCAGGGCTTACACACAGCTGAAGCTGAGCCATGTGACATTCTATGGTTACATTTGCTTTTTCTACAAACTTTTGTTTTCCCAGGAGTTAATCGTTGTGGGCTTATTTGCTTGTTAATTTCTTTTTCTGTGTACCTGTTACTGATTCATCCCCAAATTCTCTGCCAGAAGTGTGAATATACTCATTACACTTTTGTTCTTCCCATTCCATTCTCAGGGTAACCTTAATATGTGGGGTGTCCTTCCTGCCACCCCTCGTATTCCATCTACAAGCAAATGGGAACCAGAGAATCTAATGACAGATTCCATTACATGGTTCCTCTCAAGTATCCGAGGTCTGGAGATTTGGACAAGCGACACATAACCCTGATTTCACAATCAAAGACACCTCTACCAAGCACCCAAAGTACATATATTTCATAAATGCCAGTGGGATATAGTGGAGTGAGGTCTATATTTTTGCCCAGACAGAAGGCCTCCCCTCTTCCAGGGAGGGCAGAGCAGCCAGGGAGGATGAAAGGAAAGACCTCAGAGGTGGTTGCCACCTGACATGCTTCTTTCTCTCAGTCCCTTGGCTGAGATGGTCCCAGAAGTTGGTCATGACAAAGGCCTCCTAGGCACCTTTTAAGGCGGCATCCACTTCCTCATTCAGGTCTCCTTTTACCACCTGGGCACCAAGGTTCCAGAGCGCCAGTGCATTTGGTGGAATCACAAACTTGGTCAGTGCTCTCCCAGCCAACTTTTTGCTCCAAAATGGCCCTGGTCACAGAGGCATTCTCAGCTCCTGCAGGGTCAAGGAGAGAAGAAACACAGGAAGGATCAGGAAGAAAGTTCACTAAAAGAAGTTGAGCTCCACTATTCAGAGTAGAGCTGCTGTAGTAGCTGCATCAGAAGGTGTCCCCCTGGCTCCCCACATTGGTTTTCAGACTAGGTTTCAGAGGCACCTTTGCAGAAGTCACAGAGAGGAAGGATGGGAGAGGCTTGAGGCAAAAGGTATCCAAATGAGCAGGGTGCCAGACCCTGCCCCAGATTCAACTGAGCAACCCTACTCTTAGTGGGTTAAAGATTTTATTTTGAGATTCTTCATACAATTTTATTTTCAAAAGAGGTTCCTAGTATGTTCTCTTTCCTAAGATAAATATACTAATGGAATACAGTCAGATATATCACAAGAAAGATACACAGTGTCTCTGCCATTCTAAACTACACACAATCCTACACTAGCCGGGTGGAGAATTCTCAATACCATTCCAAGCAAACATGCAAAAGAGACAAAGATTTATATTCAAGGCAGTTTATCTGTAGCATTATTTGAATTGAAACGAACTGGACACAATCTAAATATTTGCCACTAGGGAATCAGTTAAATAAATTATGGCATAACCATAGGACAGAATGGTATATCTCCATTAAAAATTACATTTTCTAAGAATTTTCATAATATGGGAAAATATAACATAAAGTTATATGATATCAATAGAACAGAGAACTGTGATTCCAGGTTGTAAAGAAAAATAATTACACACACAACACACACACACACACACACACACACACACACAGAGCCTAAGACTACTGAAGGCTTTTACACAATATGTTGGTGTTGGAGCCCAAGGACTGGGCATAACATGACGGTATCACACTCACGTTTTTCTTACAGCTATGACATGCACATTCTAACGATTGACTGAAAAAAAACCTAAAAGTCTATAAGGACACAGCAGCACTGTTCGTGATAGCCAAAAGTTGGCAACAACCCAGTTGTCCATCTAGAGTAGACTGGATAAAGTGTGGCAGATTCGCACACCAGCATGCCGCCCAACAACAAGAATAAACAAACTCTTCCAACATGCACCCTGGAAGCATCTCACAAATTAAATGTGGAACAAAAGAGTAAAGGAACAACTATCATATGATTCAGTTTACATAAAATTTAAAAGGAAAAATTAATCTATGGTGATAGACATCAAAATAGTAGTTACTTTGCAGGATAGTGACCCAAAGGAGCTTAACAGGGCCTTCTGCAGGGCTGATAATGTTCATTTTGTGAAAATGTATCAAGCTGTGCAGTTAAGATGCGTGCACCTTTATATATATATAATATATATGTACATATACATATCTATGCATGTATGTATATACATGTATATGTACAAATATACACAAATATTTGTATATATATGAAATATAATACAAATCTTATATATAGATATATAATATATAATTATTAATATAAAATATGTTTAAATTATTAATATAAAATATTTTTAAATTAATACAAATTATATATAATTATTATAAATAATATTATATATTATGATATATAATATATATGTTATACTTCATAGAAAGTTTACTTCAAGGAAAAATAAGAAGTTTAAAGTGACCCAACAGGAGAAGCTAAAATGGGCAGCTATATTCTGGGTGGAAACAAAACCTGAGGCTTTTTAACTAAGCTAATCCCCACCAGGGCAGGTAGGGACCCGTTAAGACCATGTGCTCACGGAAAACAATCAGTGCCTTTTTCTTTTTTTTTTTATTATATTATGTTAATCACCATACATTACATCATTAGTTTTTGATGTAGTGTTCCATGATTCATTGTTTGCGTCTAACACCCAATGCTCCATGCAGTATATGCCCTCTTTAATACCCATCCCCCTCCCCCCCTCCCTTCTAGAACCCTCAGTTTGTTTCTCAGGTCCATAGTCTCTCATGGTTTGTCTCCCCCTCTGATTCCCGCCCCCCTTCATTTTTCCCTTCCTACTATCTTCTTCTTCTTCTTTTTTTTTTAACATATCATGTATTATTTGTTTCAGAGCTACAGGTCTGTGATTCATCAGTCTTACACAATTCACAGCACTCACCATAGCACATACCCTCCCCAATGTCTATCACCCAGCCACCCCATCCCTCCCACCCCCCACCACTCCAGCAACCCTTAGTTTGTATCCTGAGATTAAGAATTCCTCATATCAGTGAGGTCATATGATACATGTCTTTCTCTGACTTACTTCGCTCAGCATAATACTCTCCAGTTCCATCCACGTCATTGCAAATGGCAAGATTTCATTCCTTTAGATGGCTGCATAATATTCCATTGTATATATATACCACATCTTCTTTATCCATTTGTCTGTCAATGGACATCTTGGCTCTTTCCACAGTTTGGCTATTGTGGACATTGCTGCTATAAACATCGGGGTGCATGTACCCCTTTGGATCCCTACATTTGTATCTTTGGGGTAAATACCCAGTAGTGCAATTGCTGGGTCATATGGTAGCTCTATTTTCAACTTTTTGAGGAACGTCCATACTGTTTTCCAGAGTTCAATGCCTTTTTCTTTGTAGTTTGAAGGCATCCTGAGCTGATGTCCAAGCGTTTGCTTAGGGTTCCCTTGATGAAAGGAGTCTGTGGGGGCGCCTGGGTGGCTCAGTTGGTTAAGCGACTGCCTTCGGCTCAGGTCATGATCCTGGAGTCCCGGGATCGAGTCCCACATCGGGCTCCCTGCTCAGCAGGGAGTCTGCTTCTCCCTCTGACCCTCCCCCCTCTCATGCTCTCTGTATCTCATTCTCTCTCTCAAATAAATAAATAAAATCTTAAAAAAAAAAAAAAAAAAAACATTTTAATAAAAAAAAAAAAAAAGAAAGGAGTCTGTGTTTTTGGTCCACCCAGTGAAGAGAACGGGAAGGATTCTCTGCTCCTAACGTTCAGCTGCACACCGCCTTGCCTGTGTTTGCCTCTTATTTCCAAGTGTAATTACCTCCACCCAGTCAGCTCTCAGCCAGAAGGTTGTATAACATGATTCAAGCTGCGGAGTATGACCGTCCCGGGTTTAACACCCAGCTCCACCCCTTACTAGCTGCCTGAGCTTAGACAAGTTTTACACTTCCCCTAAGCTTCGATTTCCTCATTTACAGAATGGGGGTTATAGTAGTATTTACTGCATATCGGCATGGTGAGGATTAAATGAAATTAAACCACTTAATCTATGTGGTGTGGTTAAAAGAAATGAACTGCTATTATTTCTCAACCCACTTTGCACTATCCGGTTAGTTTCCTCACTGCAACCAGCCTCTTACCCCACATTGCCGTTCATCCTCTCCAATGCACTAAACTGATATGTGCTCAAAGAGCAGCAGTTAGCTTATCAAAAAGGAAAATATGGAAATAAATCTGCCTGGGGGTGGGGGAGGCATGAAGCACATTTGAATCCAAACAAAAGATTTAGTGGTTAGCCAAGCTTGGAGGGTTTCTGGTCTCCCACTCTCCACCGCAATTTATCTTGAAGAATGAATGACACCTTGACTCTACCCTTCTCCTCGGGTCTTAATGACACATCCAAGGAAACAGAGAAGCTTGGGGGATCTGGAGAGTTTGTCTTGACGAAGGTGAGGCAAATGAGGCACTCACCTCAGTACACAATTTTTTTTTTTAAAGATTTTATTTATTTGACAGAGAGAGAGAGACAGCAAGAGCAGGAACACAAGCAGGGGGAGTGGGAGAGGGAGAAGCAGGCTTCCTGCCAAGCAGGGAGTCCGATGTGGGACTCAATCCCAGGACCCTGGGATCATGACCTGAGCCGAAGGCAGACGCCTAACGACTGAGCCACCCAGGCGCCCCTCAGTACACAATTTAAGGGATCGCCAAAAACTGCATGATGAAGATAAAGATCTTAATGCAATATTTTTAAAAATCAAAATGAATCCCCAACATCCATGGTGAACATATTTCAAAATGTTCAGTAAAGACAGGATCAAGCAAGGCCAGGATTAGGGTGAGGCAGGGGAGGCTAAGTCTCCTTAACATGTACAGGACTCCTGACCATCTTAAATTCTTAGATTTTACCCAAGAGAGCCACTGCTGTCTGGTAAAACATACATTTGTGTAATTTTCTTTTTTTTAATTTTTTATTGTTATATTAATCACCATACATTACATCATTAGTTTTTGATGTAGTGTTCCATGATTCATTGTTTACGTATAACACCAGTGCTCCATTCAATATGTGCCCTCTTTAATACCCATCACCAGGCTAACCCATCCCCCCACACCCCTCCCCTCTAGAACCCTCAGTTTGTTTTTCAGAGTCCATAGTCTCTCATGGTTCGTCTCCCCCTCCGATTTCCCCCTCTTCATTCTTCCCCTCCTACTATCTTTTTTTTTTTTTTTAACATATATTGCATTATTTGTTTCAGAGGTACAGATCTGAGATTCAACAGTCTTACACAGGTCACAGCGCTCACCATAGCACATACCCTCCCCAATGTCTATCACCCAGCCACCCCATCCCTCCCACCCCCCACCACTCCAGCAACCCTCAGTTTGTTTCCTGAGATTAAGAATTCCTCATATCAGTGAGGTCATATGATACATGTCTTTCTCTGATTGACTTACTTCGCTCAGCATAACACCCTCCAGTTCCATCCACGTCGTTGCAAATGGCAAGATCTCATTCCTTTTGATGGCTGCATAATATTCCATTGTATATATACCACATCTTCTTTATCCATTCATCTGTCGATGGACATCTTGGCTCTTCCCACAGTTTGGCTATTGTGGACATTGCTGCTATAAACATCGGGGTGCCCATACCCCTTTGGATCCCTACATTTGTATCTTTGGGGTAAATACCCAGTAGTGCAATTGCTGGATCGTATGGTAGCTCTATTTTCAACTTTTTAAACTAGATGATTCCCTTTCTGTAGGAGCCTGGCCCAGGATCCTTCATCCTGCCAGTTCCCTTTGGAGCAGACTAAGCCTTGGTATACCTGCATTTCCCACAACAGCAGCAAGAGTGTGTGTGTGTGTGTGTGTGTGTGTGTGTGTGTGTGTGTGTTCTCTCCCATTTGAGAGAATGAGGACAAATTCTCAGGGGAGAAAATTGATTAGCCTAACTTGGGTAAGTATCCACCCACAGTCCACTCAGCTGAGACGTTGTGTACCTACTCTGTCCCAGCCACTATGTTAGGTATTAACAAAATATCTTCTCCTTACACCAACCCTGTGATTTAGGTATTACTGCCTTTGCTTTTCAGATGAGGAAAGTGAGTTACATCTAAAGCCACAGAACTAGGATGTGGCAGAGCCGGGATTAGAATTAAGTTCTTCTTTCTGTCTAGATGCAAAGCCCATGCTGTTTTCAATAAACACACTGCCTCCCTTTCTATATAAGAAGGACATGGTAACTGTTCAATAATTTCTCAATATTATAGTAAACTTAAGCTAAATTATTGGTGTTCTAAAAAGGGAAAAATCACTTACCACTTGGAGAGAAGAGTAAAAGGAAAAAATCTGGGGAAGGACTTATGAAAGGCTTCATATCTAATCTAATTCAGATAAGAATTAGGATTGTAGAACTGGGTAAGAAAGATATTCCTGCCAAAGGATAAAGCTTTATAAGCCCGTAACAGCTTTAAGCATTAAAAAGTTTAGATGAAGTTCTTTGCTTGTTTATGTTTCTCAGATTTGAACGGATTTTTCTTATTTATCAAATGACGCATTCCCCTGAAGAAGATTTGGAAAATTCTAGTAAGTGTAAATTAGGATCACTTTCCTCATTATAGCACTACCTTCCGCGAGGGAGCCACATTTAACATATTTGGTCCCATATTTTTTATTCATTTTTGTCTTTATATAGTTGAGATCATTCTTTACATACAGGTGGGTCGCTATTGAGGGGTAAAATAAAGATGAACAAAAATAAAGATGAATAAAATATAATAAAACCATGTTAGTATATTCCAGATTTTACTGGTCAGGACTCTCATTGACAGACACTGATTATGGAAATTATTCAAAAGATATCAGTCAATTTTAGAAACCTCAGAAATTCTGAGAACAAATCTCAGAGGCTGAATGGTCAGGACATGCCTCAGAATGATGCATAGAACTGGTCTGGCAAAGATACCAGGGCTGCTATCCCTGAGCAGGGCCACCGCAACTTAGAGTCACCAACACTGCTGACCCTGGGTGGGGGACAATGGCAGCTTCGAGATAAACCTGTATACAAACGGGAACAGGGGCGCCTGAGTGGCTCAGTCGTTAAGCATCTGCTTTTGGGCCAGGTCATGATCCCAGGATCCTGGGGTCGAGCCCCACATGGGGCTCCCTGCTCCGCGGGAAGCCTGCTTCTCCCTCTCCCACTCCCCCTGCTTGTGTTCCTGCTCTCGCTATCTCTCTCTGTCAAATAAAAACAAAACAAAACAAAACAAAAAAACAAATGGGAACAAAATTTACAATAAAAGCAGAACCATATAGAAGAGGACAAGTTATTTAATACCCAATGTTGGGGAAGCTGGTGATACCTCTACGGGGAAAAAAAATAAAACGATCTATGTCCCACACCACACACAAAAGTAGACTGTACTTGGAATTGAACCTAAATGTGATAGCTGAAAACAGCAGACAGAACAAAGTATAGAACGTCTTTGTAACTTATGATCATGGAAAGATTCATAAAAAATTCATAAACAAAATTTCTCAGTACACTGGTAGCTAGTTTAACACCTTAATAGGGAAGGTATCAAATAAAAGAGCTATAGCACCAGAGTCTCCATCAGATGCTGAGAAACAAGCTACGCAGTGTGAATCAGAGCCCCAAATGCCCACGGTCCTGGCTAGGAGTGGTAGAGGAATGCCACAAGGAGGAGGCAAGTGATAGCTCCCTAGGGCCTTCTTGGACTGAATCAGGAGTGATTGGGGATGGGAGGGAAGGTTCCAGAGATTCAGCTGGTTGAGTATCAAATACTGTGTTGTAATTGATCATTCGACTTCTCACCTCACCATGCTGATATGGTCTGGGAAGACTTGTGTTAATTTTTTTTAAAAACCTCTATCCATTCAATTTTAATGGTATTGACCCTATAAATATTCTGGTGAGGCATTATTAACATGAAGACATTCATTTTCCCATAGCAAATCAGCAAAAGAAAATCTCTCACATCAGATTTGTCTGATAAGACAAATATCAGAAGACAAAGAGAGTTTTAACCTTCTCTCTCACTTCTGTCCGTTTCAGGAAATTTTTCCTGCCAGCTAAACCCTGTTTTCTTTATTTGCTCCTATGTTGTCATAATGAAAACTGTACAACTGCTGTCAAACGTTTAAAAGAAACCAAAAAAAGAAAAACCTAGAGGAAAATGTAAGGGTACATTTATCTTACCTCAGGATGAGAAAGGACTTTCTCAGCTTAAATAGAATAAAAAAAATTCCTAACAAACAAAATGTATAGCTCTGATTACATGAAAATTTATAATTTCTTGTGGTCAGCATACATTGAGATAGCTACCCAGCTCACAGTGATTTCCCATTGACCATATTTGTGCCACTGTATCTTTTGCCAGTAAGAAAGTTGCATCGCAAGATAGGGGTGGGCACATGACCCAGCCTAGCCAATCATAGTACCTCTCTCCTCCCACTTCCTATCATTTTGTCCTCCATTCATTCCACAGCTATTCATTGAGTGGGGATTCAGTGATGAGCAAAATATTTCTGTCCTCTTAAAGCTTAGAGTTTGGGGAAAATTAAACATTAATCAAAACAAACATAGAAAATTGTTAAATAAATTATGTACAGCCATATGGTAGAATATTATACAACCAGTAGTATACATGCAGGATATAACACCACTTTTATAATCAGAGAAAAGAATCCAATTATAATGTTCCAATTGCCAACAAGTCACAAGGAGGCAGGCTTCCACCTCATCTGGTCCAGATCTGCTCTCGGCACCTCAAGCCTCCTTACTACTCAGCCGTGCTCACAGGCATCCCGTGGTCTGGTCTCTAGGCTCCTGGAACCTGCCAAACATTCTCACCTCAGTGCCTTTGTGCCCTGGCTGATTCCCTCCTCAGAACACAGCTTTCTTGCTCTTGAAACAGCTGGCTTCTCATCTTCATAAAAAGGGCATGGTATATGGGGCGCCTGGGTGGCTCAGTCATTAAGCGTCTGCCTTCGGCTCAGGTCATGATCCCAGGGTCCTGGGATTGAGCCCCGCATCGGGCTTCTTGCTCAGCGGGAAGCCTGCTTCTCCCTCTCCCACTCCCCCTGCTTGTGTTCCCTCTCTCGCTGTCTCTGTTGAATAAATAAATAAAATCTTTTTTTAAAAGGCATGGCATAAAGATCATGACACATATTTACAATGGAATACCATGCAACTGTTTTTTTTTTTTTTTAAAGATTTTATTTATTTGACAGAGAGACACAGCGAGAGAGGAACACAAGCAGGGGGAGGGGGAGAGGGAGAAGCAGGCTTCCCGTGGAGCAGGGAGCCCGATGCGGGGCTCGATCCCAGGACTCTGGGATCATGACCCGAGCGGAAGGCAGACGCTTAACGACTGAGCCACCCAGGCGCCCCTGCAACTGTTTTTTAATACGAGCTAAATCTATGGGTATTAATATGGAAAAATATTTAGTGTATTTTAGATCGCTAAGTGAAAAAAGCAAGTTGCAGAATAGCATGTTAAAAGAAAATGTAGAGCATGATTCCATGTGTTTTGTAAAAAAAAATTGTCTATCAAACATCTAAATTTAGTGTTTTTACACTAAATATTTAACTGGGGAAGCTGAGTAATAAAACTAGGAAAGAAAGGAGAATGGGAAAGAGGATTTTCACCTTTTACATTGCACACTTATTATTGGGGTTTTTTTATATCCTCAACCTATATTATTTATATAATAAGAATTCTAAGGCAAACATTTTCTTTGTAAGTTAAATGTCTGAGCTCTAAATATTGTTATTTTGGTATTCTAGTTTTTGCGCCCTTTATCTCTTTCCCAGATTTCTCTAAGTAGCTGGAAAAGGTCTCTATTTTATTTTTTTTTTTAAGCTGAGCTTTTCTTTAGTGCTCAGGACACTCCAAAGTGATTGGTTATTTCACCACAGTTATTTATATTATGTAGCCATAATCGTCATGCTGTTTCCTTAATTTCCTCTCAGTTCTAAACTGGCTCATGAAAACCTGCCTTAACTAAGTCTCCAAGTTTTGACTTCTACATTCATGTTTCCAAGCAATGGACAGGTGTTGAGTCACTAGATCTACTATTAGTTCTCTGAGGACACTCCCACTTCACTCCTTTAAGGATCTTGCTTTTTTTTTTTAATTTTATTTTATTATGTTATGTTAGTCACCATACAATACATCATTAGTTTTTGATGTAGTGTTCCATGATTCACTTTTTTCTTATAACACCCAGTGCTCCATGCAGTATGTACCCTCCTTAATACCCATCACCAGGCTAACCCATCCCTCCACCCCCCTCCCCTCTAAAACCCTCAGTTTGTTTCTCAGAGTCCATAGTCTCTCATGGTTCATCTCTCCCTCCGATTTCCCAAGGATCTTGCTTATCCAGTGGAAGGTTTCCTTGACCATCTCTATACTGGTAATTCCAGTTCTATATATTCTACCCAGATCTCCCCTGAGTCCCAGATTACAATAACCAGTACTCACTGGACGTCTTTGTTTGGATGTCCCAGCGAAACCTCATTTCCACATGTCCCAAACTGAACTCATCATTTTGCCCACTTGCCCTTATTTTCCTCCCTAGCTAATGGCACCATTGTCCTTCCACCTTGTCACCCAAGCTAAACCTAGATGTTGGTCTAGCTTTTCTCTTGCCTTCACTTCCACACCCCAGTAGAATTTTAGGGGACCACTCCTGGGAGCAATGCTGAATCAGGGTCCAATCAGGAGAGAAAAGCCACATGGTAACATGAACAGAGAACTTTTTTGTTTGTGTGCAGTTCTCAAATAACTTTTAACAACCAGAAGCACCCTCCAGGTGTTCACTTCCTAGAAGGACAGGCTTTATCCAGCTATACAGCCATGGTATCCATCTGGCCACATCTGACATCCTTCTCGCTGACACAAGAATAAGGCAATTTCAAATATTTCCCATGGAATTTTCCATGGTGTTTTTCTTCCTTACAGGGAATTTATCTTTTCTGATTATAAGAGCTTTCGGGTTTTGTAAACTTGCCAGTTTCAGATATGAGCAAGAGAGACTGGTCAGAGTTCCTGAGTCACATTCCAGGGCAGACCCTCCAGAGTTCATACCCCTGAGTCATGCTGAGCCCTGAAACAATGGGATTTGAGGTAGGAAAGCAGCAAGCCTGCCCACGCCATTCTACCCAGCACGGAATTCCCCAGCAGCAACTTCCTTTTTGATCTGTTTGTTCCAGAAGGTTCTCTTCCAGTTCTAGAGGCCAACCACATTCCTTGGCTCATGGCCCCTTCCTCCATCTGCAAAGCCAGGCTTTCTCCTGACACTTCACTCTCACCTCAAACCTTTAATATAAAGAATTATGAACTATAACTGGGGATAGGGATAATGAGAAACTAACTATGAAGAAGTAAAGGGATCGCCAAAGAACATAGGAAGAGCAGATATAAGGAGAAGCCCTACCTGTAGGTCTATCACAGAGTCCCCCCAAAAAGACCTTCCTCTCCTCAAGAGCTGAGGTCCAGACCTTTTCGTAGAGAGCACAGCTGTGGCTCACTGGATGACAGAAGTCGCTCAGGTGCCATCCTGGCAGAACATAATAGAAATCTGCCCTCTAGAAACGACAGATGTTGGCGGGGATGCAGAGAACAGGGAACCCTCCTACACTGTTGGTGGGAATGCAAGCTGGTGCAGGCACTCTGGAAAACAGTATGGAGGTTCCTCAAACAGTTGAAAATAGAGCTACTGTCTGATCCAGCAATTGCACTACTGGGTATTTACCCCAAAGATACAAATATAGTGATCCGAAAGGGTACGTGCACCCCAATGTTTATAGCAGCAATGTCCACAATAGCCAAACTGTGGAAAGAGCTAAATGTCCATCGACAGATGAATGGATAAAGATGTGGTATATATATATACAGTGGAATATTATGCAGCCATCAAAAGGAATGAGATCTTGCCATTTGCAACGACGTGGATGGAACTGGAGGGTGTTATGCTGAGCGAAATAAGTCAATCAGAGAGAGACATGTATCATATGATCTCACCGATATGAGGAACTCTTAATCTCAGGAAACAAACTGAGGGTTGCTGGAGTGGTGGGGGGTGGGAGGGATGGGGTGGCTGGGTGATAGACATTGGGGAGGGTATGTGCTGTATGGTGAGCGCTGTGAATTGTGCAAGACTGTTGAATCATAGATCTGTACCTCTGAAACAAATAATGTAATATATGTTAAGAAAAAAAAAAGAGGAAGATAGCAGGAGGGGAAGAATGAAGGGGGGGAAATCGGAGGGGGAGACGAACCATGAGAGACTATGGACTCTGAGAAACAAACTGAGGGTTCTAGAGGGGAAGGGTGTGGGGGGATGGGTTAGCCTGGTGATGGGTATTAAGGAGGGCACATACTGCATGGAGCACTGGGTGTTATATGCAAACAATGAATCATGGAACACTACATCAAAAACTAATGATGTAATGTATGGTGATTAACATAACAATAAAAAATTTTTTAAAAAAAGAAAGAAACCTGCCCTCTAGATAATTTTTCAGAAATCTTCCCTCTAGGATGCCAGGGAAAGCTCTTCATGGGGCAGTGTCTCACCTACAAAACCACCATCTGATGTGATGCCAGGGAAAGCCACCAGCTGCTGGGTGCTGCTGGGTGCCGCTGGGTGCCGCTGGGTGCTGCTTGGTACTGTGCACTGTAGGAGCAGAGCACTGGAAAAGCTGCAGCTGCTACAGGAGCCAAAAGGCTCTGCTACAAAACCTGTTGGAGTTGGGGGTGGGTGCTCTAGAGGAAGCTGCTGGCTGCTAGGAGCTGCTTGTAGCCATGCACTGCAGGAGCTGGGATCTGGGGATGCTGCCAACATACTGCAGAAGCTCAGAGCTGAAGAGGGCTATAATCTCTGTAGGAGCTGGTCACTGGGGAAGCTTCATGTGCTGCAGCAGTCTGTGGAACACTCTAGAACTAAAAAGTAAACCCCTTCCTCCTCTAATGCCTGCACAGTGCCCTATACTGCAAAGCTTCAGCGCCAACTGGCAAAAAGGAGATATATATATATAAATATATATTTAATATATATTTATATATATATTAATATATATTAAATATATATATATTTAAAGGGTCACATCTATTTTCACAGAGCAAGCAAAAAGGATGAATTTGGAGCAACGAGCACAGGAAGTCAGGTCCATTCATTCTTCTCTAACACCATTGCCACGGTGTTAGACTTATTCACTTGCTCACTTTCTCTTTTTATTCCTTGTCTGGAATGTTGAAAGAGTCTAGGAACTGGTCTCCTGGCTTGGCTGCCACTCACCCAGATGATGATGTTGTGTGAATTTGCAAGAGAAGGGCTTTCCTTTGGGTGTACAAAGCCCATTGCCTGGGTATCAGCTCTCATGGACCCTTGCTAGGTATGCCCTGCACAGCTGACAGCAGAGGTCTTGTTCCTCCTCTGCCCCTAGACTCCAGTCTTCCTTGGCCATATCACTCCAGATTGCCACCACTTTTCTACAACCTAAACATGACGATATAACTCACCTTTTAACCCCTCAAAACTTCCCTATTACCTACTAAATAAAATCTAAACTCCTTTAAAAAGCATACAAAGTCCTCTGTGATCTGCCTTTTGCTTTCTTCTCCAGTTTATTGAATAACTAAATGAACAAAAATGAAACCATCAATCAAAGAACGCATGAATTTCAGGACAGAAGTTGAACATCAAGGGTCTAGTCTCTATAAAGACTAACAATAATCAAATTTGGGGCAGCTTCTGACTTTTCTCTAAGCTGTGGGAGTAAGTCTCAGTTAAGAGAGTACTCCCAAGCAGGCACATTATTTCCTCTTGCATATACCTCCCCTACCGAGACAAAGTTTTTATGGTCATTTTTCCCTATCTCTTTGCCTTTTATCCACATATTCCCATCATCAAAATCAGTGAGGCCCAGCCTCTGAGAGTCTACCCATTCACTGTTTCCTCTCCATTCTTTCTACCAGTCCTCTCCACCTTGCATTTACAGTATGGGAACCACATGCCACATAGTCCCTCATTCAACAGCCTGGCCCTGTACTAGGTGCTGGAGATATAGATATGAATGGCACATAAACCCTCCAGAATGACCTCCATGTCTTTGCCAGGACAATCTTCCTTGCTTTCAGCGAGTTTTTCCCCTGCTCAGGGACCTAAAAAGCACCTGTTGCCTACTCACTCATTTCTAAATTCATACTTCACTTTCATTCACTCAACAAGTGTAACTGAAGGCTTAACATGCCAGGTACTGGTACGAGGTATAAAGCGGTGGATAAGACAGACATGGGCCCTGTCCTCAAGGAATCTAGTCCAGTGAGGAAGAGACATAAAAGCCAAAATCACAGAAATAACTATAAAATTATTACTGTTTAACTACAATCATTTTGAAAGATTTCAGGGGTGCTTATAAAATTATGTAAACAAGAGATCTAAACTAATCTAAACCAGGAAGCAAGGCAAGGCCTGAGATCTGAGTAGGAGCCCAAGTGTAGGTGTGTGTTGGGAGGAAGAGTGGTTGTTGAATGTCCCAGGAAGAGGTAACAGCTTATTCAAAAGTCTAAGATTGAGGATACAAGGAGTGTGAGAGAATGTGTGCCTACAGCATAGCAAACAAATGGGAGAGTGGCAGATAAGGACCAGATCATGCAGAGAATTGGCAGTTTGTATTAAGGTCTTTGAACTTTATCCTAAAAGTTATGAAGAGCCATTGATGGTTCTAGAGCATGTGGTACCATGAACTGACTTATGTTTTTTTCCCCTCAACATTTTATTATGAAAATGTTCAAACATAGTGAAAAGAATTGTACAATGAACACCTCTCAGTTTGCTCCTGACTTAATTTTTAAATTACATCACATTGACAGTGTCTAGGTGTTAAAAAGGAGGAAAGAAATTTAATCTCTTCTTCCCAGGGAGGCTACAGGGAAGTTTAGAAATGATACAGCCTGGCCAATAAAACGGCTAGAAATTAGTAAGTGCACAAAAACACAAGGGATCGTTGCAAAATTCAAAACACAATTATTGGGAGAAAGTGTACTAGAATTTTTTTCTCAGGTACACCCTATCCCATTTCATCTTTATAAACTATGACTCCAGGTCCAAAGTAATGGTTTGAATCTTTTTAATCACTTTTTTCTTATTAGAACTTGAAATAAAGCTGCTTAAGGTGCTTAAAGCTGTGAAAACTCCACAAACACTAATTTAGTTTCTAAGGTAATTGGAAATTCTCCAGGTAAGTGGAGTTGATGAGGCAAGGGGTATGGAGAAGAAAAGAAAAAAAAAAATTTAATTATACAGGAAGTAGAATTGATGAGCTATGTTAACTAATTAAATAAGGAGGGGAAGAAAGTTTATTTTTTTATTAAAGATTCTATTTATTTATTTGACAGAGAGCAAGCACAAGCAGGGGGAGCGGCAGAGGGAGAACGAGAAGCAGACTCCCTGCAGAGCTGGGAGCCCGGCATGGAGCTCAATCCCAGGACCCTAGGATCATGACCTGAGCTGAAGGCAGATGCTTAATCCCGACTGAGTCACCCAGGTGCCCCTGGTAAGAAAGTTTTAGCAGAGACATTTAGATGGCAGAGGAGGAGATTATTAAAATGATTAATTTTGGACATGTTAATTTTTATAAGCCTCTGAAATATCCAGGTAAAAATTCAAGCAGGCAACAGGAATTTAAGCACAAAACTGAGGAGGGTGTTCAAAGATGTAAATATAAAATTGGAAGCCAGCAGCATGTAGGTCACCGATTGAAACCATGAAAACAGTTGAGGATGGCTCTAGAGAGTGTAAGAAAAGGACAATTGTCACCTTGAGTCATCACCAAACCTCTGGGTCTCTGGTGCCTTAAATACTGATGCTGTACCAAGTAAGAATCAAATTGCCAATTCTTACAACTCAATAATAAAAAGACTGATAACCCAACTAAAAAATGGGCAAGGTATCTGAATAGACATCTCTCCAGAGAAGATCTATACATGACAGATAAACACATGAAAAGATGTTCAACATCATTATTAGGAAAATGCAAATCAAAACCACCATGAGATACCATTTCACACTCATTAGGGTAGCTAGAATTAAATGGCAGTTCCTCAAAAAGTTAAACATAGAGTTACCATACAACCCAGCAATTCCACCCCTAGGTATATTCCCAAAATAATTGGAAATGTATGTTCAGACAAAAACTTGTACATGAATACTCATAGCAGCAGCTATTATTACTCATAATAGCTAAAAAGTGGTAAAGTGCACTTTTGGGTGCAAAAATCTATCAACTGATGAATGAATAAATAAAACGTGATATATCTATATAATAAAGTATTATTCACTAATAAAAAAGAATGAAATACTGATACATGCTACAACATGGATGAACCTTGAAAACATCACATTAAGGAAGCCAATCACAAAGGACTTCATATTATATGATTCCATTTATATGAAATGTCCAGAATAAGCAAAACTATAGAGACAAAGTAGATTTCAGATTCCTTAGAGCTGGAAGGGTTGCAGGAGGACAGTGGAGAGGGAGATGTACAATGACTATTAATCAGTACAGGTTTCTTTTTAGGGGTGATGAAACTGTTGCCACAATGCTTGCACAGTTCTGTAAATACAATAAAAAAACATTTGAATTGTTCACTTTAAATGGGAGCATTGCACGGTGTGTAAATTATACCGTAATAAAGCTGCTTTAATGGCTCTTTACAGGTACCAAACTACCTCACCAGCCGGGTACCATACTTCTTTTTTAATGGGTGGGTAAATGACAGGTGCAGAGGATAAGGTCTGGGCGGTACAGTACTGTATTTATCAAAAAAAACAAAAACAAAAAACAAGTATAAGTGAACCAGAGCAGTTCAAACCCATGTTGTTCAAGAATCCACTATACATCATGCTTTTGTTGGGTGATAAATGAATTAATCATCCCTCCTGTGACATCATTATAGTAGATACCTCTAGCACTTAAAATCATAGTTTATACATGTGTTTAATGGTTCTCCCTTACTAGACAGTGCACTTTTTCAGAATAGTGATTGCGTCTAATTTCAGCACATCAAGAACTGACAGAGTGCTTGGGCACTTAATAGGTGCTCAAATGAAGGTTATTTTCAGGAAGGAAGCATCCACTATTGAATTTAAATAAATGCAAAGTAAAGCATGAGACCCAGTAGGGATATCTGCCCTCTCCAACCAAAAGGCGGCACAAAAAAGGGCAAAAATTAATAAATAAGAAGAAAAGAATCAAGGATGTGAGAAAAGGGCATCTCCTCCCTCCCACCGCCAGGACGGTTTCCCTGGAAAGTTCAAGAGATCGGGTGTGGCCCGTGACATCACGGCACCCTGGGCGACCACCAACCACTAGAGCTGTCCATCCACCACACTTACTTTCCCGCCTCACTGAAACCCAGAGATGGTGGGTAGGGCGCCGCGAGCCGCGGGATTTACGTCACATCCGGTTCCGGACGCGCCACAGCTAGAAAGGGAAGGCCGAGCGCGGAGGGGCGGAGCCAAGAAAGCGCGCGTTCGGAAAGGGGGAGGGGCCGGGTTAAGGAGCGCCTCGTCACGTCCGGCAGACTTAGAGCCCGTGCGGAGGCGGTGCGGAGCGCTTCGGTACTCAGCGGCTCGGGAACCTGTGCGTTTTGTGAGGCTGCGGCGGAGCCTCCATATAGAAGGCGCAAGAGGTTGGCAGCTTCGATTGAAGCACGTCGAGCGGCGACAGCAGCTAGGAGTCATGAGCGACAGCGGCGAGCAGAACTACGGCGAGCGGGTACGTAGAGGTGGTGCAGGGGGCGGTTGTGTGGTACCAGCTTGCATCTCTTCCCAGGCCCGTCGGCCTCGGACCTGGAGACAGGGGCGATTTAGGCTCCGAAGTCTGAGGCTGGGAAGCATGGGAGTTGGGTTTAAAAAGCCCTTGCGGAGAGTGTCTTTAGTCGTTAAGTAGGCCACCGACGGGTTCATGTGGCCCCCTACCCGAGACGGCGGTTTTTTTTTCCGTTAGAAGAGGGGGAAAGATTAAAAATGGCCGCTGCGTCCCCTTGGTGTTGGGGGAGGGGAGCGGTATCTTATTTCGCCGTTGCTCTCCTGCGAAGCCTCGCTGCCGCCATCTTGGGCTGGCGGGCCGGGCGCGCTGCCAGAGGCACAAAATGGCGGAGGAGCCGCGCGTCAAGGCGGGCCCGCGCCTCAGAAGGCCGCGTGGGGGTGGAGAAAGAAAGGCAACGTTCTCTGGGGGGTTTCGCCCGGCGTTTAGTTCAAGAAAGGATCGTTTTATGGACCCCAGAAAGACGGAATCTAGGGTATTCTGGGGGCCTCTTTTAGGGTGGGGGAAACGAATCCGAGGTAGACAAGTTCTGGGCCCGTTAGAGGGGGTTCGCGCGGGCTTTGTATTTGGCCTAAATGGAGTGCTTTTCTTCAATACCGAGAGTGCTTTCAAACGAAAAATCGTTACCAGAGCATCCAGTGGACTAGCTAGCCCCGAGGCCGCAGAGGTTTTCTTCTTTTATGGAGTGGGTATTTTTCACGGGATTGTGTAGAAGAAACTGGCGGGCAATAGTTTATGGCGCCGTTATTTCCTTTGTTTTGAGGCATTCTAAGTCTGAGAACCACAGCTTCTGTTGGTGCACTTTTACTCTGAGTCTCCACCTCCCAAATGTGGAGTTCGGTGGGGCTTAAATTACAGGAATACGACAGTTTCCGGGCTTAAACGTGATACAAAGCTTGTCAGAATCTTGCACATTTTGGAAGTTATGGAGAATTTCTTAGGAGGTTAATAAAAAGCACCATAGAAGTAGTTTTGGTTTTTCTTTTTTTTTTTTTTTTTTAAAGAAGGCGATTTTTTAACTTTGGTAAGGAGTAAGGTGGGTTCTTTTACAGTTGACCTGTTAGGTTTTCCCTTTCTCCCAGTGCCATCCTAAGATCTCAGTAGCAGTCGTCAGGTAAATCTATTCAAATATACTAACAAGCAAACTGCTATAAAACAGACTTGGGGCCCTTCATTAGGAGGGCATTAAAAAAAAAAAAAAACTTCCTATCTTAGCTTCTGGAACGTTGTTGAACTAACTGTGTAACTGGAGCCAAATCTTATTTAGCCTGAAATAACCAGGCTTTACCTGTACAGAGGAATATTGGCTTTTTACGCTTTTCTCTAAGACGGTTGATGACACCGTCACCAGTGCGTCTACCATTATTTTTAAGCCCTTGCTTTCTTAAGGTAAGAAAGTTTCGATTGAGCCCACAGATTGTTAAAGCTGTGATTTCTGATTCTACCAGTTGACTATACTGTTGAAACTAGTCACTGGTGTTTGTACTGGAAAGCAAATGATAAATTTAAGTCTTCAGTTTTCTAAACAATTACTGAGTACTTTTTGCGCTACTGAGAGAATACAAAATGGCTGGTTTCTGAGTAGAAGAGCTCTCAGTTGAATGTACCTGAATAAGTTACTTGTAACGGTGTACTTGTGAAGACGAAAATTGTCCAAAAATAGGCATATTTACATAAGAAACAATTGTTGAAAGTAGGTTCCTGGCTTGAGACCGCTTGAGGGGCGTCATCCCAATTATTTCGCATTCTTGAATTGGTATTTTTTTTTCTAGTAGTGAAACATACATCCTAGTTTTTTCCCCATCTTGTTTATATAGGTTAGGTATTCACTAAATTTTTATGGAAGGAAAGTTATAAAATAATTTTAAGCTGCATGTTGGAAATTAATTTCTATCTTACATAAGAGTCCTGAATCCTGGAAGTGTTTCTAAACTTCAAGGTAGTGGAATACCCACGTTTTATTTCGCATTTTGTTTTGTATGTAGATAGCTTTCCAATTGGTGTATTGGAACCTGAAGAGGTTAAATAGACCTTAAAAAAGAAAAAAAGGCACGTTGAGGTTCCTAAAGAACATCTGGCAAAACCCTAAAGTTTAATGGAACAGATAAGATATAATGCCATAAAAAAGACTAAGTGTACGTAACAGGTAGGTCTGATTGGCTAAAAACTTCCTTTCAAAAGTGCCTGAAAGCTGTGGAAAAAGTTGCATTCAGGGTAATAATCTTGGACATGCCTGGTATGAATAGCTTCTCTGGAACCTGAAAAATTACTGTGAATCCACTCTAGGCCCTCAAACACTTCAAACTATTAATGTAAATCATTAATAACAAGCCTAATCAGTACTGTTAATGTAATCACTTCTAATACAAATCTCCTCAGTTTGGCTGGAATCCCATCCCCCACTTAATTTAGCTGTCCAGAATCCAGACATTCCCGTACCTGCGGCCCCAGCATAGTTCTAGAAATATTTTTTTCCTTACTTCTTTAGACTTTTGAAGTTCCTTTCCTAAACAGACTGGTTGAATGTGTACAGTAGATTGTTCTCAGTTTGATCACCTTTATTGAGTGACTATATTGACACAACTGTGGTTAAGTGTGTCCCCTTATTTTCTTTTAAATGCATACTTAGGGTACTTTCTAGAATTTTTATGGTTCACGTCACACTTTGAGTTACGGCAGAGTAGCTTTTACCTTTATTTGTGGGGTTTTTTCATGTGAAAGTTAATTTAAATTAAAATCTGTCTGTTAGAGTTGACTTCCTTGATGTAGCCGAACCTGTGCAAATTATTTTTGATCTCCAAATTCAGTTCTTTTCCAGTACTTTCCAAAAAATGCTTGCAAACATTTTTTGGGAAAGGGTTGACCGGCACCTTTGCAAAAAGTATTCTTAGCAGCTGTGTCACAATTTGGATGAGTAAGAATGATAAAAGAGTAGCAAGTTAGGAGGTGCATAGTAATATTGGGGGATAATCTTAAAGGTCCACTAATGGTCACAATATTTAGAGTATGCAATGTTTGTGTGTTTGGTCTTGGCACTGGTTTAATGCTCTGCCTTCCTAATGATTGTAATTTCTTCAAGATTCTACAAATGCGTCTATACTTAGAGAATCCAGAAACTAAGGAAACACTGTTGTATGAACCAGATGGTTTGGATTTCTGTCGTGCTGTCAGGATTACAATACCAAGCAGTTTAAGAAAATTTTCTGGTAGAATATGGGCTATATAGTTTTTGTAGAAATAATGTTTGCAATGTAGATATATTATCTTTAGTCTTATTCTTTATGGCGATGAATAGCATCTGGATACCATCTCATCAAACTGCTTTTCAGAGTTCTGCAGTTTTTCTCTTCTGCTTAATCTTGCATTGTCTTTCTGTATTCTTTGTTTTTAGCCCCTAACTCTGAATTCTGATTTTCAAAAACTGAAACATCTGAATCTATTTCTTTCTAAAGAATTACAGCCATTGCACCAATTCCTTTAATAAAGGATTGAATTTCCTCCAGTGGGAGGAAATAGTTTGCATTGTTTCACTGTGAGTCTGGTTAGGTATGAGTCTCTTGAAGAAACCAGGTTGAAGAATATTTTTCTTGGTTTTAACTGAGAATGTTTTAATGTTGTGGATGTCTGGAACTAGAAGGTGGCATTTTCAAACTGAAATTACAAGTGATTACAAGGTAAGTACTCTGGTTTTGTAAAAGATTAAAGAGGAATTCAGGTGGTGAGAGATGTTAATAGTATTTACTTTTTCCCCCTTTATCTCCAATAAAGCCCAAAACCTAAGTGGTAAATATTAACATTTTCATAGTTCACATTTTGCCCAAGAGGACAGAGCTACAATTGTGTGTATTTTTTGAGCCTTAGCATTCTGTGTTATGTTGATCAGTTTTCATTCGTAATTGTATTCTTTTTTTAGAAGGGATGGTGATTGAAGTTTAGGAAATTTAAAGTGTTTTTACCCAACTTAGTTTTTTGAGGTGTGGGTTACATTGAATTTCAGGTATTGTCACTTAGTCTTGTTTTTAAGCAAGCCAAAAAAAGGTTTTTCACTATAGCAAATTGGACTTTTCAAATTCCCAAAATCTTTCTGAATTAGGTTGTGGAGGTTATTTTCAGATGCTGCTTTGATCAACACAGATTGCCTGATAGTGCAGCATGCGAGAGGCCCCTTTTCAGAGTCTGTATTATTGATGCAAGAGATGGGCTTACAACTGATGTAGGCAAGTCAGATGAGGGGGCGCTGCCCCACCTCCAGGGATTTTTCTCAGTCTTCTGAAGATTTTTCTCCACCCAACTTTCTGGTAGAGTTTGACTACAGAAAAATAAAATAAAATAGTCTATTGATGTGAGCATTAACCTCCATATTTCTAGCAGGATCAACAAATTTTTCTTTGCCCTGTTACGATTTTTAAGATATTACCCTGTCAGCAACCTGCAGAGTTTGTATATGTTTTTAATGTTATTTGAATTCCAGCCGTAATACCCTAGAATCGATTTTTAACAAAAATTGTGTTGATGATGGGAGAAGTTTCTGCTTATTTCTAAGTCGGATCTCTTAACATTAGCCCAGTAGTTGGTCATCTGGTTTTATTAAAGTGGCCACTTGAGCTTAGTAGTTGAGTTGAAATAAACCTAATATTTACATTATCTAGCAACATGTTTTGATCTTCGAATATAAAAGGAGGAAGATGGTTGGGAAGGGGTAATTTAAAAAAAAAAAAAAGGCAGGAAGGCGTCCATATTGAAAAGTTCTGATACCTAGAGGTTTGGCCTCCATTCTAGTATCTAAGCCCTGTATCTGTATGTTATCTTTAGGAGGCCATAAAGAGGAAACCTGCTTGGGCATTCTGATTCCACGATTACATTTGTGCTGCCAGCAAACATTTCCCATTACATTTTAGTGATGGATATTAAAAGAAAATCAATTAATGTGACTCCCTTAAATAAAAAGCTATTTAAAATTTTTCCTGGATTAAACAGACAATAATTGACTTTCCAAAAAAAAAAACGACTGAAAATTGTGCTTTCTTAGGAAAGACATCACAGCACTTCCCACGATAGCCATGGTTGTCTTTATACCCAGATAGATTTATAAGAACTTTTTTCTTTTTTCAAGAAACCTTTAACCCCAATCACCCCAAAAGAAAATAAAACTGGTAGAGAGGAAATTGTTGACAAATGAAAGATCATAAGGTGAAGTACAGGAGAACAAGGATGTTTTGTGAGGACTATTTATTTTGTTCAGGGTGTTCAACAGACACAATTATACTTCATTGATCTGTTAAGTGATGTTGAGTTTTTTAAATAATTTCAGGAGGTGGGCTATAATTTTCTACCAATATTGCCACCTTAAAAAGTAGGATTTCTCCTTTGGACTGCAGAAGATTTTAATACTTTGTTCATTGAGGGGGAATTTAAACACCACTGTTGGATTCAAGTTTGTTCTGCTTTCCTTCATAGCTACTTGGATATAGTAGTTGGTTGACAGTCTTTTTATGCTTTCAGTGCTAAATTTAGTAGTTGAACCATTCATATTCTAAAATGTCACTAGAGCAGCTTTCTCTAGGGGTGGGTTTTGAGCACTTTAGTCCAAATTTTCTGATTTCCCTGACATTGTCTTCTCAGAGCTCTTTAAATATGCAGTACAAAAATGTGTGACATTAAATACATTCCTATACTGTGACGTTAAATACATTTCTTTACTTTATTATCTAGTCAAGTCACAAGTTGTAAGCCTCTCCAACCCTGAGCCTTGTCATCATTGTACAAATGAATTGTCCATGCTTTCCTTTCTTGCACTTTTGTATTAATGTGTCACTTTTTGACTAGAGATGTGCTTTTGACACTTAACATTTTCTATTGATGAATACAATAAGTAGAAGTGTGAAATGTAATTAAAGTTCTTAAATGTTAGATGAACAGCAAATGTTCAGTTGCGCACTTCGCATTTAGCCTAAGCATGATAAATCTATTTGAAGTAGACAATTGAGGTTGATTACCTTATATTTTAGAACCAACAGGAGGCTAGTTTCAGTTTTTTGAGCTGCATATTCTAGGGTTTTTGTTTTTTTTTTTTTAAATCCAGAAAAAGGGATTTTTTTTTTTCTAGTTTCAGTTTTGGCACTGGATTTTATCCTGGAGTTTTAAAATATCTTCATCCTGTTCTTTTTCTATTAAGGTTAATGTTGAAGAAGGAAAATGCGGAAGTCGTCCTTTGACAAGTTTTATAAATGAGTATTTGAAGCTCAGGAATAAGTGAAGCTGAAATTTGAAAAAATAAAAGAAAGAATGCATGCTAATTATCAGACCAGAAGTCCCACTTGTAGAATATTGAGCAATTTGTGTGAAGTGGGGAAGATGAAAGAAGTCAGAATTTGAAACGGAAGAATGAAGAAAAGAAATAAAAATGAAGTTAAGATAAGAAGTAATCTGGAATCAGAAAGCACTACGCTAAGTAATTACTAGTCTGTTTATGTGTCCCTGTATATTTTGCTAAACATGCATGCATTATTTGTTTAATAGAAGAAAATATATACAGGGCAAAGACGTGCCTTCCAGGGGAAACGTTTAAATTAGGTAATTCTAATTTTAACTTCTTAGTCAAATGATTGAAATGCAATTTAAAAAAATAATAACCCTTTGTAGTCAAATATGAGGCAGGAATGAGCTCTCTGGCATGGGTAACAGTTGGCTTCATGTTGTCCCTCTAGATTTTTTCATCTAACTCTGCTGGTCCTGGGGTATGAGTGAGTACCTCCAGAGTTGGAATTGGTGGTTTGTGCCACCTCCATGGACTCTTAAAATTCACTGATCCCTATCCTTCAGTACTGAGCAATGTATAATAGAATGTTTTCTATGTTTGTCATAGTTTTCCTAAAGAATGTCACCAGGATGGTTATAGAACCGAACCCTCAAAATTGAAGCAAACCAGTGAACAGGTTGGCCAGCTCCTTTTGGCATTTATGAAAATATTTTCTTTCCAGATGGCATAGTGGAAAGCTATGACCAATTAGGCCTTACCTTTTAAGATGCAGGTTCTAAATTCACAAGGATGAGTCTTAATTCTTTGCTGTTTAATGCCTTTTCCAGCTGAATGACTAGGATTACTGCTAAAAAAAAAAAAGTTTACCTTAGAATGAGGTGGGTCACACAAGTGAACAGGATCTCTCTTAACTCAAAGCGGCAATAGTGTTAGGTGCTTTATTCAGTAAACAGCTTTATTCCCTTTTCTCATTTTCTGCTATTAACACTTAATTGTTAGAATGATGTGAGAGGTATAGATTATAAAGTAGCTTTACTCTGGTTCCCCACTCCCAGTACTTCCTGGAAAAAAAGAAACCTCAAAGTTCTATTATTTCCCCATCTGTGTGTTTTGTATTAGTTAAATAAAAGAATCAAATGATCAGTGTAATGTTATTTTCAGTTGTATGGGACAAGTACATGTGTCAGAATAATACCCAGTGGTAGCTAACCAAGAGTTGTCCTCTGTTGGGAAAGCCAAAGTTACCACTTCTCCTTCCTGAAATGAAGACAACCTAAGAAACTTTCTCTGAGAGTTAATAGATCTTCCAGCTCTTGGAAAAAGTGACTTAAATGACATTTCTAGAAGGATCTGTTTCCTGGGGTTTTAGGGCCAATGTGAGATCTGTGCTTTTTGTAATTATTTCTGTGTTTTCAAGGAGAAGAAAATTATTCCCATTTATAGTAGTTTCCAGCTTTTGCTTTGTCCCAATTATTGGTTTGTAAAATTTTTTGCCATGTATAAACTAATAATATTAAGTTAATGTTAATTTTGCATTCCGAATTACTTACAGATTAGGCAGAGAGATGTGAATGGATATTCTATTTCTCTTCAAGTCCATGGATTCTTTTATCAGGAGACCTGAAAGGTCCTTGGGGTCCAAAAGAGGAAAGACCTATTAAGCCTCTAAGTGGAAGGAAAGCAGTTTGGAATTTGATTATATGGTCTAAGCTGGATAGATGTATGGTGAAACTAAACACTGATGCTGGTGGACCATCCCATCCATTCAAGGTTCCCCCCACCATCACCCGTTGGCCAAAGTATCTTTGAGTCTTGACCATGCTTCCTCCTCTCACCCCCACTCTGGCTATTGGGGAGGGAAGAGGGAGATAGGCCTCTGCAGGGGAGCAGAGAAAATGAGAGAAACAAGGTTCCAAGACGATGCTTTTGCCAAGAAAAATCAATAGGCAGGAAGCATAAAACTCTGAAATTGAATAAAGCAATGATACTTAGCATCATAAATATGTATGGTACTTCTAAGAAATGTAGAAGACCAACTCCAGAGTTACTAAAATGAGCTCTAGTTTAGGGACCTGTATTCTTAAATGCTATGTAGGTTTACTCCATACCTCTGTTTAAGAGCCACTGTTCAAAATCTAATTTACTGCATCTAGTTTCTAAAATAATACAGAAGAAACCTAGTGATTTGATGGTTCCAGATGGTTTCCACTTCCTTTATCTCTCAAAATGTTTTTCTAAGATGGTGCCATTCTCGGAATGGGGGAGATGAAGGTTATTTTGTTGAAAGCCTTGAGTTTTTTTCTGACCTGCTCCTTTCAAGTTGTATATTGTTAGTTATATGACTAAGATCAATCTATAAAAACTTGATTCCCTGAGCAAAAATTCAGGGAATTTCTTGGTTTTGTATTAACTTTAAGTTCATGATCCTTTCCTTTGAGGTATTGAAGGTCCAGAGTAGTGGGGGGTTTTTTTGGTAGGGTTTTAATGCCTTGACACATAATTTTTAGCCCTAAGAGTGGACTTTGAGTTTTCTTTATGTGGAGGATTTCCCAGCTGGTTTTGTAGATTTGCCCGTGGATTAAGGTTTAAGTTAACTTTGTTTTTAGATTTGGCTAATAATCTTAGGTATCATTTCTTCTGGACAGGCTAAATTTCCTTGAATATATATTTTCAAACAAGCTGAGGGCCAACATAACTACAAAAAGGGGGTTAACTTCTTTAAGAAAGATCCCTGACAAGAAAGGTGGGAGGAGGTGGAGGCATTGTTTAGGTGTTAGCCTAACCAAATGTCAGTATAAAAGGGAAAATCTTTGCATTCTGGCTGGTGTTTCCTCTATTCCTGGCCTAAGAAGTGATTGCTCACAAAATATATATGCATATAGCCAGTTAGTCTTAAGAGGCTGAGAGGAAAGTCTTAGAATTTCATAGACGCTGTATCTTTGACCCTTGATCTGCTAGGCTAAAAGTACAATCTCTTATCAGTGGGCAGACAGGTAAAGTAGGTTAGGATAAGGTTTTTCTGTTTAATGAAGCAAGAGGCTTAAAAGGAGATCTTGGCTTTCTACCATTTCTTCCTTTATATTCCAATTCCTAGGCTGACTGATTTGTTAACTACAATTACTTTATTGGTAATCTTTTTATTATGAGTTGTTACTGTGAGCATATTCAGCTCTCCTTTCCAGAGTAAATTGTTTTCCTTGGTTTCCATTAAAAGCTATAATCATTCCATGAAGTAATCTTTTCTAACATTGGAATAAACGAAGGCAGTTAACTTTTGGGGTCCCTTTTTCTATTTTCTCTTCTAGGTTAGCTTTTGCCTGTGGTAAAGATGCCGGAAACCGCACCCCACCCCTATTTTGTGAGAACTACTTTGTCCAAGGAGAGGAGGGAGGTGGATTGTGCTTTTAAATGTCTGTGTGCAGAATATTTGCCAGAGAATGCCAAGAGATTGTTAATTGGGGTCCCCAAAGCTGTAGTACACCCTTTAACCATTCCTTGTTAAAGGTAGCTGTTCTCACTAATGAGTATCTTTTTCTTTGAACCTTTTTACAGTCAACCCATGGGGGTAATGGAGAGGGGGCTGTCACATTTCATGTCCCTTCACACTGTGTTTTATAATGACTGAAATCTTACTGGGAAGTTTCTAGAGTTCTTTCAGGCCTAGAGACCAGAACTTATTTTACTGATTGAGTTACTCTTTTCTTTACTGTCCTAAACTTCAAACTTGTTTCTTCTGTATTGCATATAAATTTTTGCCCTGAGCATCATAGAAATGATCTTCCAAATTTTCTCCCATCAAGCTGTAGATCACAGAACATAATCTAAAAAGGCTATAGCTATAATTTAAAATCCTATTCTATCCTTTCAAGAATGGCCAGAATATTCTGAAAGTTTACCACACAGGGAGGTCTCCAGTGGTACTTTTATCCAGTAGCTTCAACATTGAGTCTTACTCCTACAGTGACTTACTGTACTGTTTTGGTTCTTTTTGGGTCTGGCCATTTCTGCTCTATCTTGGGTGGAAAGACTCACTAGACTTTATGCCTTTTAATTTGCCTTAAGTTGGAGCCTAAAGTAAGGCTGTCTTGATGATAACACCTTTGCTATTAGACTGAGTGGGTTTGTTCTCTTAATCCGTTGTTTCTGTTTTGGTGCCTTGGCAGGACATTTCCTTGGTTCCATTATTTTATATGTATGTCTTTTCTGCTTATGAGTTGACTGTATGTTTTGACTCACTGGTGAGCCAGTTACCCTGTTTCCCCATTCCTTTGCTGGTTTCTTTAGAGATTTTCCTTACTGTGCCATTTACCTGCCAGGTAGTCTAGTTTTGATTGGGAAAGCCATGGCTGTATAGTATATACCTAGACTTTGGTTTTTACATGCAATTCTGAACTCCCTACCTTCATGGACCTTGATAGGAGCCCCTGATTTAATCTGTTCTGGTTTTAATAGGTCCTTTATGTAACTTACCTAGCTACTTATTCCTAGATCCCCATCAGTTTGCCCTGGTTCATCTCCATTTAGCCCAGGAAGCTGTAGATCTCTGGCACTCTCTTTGCTCTTCTGCATATAGTTCACTGCCTTTCTGCTGTGGTTCCATCTGGTTGCTTTGAGATTCTTAGGGGCTTCCCACCATGGTTAGATGGAATAGGGTTTAGTGTCCTTCAGGCTGGTCCTTGCTTTCCACTAGGTTTCTGCCTTTTGCTAGGACTTGAAACAGATTGTCCTTGCCTCTTTTCCCCACTTAAAAATAAATAAAACTTGAGAAGTTAAGGTCTTATTGGGAAAAAAAAAGGCATTTTAAAAGTAAGTTTTATGACTTTCATAGGGTTTTGTTTTATTGATGGCAGTTTGATTGAAATATAGGTATAAGGTATAGGTGTCATAGTTAATAAGATTCTTTCTCACCCTAGTCTTTATGGAGTAACAATCCCAAAACACAATCCTTGGACAGTTCCCTTAACTGCTTGGCTTTGGCACCCCTTTCTGAAGAGAGTGGGGTCAGTTAACTCTTAACCCTGCTCCAGAAAAGGTGGAAGTTCAAGTTAATTGGCTTATGTCAGTTGGAGCAATGTAAATATACCAGGTATATTCAGTTCCTGCCCTTACCTATGTTTTCTTATCTTGGAAGGGGATTGCTTTCCCTCACCATTTATCTCACAGCAGCTTATTTGTTTTTAAAGTTGCCCAGAAAGTATACAAATTAAACTTTTGACATCTACGTGTAGGAATCCCGTTCTGCTTCCAGAAGTGGAAGTGCTCATGGATCTGGGAAATCTGCAAGGCATACCCCAGCAAGGTCTCGCTCCAAGGAAGATTCCAGGCGTTCCAGATCAAAGTCCAGGTCCAGATCTGAATCTAGGTAAGAAAGACTGTCTTGGGATTTTCTTCTGTTACTCTTAGCTCTGAAATTGGTGTGTGCTTTGTAAATTAGGAAGATAGAGAGGGTTAGATCATTTGTTGGCTTATTTAATATTGGTACTAGCAATGTACTTAATCATAAGTTCTGGGACAGAAGACTAAGTGGTTAAGAGCCTGGGCTTTTGGCGTTAGGGTTCAAATCTTACCTCTATTTTTTCTGACTTGGGCAGATTACTTAACCTTTTTCCACCTTAGCTTCCTTATCTTTAAAAGGCGAGTTAGTACTAGTTCTTCAGAATTGTGAGGATTCGCTATGAGTTTAAGTATAACAAATGGACTGCAGAACATTGGCTTTCATAACTGCAATTCTTGATAAATAGGTGTAGTGTCTAATATTATATACGTGTGTGTATAAAACAAAAATAATACCATAACACAGCGCACTTTTTTTTTTTTTTTAATGTTGGTCTAGAGTAGGCTATACGTCCTTGGTTTGCCCAGGACGGCCCCAGTTTATGCCTATTATCAGGCATAATTAACTGCACCTCTTTTCTCTCTTACAATGTGTCCTGTCTGGTTTAGATGACACTTCATAACACTCTAGTTAAGAGCGATTGATTGGTTTTAAAACACTGCTGGACAAAACTATGGTGATGGTGATTTTATCTTAAGTGAATGGTGGGCATAATGGGAGAGGCCGAAAAAATAGAGGGTGTTATACTGAGGGAAAAGGGGGGCACAAATCAAGCTAGTAGGAAGTGCTGCATGTTTTAATGATTACCAAATTTTTTAGTGTGTTAATTGATCTTCAGTATGTTAATTTTGATCTCCTTTATCTTAAGAAATGGAAGAGAGCTGATAGTGGTTTGGAGCTCTTTCTAGCAGAGTTGAGATGACTGTAGATACAGAAGAAAAACCTCAATTTAATGTTAATATTTGTCTGAATTGTGTTCCGTCTTTTGGATTTTAACTCTAGATTATTAGAAGAATTAAAAGCTGTATCAATCAGTTATTTAGTCATAACCCTGAAGCCTTTGTCTTACAGGTCTAGATCCAGAAGAAGTTCTCGAAGGCATTACACAAGATCAAGATCTCGGTCCCGCTCCCATAGACGATCCCGTAGCAGGTCTTACAGTCGAGATTATCGAAGACGGCATAGCCACAGTCATTCTCCCATGTCTACTCGCAGGCGTCATGTTGGGAATCGGGTAAGATGAAAAAATAGTTGAAGTGATACGTCTCTCTTCTGTTTTGAAATTAGAACTGATTACATTTGACAGTAGACTTTTGGCAGTGAACACACAAGTTCTTTAGAGACTTTAGTGTTTTGAGGTAAGTCTATTTAAAAGGTATTTCTTATGTTGTAAATGGTCTACATTTGAGCTATCAGTCATATGTAAGCAAAATACTGTGGCAGTGGTGTAGCTCAGCTCATCGAATAAAAAATCCCCATTGTGCATTACTATCTATATGTTCCATACTAATGTTACTGAAGTTTTCTGGGTTAGCTTTAATACTCTTTTTAGAATGCTTCTTGGTTTTTCCATTTAATTTTAAGCACGTTTATTTCGGGTATTAAGGCTTATCTTCCCTGAAATAGTTATTCCCTCTGGCTTATAGAGATAATGCTACTCTCATTCTTACGCCTAGAATAAATTCCTAGGAGGTGAATCCCTTGGGCAAATTGCTCTCCAGTCTCCCCCACAAAAATGCCAGTTTTGGTATTTACTAGTATGAGTCCCTATTTCCCCCTCCCTACACACACACACTTAATTCTGAGGTTGAAATGCTCTTTGCAGGATTTTCTTTGGGAGGGGGTGCAGAGGGAGAGAGAATCTTTTTTTTTTAAGATTTTATTTATTTATTTGACAGAGACACAGCGAGAGAGGGAACACAAGCAGGGGGAGTGGGAGAGGGAGAAGCAGGCTTCCTGTGGAGCAGGGAGCCCGATGCGGGGCTCCATCCCAGGACCCTAGGATCATGACCTGAGCCGAAGGCAGACGCTTAATGACTGAGCCACCCAGGCACTCCATGGGGGAGAGAGAATTAAGCAGGCTCCATGGCCAGCATTGGAGCCAGATGTTGGGCTTGATCTCAACCCTGAGATGATGACCTGAGTCAAAATCAAGAGTCCGATGCTTAACTGATTGAGCCACCCCAGGCACCCCTTTTCTGCCCATTAATGCTTGCAGCTATTGCCATAACACTGATTTTAAATTTTAATTGTTCATTTAAATCTACTTTATTGTTAGTGACATTTTGGGTAATTTATATGCATTTTTTCTTAACTTTGGTTTATGATAAATTTTAAGGTTTAAAATTGATTTTTCCATTTCTAGGCAAATCCTGATCCCAACTGCTGTCTTGGAGTATTTGGATTGAGCTTGTACACTACAGAAAGAGATCTCAGAGAAGTATTCTCTAAATATGGCCCCATTGCTGATGTGTCTATTGTATATGACCAGCAGTCTAGACGTTCAAGAGGATTTGCCTTTGTATATTTTGAAAATGTAGATGATGCCAAGGAAGTAAGTAAAAGTCTACCTGTATCTTTTTTTTTTATTATTTAAGATTTTATTTATTTGACAGAGACACAGCGAGAGAGGGAACACAAGCAGGGGGAGTGGGAGAGGGAGAAGCAGGCTTCCCACCGAGCAGGGAGCCCGATGCGGGACTCGATCCCAGGACCCTGGGATCATGGCCTGAGCCGAAGGCAGACGCTTAACGACTGAGCCACCCAGGCGCCCTTCTTGGTTTTTTTTTGTTTTTTTTTAAGATTTTATTTGAGAGAAAGCACATGAAGGGGGTAGGGTCAGAGGCAGAAGCAGACTCCCCGCTGAGCAGGGAGCCCCATGCAGGACTTGATCCCGGGACTCTAGGATCATGACGTGAGGCAAACGCAGTTGCTCAAGCAACTGAGCCACCCAGGCGCCCTTTTTTTTTTTTTAACCTGTATCTTTTTAAAATAGTCCTATTGTTGACTCCCAAGTACAGATGAACATAAGGATAAGGACAGTTTTCGCTTTTATATTGTAAATAAGATATATTTATAGTTACTTACAAATATCTTATTTGTAAATATTTACAGAAGTATTTATACTGGATATTTGTGGCCTTGTCCCAGGTGTATATAATAACTTAATGTATCTTTCCAAGGCAAAAGAGCGTGCCAATGGAATGGAGCTTGATGGACGTAGGATCAGAGTTGATTTCTCTATAACAAAAAGACCACATACCCCAACACCAGGAATTTACATGGGGAGACCTACCTAGTAAGTTTATTTTTAAGATAAAGATTGATGGCTGAGTGCATTTTCTCTTAAGAACTACCATGTACTAGGGGAAAATCTTTGACATTTCATCCAGTCCTGCCACAGTACAAATCATTCTTCCTGTGTTGTTTTTTTTTTAACTGGGTAAGACTATTCAAAAGAATATATTCAATGGAAATCTTGTATTTGTGCTGCACACTGATAGATGACATCCCACCATATCATACAGAAAGGCCATATATCTGGCTTTGCTTGGTAATTAATATTCTTGCTTAGACCATTTTTATCATAATGGAATCTTAACCATTCTAGGTAAAAGTCAAGTTTGTAACAAATTCTTCTACTGTGCGTTTTTTAGTTTTTGTTAAGCAGAGCGGAAAACACAGTTTTCGCATTGAACTATATGATAGGATACTTCTTTCCTTTGTCATTATTCTCACCAGTGTTTCTATATTGATCAGAAGCTCTGTGTTGAAGTTTTGTTTTTTGTTTTTAATTTAAATTGTCCCACTCCTGAAACCACATTCTTCCAAATATTTTACTTTCTCTTCCTTTAGGAAAATACATTTAAGTACATTGTTATAGGGAGCAGAGAAAAAGGACAGTGTTTATCCCATATCAGTGAATTCTTAAATAGGAATAATAATCCTTTTCCGGGTAACTTTTCCTTTAGAAAAGGCCTGTCTATGAATTAATAATTAGGGGGTTGTTAGTAGATACTATTTTTGCTCAATATAAGAGAGTAAAGAGATTATACTTGGAGCAGTTGCCCAGTCATGTCCTTAGCTCAGCTGTGGCTCCCAGGACCCAAATGAGTCATGCTGCTGCTATTGTCTGAACAGCTTTAAACAGTAACAGTTGTATGTAGGAAGTTAGGGAAGGAAGGCCACATGGTATTTTATGAAGATACTCTATGAAGATATATTTCACTGGATGAAATATATTTATGAAGATACATTATTCATAGTGGCAGCTCACGCCGTCGGGATTACTATGACAGAGGATATGATCGAGGCTATGATGACCGAGACTACTACAGCAGATCATACAGGTAAGTTAACCATAGTAGATTTAAGTTGCCAAAAATTTGGAGGGAGGTACCAGTCTCTTCTGAATCCTAATTTAAGGCACGGACCTTAAAAACACTAAACTTTAGTGTTTAATAAAATTTTTTTTATACTAAGAAATGTAGGGCTAGAGTTTAAACTATAGATTTTTAGGTTATGTGCCTAGTCAGTTTAACTTAATATGTGTATTTTTTTTTAAAACGTCAAATTGTAAACCAACTGAAATTCCTGGTTTTGAACATGGCAGTGGAACCAAAATTACAGACCATACTTTAGGTTTTTCACTCCTTTGTGCTTGTTCTTAAGTTCCATAAGCTGCATTTTTAAAGTCATTGCTTTATAAAGCATTTTTGGTGTCTCATGTATGATGCTCTCTAGATAGGGAAAACTAAGTCTTGGAAGAGTCCAAAGAAGTATTTGTTGAAGGGCAGTAATTTGGTATAAGAATGGCTAGAGGTTTTTTATTACCAAAAAATTGAACCTTTTGGGGGGTGATTAATAGGGAAATAACTGTCATGCTGAGAAACACTTTGGAAGATAAAATGAAGTAAAATCTTTATTTTACCTGCAGCGGGTAATTTAGACCCTGTCTTGCTTATGAAAATGTAAATTGTATGATTAATCCTTGGTGCCCTATTGAGGTGTGGTTGTCTTCTTTTTTTTTTTTTTTTTTGTACACTGCTTTGAATGTTTAAAGAAGTTGATTGTCAACTACTGTCTGTGGAAGTGAGTCCTTAAGCTTGCTTCTGACACTATGGTCCAGCATTTTATCCCCAACAAAAACCTTTTTTGAAAGAACATTTGTGTGTTAATTGGCACTCTTAGGGATTAATCTGTGGAGGCTGGGAAGATTAAACATTCAAGTTTTAATTCAGTTGAGCATTTACTTTAGAAGTGTAATTTGTTCTGTTACTCATTTTAGCCACCAGAGAGAGCTCTATGCCATTTTGTAAAAAGGGTGACAAGTTAGGGCTTTAATCACTTTACTTACAAAAATGACCTTTCATTTCTCCGTGGGAGTTTTAATTATACTGCATAAATATTGTTTTTAAAACTTTAAAAAAGATGAATGTGTGTTGCTTTTCTGCCTTCACAGAGGAGGAGGTGGAGGAGGAGGAGGATGGAGAGCTGCTCAAGACAGGGATCAGATTTACAGGTATGGCAGGAGAGGATTTTAAATGTACATGATACACAGTAGAATGGCTTACCTAAAGACACTTGGTTACTAGTATTTTGGGGGTTATTAAAAGTTGGATCACACAAGTTGGATTGCATGAAATTCGTAAAATACTGTAACTGAAACCAGTAATAGTGTATACATGGTTCGTTTGTGTGTTTACAGAAATGAATAGGGCTTATACTAGGTAATTACTCAATGGCCCCATTTTGTACCTTAATCGATGATAGTGTAAATTAAGGTCAGTGATAAGCATCCATAATATTCTTAGTCTTTATTCCTTACTGCTACTTTCTGGTACTATTGCACTTTTGTTAGCTTTTAATGAGCATCTTAGTAAAGCAAGTGAATATTCAAATCAGTCTTAGAAAACTGCTTTGAAGCACTAGTAAAATTTGTTTTGGGTGTTCATGAAGGTGTGCTTGGGATTAGTGGTTTTATTATCTAAAACAGACTTTGGAAATACCATGACTGTTGCAATCCTTATATATCATTTAGTCTAACTTCAATCTATGGAGTCTTAGACGGTCTTGGCATTTGTTTACAGAAGGCGGTCACCTTCTCCTTATTATAGTCGTGGAGGATACAGATCACGTTCTAGATCTCGATCATACTCACCTCGTAAGTTTCTAACTTGATATGATTTTATATATTATAATAGTATGGCTTGAAGTTATCAAACTACAGTAGATAGTGGGTTAATTCAAGTAGTTTTATCTATATTATAATCCACCCACCCACCCTTGGTTTTTGTATGTAGGGTTCAAGGAAGTATATGAAAATCCTTGGAATCTTATTCTTGCTAATTAAAATAGTAAATGTATAATACATTCTGGTCACCATTGTACCTTTTCTTTTCAGGAGGGCTTGCAGTTTTTGTACAGCCTGGAAACATTTGGGTGACTTTAAAACCTTAGCTCCTGGGGGTTGAGTTATACTTCCCAGCTATTTCTTTTGTTCAGTGTTGGTTCTTTGATTTCTAGGGGAACCCTTTTCATAGGAGAGAATCTGGTGCATAGAATTTCTAATGGTAGAATAAAAAGTCTCAACATTAAAGTATACTTGATAACTATGCTTCAATACTGAGAGACTGATTATTATTTCTTCCTAGGTCGCTATTAAAGCATGAAGTTGAAGACTTTCTGAAACCTACCCTAGAGTTGGGATATTGTTTGTGGACAATATTTTTTATTGTCTCCTGTTTAAAAAGTGAACAGTGCCTAGTGAAGTTAGGTGACTTTTACACCTTTTATGATGACTACTTTTGGTGGAGTTGAAATGCTGTTTTCATTCTGCATTTGTGTAGTTCGGTGCTTTGTTCAAAGTTAAGTGTTTTCAGAAAAGTATGTTTTGCATGTATTTTTTTACAGTCTAAATTTTGACTGCTGAGAAGTTTCTATTGTACAAAACTTCATTTAAAAGGTTTTTCTACTGAATCCAGGGTATTCTGAAGATCGAAGCCTGTGTGTAAAATGCTACCAAATGGTAAAAAGCAACAATAAAGTTTGGTTTTTACTTTTCTTTCTAACATCAATGCTTAGCAAAACTGTTCAGATTAGGTTGTGTCAGTAGTAAATTTCAAGACAAAAATACCCATTTTCCTCCAATCCATGAAACATATTATACTTAATATACCTGCAACTAAGTGTTAAAAATTATGCTCTGTAACCCTGTACTGCTAGTACTAGAACTAAAGAACTTTGAATACAGCCAATGCTTAATGCTTATATAAATGTGGATTTGTCAGCCTTTATGTAATCTGTATCATATAAAGCAGGGGATAAGAAAAGAGGTACACGATGTATGCCTTTAAAAGGCTATTTCTTAAAGCTGTTACAAGGGGATAATGGTATTTCAACTAGTTATCAGCAAGTGACAATACATTCCACCACAAATGTACTCTTGTTCTTCTAGCTTTTAGACTATGAAAAAAATTAAGTGCTTCAGAGTTCGGGAAAAGAGAAAGGGAACACTACACCTGTGTTGTGGATGAACTGAAGACTTTGCCTGTTCATTTTTTAAATATTATTTTCAGGTCCTTTGCTTACCAAAGGAAGCCCAATTTCACTCAAATGTTTTGAGAACTGTGTTTAAATAAATGCAAATGAAAAGAGTAAAAGGCTGGTACAACTCAGTTGACATAGAAGATTTTGTTTTAACCTTGTTACTTATAATTGGAGGGTTTTTTAAAGTAGTTTTTAGTCCCTTGTACAGTATCCCTTAGGCTGAAATGTATTCTTTTTGCCTTTTTTTTTAATAGATAAATTGTACATTCCTGGAAAATACATTTAAGAGGGGAGTTAGGTACTTGAGTGATTGTCTTCATTTGGATGATGTTAGTTATATTAAATAAGTCTAGTCTCCACACTTGCCCAGAGGGTGGCCAATTCAGTGGAAAATGCAATAGGCAGGTAATTTATCAAAATCATTTAGTATGTCCCAGGTATCTGTAAAACACTTAGTTCATTTAGTCTGTAGCAGCCATGAGATGTAACTTTACCTTAAGTTAAAACAGCTATTAAATGGTAATCCATATGTGGGCAGATGTCCATCCACAGTCTGTACTTTCATTCATGATGCCATTCTGCCATACTCTAGATAACCAGATGAATAAAAAAAGGGGGGGTGATGGGGTGCCTGGCTGGCTCCGTTGGTAGAACATGCAACTCTTGATCTCAGGGTAGTGAGTTGAAGCCCCATGTTGGGTGTGGAGCCTACTTGAAATATATATATATGTATGTATGTATTTCATAGGCAATATTTGCAGGCCTTAATTTGTCACACTGGGTGGTATCTCTCATACTTTGGAAACTGTCAAATGGATTTTAAAATTCTGCATGTTTGTGTTTCTGAATAGCACCTGGAACTAACTTTGTTTCAAATTTATTGTCAGCCAGTTTCAGAGGAAGACTTGGCCCCTCAGATGGTTGTAGAATATGGTCCAGAAGGGGCTGGATTATAATTTTGTAGTGGTAAGAGTGTACCTGAAGAAACATGATAACACTTACAGGCTGTCTTGCTAGGGGAAAGGGTAGGCCAACACCAAAGCAGTGGGGTGAGAACTGTGGGCACCCAGTGCAGGTCTCACTGAATGAGGTCCCCTACACAAATACCTAACCTCTTAATGCAATACAGTATATGGAGTAAGAAATAGAAAGATTTCCCAGCCCTCTAATTGGCCTCAGGTCTAGAGCAACTTCAGAAAGCAACCATGCCTAATTGATGCATCCCAGAAGGTGTTGGTTTGCAATTAATTCATGTAAGCCACCCATTATCCTGCCAATAAAGTGGGTTTTTTTAAAGCTAGCGATCAGTTGGGCTTTTGGATCTGGAAGCATTTTGATTTCTAAATTGCTACCAGGAGTGTATTACAGGCAGCAGACCTTGAAGAAAATTTAGAACTTACCGGGTTTGATGGGTGGAGACTCCTTTCCTGTTCTGGGAGAGGAAACAAGTAGTCTGTTCATGTGCCTCTGATGGTGGTCATCTGGTGAGTCCCTTGGGTTAACTGTTGGCATACACCAATTTAAAGAGACAAATAATGTCAGAACCATAGGAGAGCCATTGGATAACTTAGGGATCGGATAAATTAAATCTTGAAATTCTTGCCTCAAGGCAAAAGAACCCAGGTTTTTAAATGCCAGTACTAACAATACATTGTTTACCACTGCAGGCCTGAGATGATTGAAACCAAATGCAAGGTTGATTTGGAGGACTGCTGAATTAAAATAGTTAAAATTCATAATCTTACTAGGGTCTTGTGAAAGCACACATTATTCAGGAAATGTCAGATCCCAACAATTGGCGTAAGTTTTTGTTTTTTGTTCTTTTTTGGAGGCCTTTGAGAACCCCAAGCCCTCCAAAATGGTCTTTAGTTGCTTCCCTTGCATAAGGAAAGTATGCCTCAGGATAAAACTAAAAATTCTCAACCCTCATTTCCTGCTAATCAGTATTTCAACTTGCAAAGGCTCAAGGGGAGAAATTATGAATTAGACTGGGAACAAAAGTTTCACCCAGAAGGTGAAATTTATTTACATTATCAAAATTAGGTAAATTTTACAGGGAAGGATTTATTGATAAGAGTGCACACCCACAGTTTTGCTTCAGACAACAGATCTTACTTGATTATATAACGAAAAAAAACCTGGATCTTGTGAACATAGGCCTGACACAATAGAGAATTCATAAGACATTGAACTTGAAGAAGAGGCCAGAAACCCCAAATAAGAACCACCTGTGCATATGAACTTTACCGGTTTTGCCAAGGGGTTGTGCAATCATTTGTGCACTTAACTATGTACAGTAGAAAAAAAATACCCAAACTTAACCAGAAATTATTAGATACTGGCTTACAGTTAAACTAGTTCATGGGAACCAGGGACAGACACTATTGTGACTGAAAAAAAGTTAAAACGGGCTTGGAACAAGGGGATGAATAGGATTCTGTTTGAAATTCATTTTGTGGTAAGTCTGGGGGAACTTCGAATCATCCTGGGGGGGGTGAGGTTCTCTTCCCCCTCCCTCCTGCAATCCTGTGCACATTTTAACTAGTGTCCTCAACTAGGAGGATCCTCTTAACCTTGGGATAAAGGCCAAAGGGAAGCCATTTAGGACTTAATAAAAGTCATCCTGTCCCTGAGGATTATAGGGTGGTAGTGGTGGCTCTGGCAAATCGTAGAGAATGCATACATTTTCCATTCACTTAACTCAGTTTTGCCAGCGTGTAGACTGGTGGACATTTTAAGGGGTGATTTTAAACATGGGTGCTAATTCAGATGAATTTTCCTCATTGGGACAAATAGGGCACTTATAAGTCCTTAAAATCTAAAAAGGTTTTTTCACCATTCTGGTCAATATCAGAAGCAATATGCATTTGTGTGGGAAGGAGAGCAGTTCACCTTTTCATCTTAAGCATTTTTGAATTCCCAAAGGTAGGCAAACTACACACTACTAAATCTGGCTGGTGTGTTCCAGTTTTTACAGCTATCACCATTCACTTAATGTATTATATATGCCTGCCTTCACATTATAATGGCAGCATTGAGTAGTTGGGACAGATCATTTGACCCAGAAAACTGCAAATAATTGCTGACCTCTTAACAGGAAAATTTCTGCTTGCTGATTTTAAGTCCACAGGTAACTCATCCACCTCCCCATCCTACCTGAGCCTGATTTATAGGTGGCTCTCTACCTTCTATGCTTCAGCCAGAATCAGACTTAAATGTTCAAGACCCATTCAGAAGACCCTGATGATTAACAGCAGTTTTCCCAGTGAGAACTAAGAGTACTGTATACCTCCACTGTCTTGGTCTAAAATTTAGATAAACTGAGTTCATGGGTATCTCCTAGACAGTGTCTTGTGACCTTACTATATGGCTAAGTAGCAGGATAGGAGGGTTTTTTTAACTTGATTATTCACTTAGGCTAAACGTTAACCACTTTGAAGAGCCTATCTTGCCAGTAATAACCAACCCTGAGCTCCAGTGTGAAATAAGTAATACTTGGAAGGAATTACTGCGCTAGATAGTTACATTGAGCTCCATTGTGAAGGGGACAGTAGTTTTAATTGCAAATAGAATGCTGGAATTGGATTTCTTGACATGCTAATACCTGCCACACAACTTGGGTTTATTCAGGGTTCTTCAGAAAATGGAAAGTGTGTTAGACACTTAAATATAAACTATATAATTCACTTTACATTCTCACTACCATATCTTAAACATGCCTTTAAAAAGACTAGAAAACATCCATTTGAGAATTCTTAAGTCTTTAAAATATTTAGACTCGTTACCAGAAATTAATCTGTAAATTTCTATTCCCCCATTCTTAAGTTCTAAAACGGACTTCAGTCCTAAAGTTGTATGAACATTTACTTCTCCCAGCAAATAATGAAAATGCCTAAACCCTTAGTGTTAACCACAGTTAAGTATAATCATCCTAGAAGCATTTCAATTTCGATAGGTAAAAGCACCACTGAAGTTTTAGAAAAATGGGTTACCTGGTATGAAGAGTCCTGCCTTTTTGTGCCTCTTAAAATTTAATTCAGTGCATCCAAGGACAAGTAACACTGGGAATAGAGCATGACTATCTTCCATTATCCATTTCATTCATTACTCTGATACTCCCCACTCTGATGTGATGATGGAATTACACCATAAATTTTGGCATTTAATAGGAAAACCATTGTTAGAATCTGAGTATTGAGCTCTAAGCGGTGAACACATGCCATCTGTTTTAACCTTATATTAGTTTAACATTACATATTCAACTTTCATAAATAACTTGGTCAGGGAAGACATTAGTATGACATTTGAGAGAAAAGAGGTGAAAGCCATATGTAAATCTGGGGAAAATACTGATGGACTTAAATTCCTTGGTTTGTTCAAATCTAAGGCACACCAGGGAGGCCAATGTGAGTAAAAAAGATGAAGTGGGTAAGTAAAGAGCCATATCAATTTGTGATTTTTGTAGACACTAAGGAAAATTCGGGTTTTACGATGGCATGAAGAATCATTGGTGGTGTTGGGCAGAAGAGTGAGCTGATAACAAAAGCTCAACTCTGGAGTGCCAGTCAATGTGTAATAGAATGAGGTCTTCATCCGATGGGAAAGACAGGTACATAAGAGGTGATTTTGTTATAATGTAGAAGATCTGTTAGATATATTTGGAGTGCTATGACATCCCAGTAGAGAGGCCCTGGCTAGGCTTGGGTCAGATGACAGTAATACTCTTGGGTTTATGATCATGTTTACAAAGTGCTCTGTAAGCCATAAGACCAGCATATAAATGTAAGAGAATTTTGAAAACCATACATATGGAGGTTGAGTGGTCACTCAGAATTCAGTAGACCAGTCTCTTCGACTGATGCACTCTCTGAAACATTTCTTGTTTCCATAATTAAAACCTTATACTTGCCAACCTTTTCAACCTTGTGGAGTTCTTCAGATAATCTCAATTGTATCCAGTCAGCTATTGCTGCATAATAAACCATAGAAACTCAGAGGCATACACTTAAGTATTTAGCTGCTGATCTCAGCCAGGCTCCCATCTGCAGAACAGCTGGTGTTTGTTAATCTAGACTGCAGTGGCAGAAACAGGTTGGCTTCACACTGCAGGTGTGTGGGCCTGCTCCACTTCTCAGCCTCCTTGGAAAAGGGGGCAAGCCAGCACATGTTCCTCTCATGATGGGGCGGAAACACAAGATCAATCGCACAAGTACATTTCAGGCTTCTGCTTGTCAACTTTCCAAGGTAAAAGCAAATCATGTGGCCAAGGAAAAAGCCACAGGATGAGGAAATACACGAAGTTAGTTGGGATTGCAGAGGTACATGCCAAGGGCACAGATAAAATAGAGAAGGCTCAATAATTCAATGTGCCATACCAGGTTTTCCATTGCTGGTATTGGATGTGTCATTTTCTTAGCTTCTCAGGAGACAAGATGTGTCTGGGATACCAATGAGTTTTGCTGGGAGACTACCTAACACCAAAGATGCAGAAAATCCTAGGTAAACCCACCCTTTTCTGCTTGTAGTGCATACGCCTGTGACTTAGGCTTGGTCAATCAGATGCATCCAAACTTGACATCACTAACCAGTAACCCCAAGAAGTCAGGACAGTAGAAATCTATTCAAGTGGAGAGGGTGGCCAGGAGCGCCTCAAACGTGGGGAGGAGGGAAGGGGTGAAGCTGGGAGTGGGAGGTGCTTCTAGCTTCAGTAGCCAGATCGCTTGTGTATGTCAGCAGCAGTGGGGCGAACTGTGGTTTGGCGGTGGCAATGACCACGCTGAACTGACTGGGGTAACTTTGGCTGTTAAACTTCCTTCCAAGCCTGGTTCTCCCCCCTTCCTGCAGAGTCTGCAAACTACCAAATGGTTCTATTTAAAAAATAAAATAATAAAACAGGCTCCTCTTCTGCTTAAATCAGCTGGCATTTTCTATTTTTTACAACCAAGAGTTTTCACTGATAATACTCAGGTGTCAGTTGTGACACCTAATTTGTAGCCATCTTTAGTCTCAATTCCTATCCCTTTGAATCCTTTCTTCACTTAACAAAGTGGATGTCTTAAACTATGAATGGAAATCAGATCACATCACTCCTTTGCTTTGAAACGTGCCTCCCTCAAACCTTGTCACGACCTCATCACGTTGCCTGTCTGATGTGAAAAGAAAAAAATAAATCTTTTGATGGCTTCCTGTTGCATTTAGACATAAATCCAAACTCTTAGTAGCCTGCCAGAACCTTCATTATTTAGCCAAGCCCCTAACCCACCAGGTCTCTCCAGCCTCCTCTTGCAACTCACTGTCTTCTTTTGAATACCAGAAGCAGGAGCTTCCTCAGTTTTAGTAACATGCAGCAGGAGCTCCAACAGTAAGCCAGCCACTTGGGAAGAGAAGGAAAGAAGGGGGGGGCAGGACTGGAGCAGGGGACGGGAACTCAAGCACTGTGAAGTTTACAGCGCAGAGACACAGATGCACTAAAAGACTGAGACCTAATCATAGGACTAGAGACCACTTTCTTCCACACCTGGCCACATTACTAAAGGCATACAGCAATTCCTTTTTCATTCATGTCTGGCTATCAAGAAAAAAATTATAAGGCATTGTAATGGCCAAACTGAAGGCCAAACCCAGCGTTTAAAGAGATAGTAAGCATTAGAACTAGACTCAGATATGGCAGGGATGTTAGAATTAACAGACTGAATTTAAAACAACTGTGATGAATATGCTAAGGGCTGTAATGGACAAAGTAGACCCCATACAGGAACAGATGGGCAATGTAAACAAAGAGTTGGGACTTCTAAGAAAGAAAGAGAAATGCTAGAGATCAAAAACACTAACAGAAATGAGTATCTTTAATGAGCTTATTCATAGACAGGGCCTAGCTGAGGAAAGAATCTCTGAGCTTAAGGAATGCTCAAATAGAAACTGCCAAAACTGAAATGCAAAGAGAAAGAAAAAAAAAACACCCAATAGAACAACATATCCAAGAGCTATGAGACAACTACAAAAGGTATAACTTAACGGAATGGTAATACCAAAAAAAAGAAAGGAAGGAACAGAAGAAATACCTCTGAAACAACAATAACTGAGGATTTCCCCAAGTTCATACCAGACTGCTGGAGGCTGTTCCCCCCCCCACCCCCAGATCCATGTTGAAACCTAATCTCTAATGTCATGTTATTTGGAGGTTGGGCCTTTGGGAGGCAATCTGGTCATAAGGATGGGACCCTCATGAATGGGATGGCTTCTCTTACAAAAGAGCCCAGAGAGCTCCCCTGGCTATTTGTACTATGTTAGCACACAGCAAAAAGACAAAACGACTACCTATGAATCAGGTAGTGGATCCTCAGCAGATACTGCATCTGATAGTGTCTTGATCTTGGATTGCCCAGCCTAGAGAACTGTGAGAAATACACTTCTGTAGTTTATAAGCCACCTGGTTTATGGTATTCTGTTATAGCCACCCGAACAGACTATGACACCAAACTACAAATCCAGAAAACTCAGATTACACCAAACAGGATAAATGCCAAACAAACCCGAAACAACAGTAACAAAACTATACCTAGGCCAATCATTATCCAATTACAGTTAATCAAAGATGGAGGAAAAAATCCTGAAAGAAGCTAGAGGAAAAACCTTACTTATAGAGCAGCAACGATAAGAATTACATCTCAATTCTCAGAAACAATGAAAGCAAGAAGAAAGGAATGTGAGATATTTAAAATATTGAGGGGGCACCTGGGTGGCTCAGTTGGTTAAGCAACCAACTCTTGATTTTGGCTCAGGTCATGATCTCAGTGTCATGAGATTGAGCCTTGCATGGAGTCTGCATGAGATTCTTCCCCTCTCCCTCTGCCGCTCCCCCCACTCAACACACTCTCTGCCCGCTCTAAAGTAAATACAATTTTTAAAAATACAAAGACAAATACACATTAATAGTAAGTAGATGAAGAAAAATATACCATGCTAATACTAATCAAAAGAAAGCAAGAGTGGTTATATTAATTTCAGACAGCTGACTTAAGAGTAAGGAAGGTTACCAGGGATAAAAAGAGGCATAAAAAAAATAAATAAAAATCATAAAAATCATAATCATTAAGGGGCCAATTCTTCAATAAGATAAAACAATCCTCAGTGTACATGCTTAACAACAAAGCATCAAAATATGTGAAGCAAAAACTGATAGAACTGCAAGGAGAAATAGATGTCTCCAACAGTAGAGATGGAGACTTCAACTCCCCTCTATCAGAAATGGACAGACCAAGCAAGCAGAAAATCAGTAAGGTTATAGTTGACCTCAACAATAATGGCAATAAACTGGATATAATAGACATCTGTAGACTAATTCATCCCATAACAGCAGAACACATATTCTTCTCAAACTCACATGGAATATTCACCTAGATGGACCACATCTGGGCCATAAAATAAATCAAAACAAATTTTAAAAAATAGAAATCATACAATGCCTGCTTAGACTAAAACAGAATTAAACTAGAAATCAGTAACAGAAAGACAGCTGGAAAATCCCCAAATAATGGGAGGTTAGACAACACACTTCTAAATAACACATGTCAAAGAAGAAATTTCAATAGAAATTTAAAAATATTTTTAACTAAATGAAAAAGAAAACACAACTTATCCAGTTTGGGTGATGCAGTGAAAGCAGTGCTTAAAGGGAAATTTGTAGCATTGACCATATATATATTAGAAAAGAAGAAAGGTCTAAAATCAATCATCTAAGCTTCCACTTTAGGAAATTAGGAAAAGAAAAGCAAATTAAATGCAAAGGAAACAGAAGAAAATAAATAATAAAAATAATAATAAAAATTTAGCAAAAACCAATGAAATTGAAGATAAGGATTCAAAAGAAAATTGATGAAAACAAAGCTGGTTCTTTGAAAAGATTGATAAGATTGATAAACCTCTAGTAAGGCTAAGAAAAAAAGAGAGAGGACACAAATTACTAATATTGGAAATGAAGAAAGGGTCATTGCCTCAGATCCCATGGACATTTAAATAATAATAAAGAAATACTATGAACAACTCTATGTCCACAAATTTGATAACCTAGTTGAAGTGGACCAATTTCTTGTAAGACACAATCTGCCAAAACTCCCACAAGAAGAAACAATCTGAGTAACACTATATTTATTAAAGAAATTGAATCAATAATGAATAACCTTCCAAAACTGCACCAAACCTACATGGATTGCCTGGTAAATTCTACGAAACACTTAAAAGAAGAAATTATGCCAATTCTCTTAAAAGATAGAAGCAAAAGGAATACTCTCTAACTTATTCTAGGAGGACAGCATTACCCTAAAACCAAAACCAGACAAAAACATTACAAGAAAACTACAGATCAATACCTTATGGACATACATATAAAAATACTAGCATATCAAATCCAACAATGTATATAAAGAATTTTACAGCATAACCAAGTGGGATTTATCCCAGTTGCAAGACTGGTTCAACATTCAAACACCAAATAATGTAATCCATCACATCTACACAGTAAAGAAGAAAAATCACATATGAATAGATGCAGAAAAAGCGTTGAAAAAATCCAGCACCCATTCATGATAAAGACTCTCAATAAACTGGGGTGCTTGGCTGGCTTAGTCAGTGGAGCATGTCACTCTTGATCTTGGGGTTGTGAGTTCGAGACCCATATGTGGTATGGGGTTTACTTAAAAATTTAAAAAAAAAAAAAAACCTCTCAGTAAACTAAGAATGGAAGGGAATTTTCCCTGCTTGATAATCTACAAAAAAGCTACAGCTGACATCACACTTAATGGTGAGAAACTAGAAGCTTTACCACAAAGATCAAGAACAAGACATCACTCTTTTCAACATCATCCTTGAAGTCCTAGGATATCCTAGGCAATAACACAAGAAAAGGAGTTTAAAAAATACATATTGAGGGCGCCTGGGTGGCTCAGTTGGTTAAGCGACTGCCTTCGGCTCAGGTCATGATCCTGGAGTCCCGGGATCAAGTACCACATCGGGCTACCTGCTCGGCGGGGAGTCTGCTTCTCCCTCTCCCGCTCCCCCCTCTTGTGCTCACTCTCTCTCTCAAATAAATAAATAAAATCTTTTAAAAAAAAATACATATTGAGGGGAGCCTGGGTGGCTCAGTCATTAAGCGTCTGCCTCCAGCTCAGGTCATGATCCCAGAGTCCTGGGATCGAGCCTCGCACTGGGCTCCCTGCTCAGCGAGAAGCCTGCTTCTCCCTCTCCCACTCCCCCTGCTTGTGTTCCCTCTCTCGCTGTCTCTCTCTCTCTCTGTCAAATAAATAAAATCTTTAAAAAATAATATAACGAATGAGAAGGAAGAAATAAGACTGTCTTTATTCACAGCGGACATGATTGTCTATGTAGAAAAGCTGAAAGAATCTACAAAAAAAGTAAAAATTAAAAAACTGGAATAAGCAATTATGGCAATATTGCAGGATACAAGGTTAATATATAAAAGTCAATTGTTTTCCTATATATCAGCAATTAACAAGTAGAATTTGAAATTAAAAACAATACCATTTACATTCACAAAAAATGAACTCTTACTCAGCAATACAAAAATGAATGACCTGTTTAAAACATGAGCCAAAGACTTTAGCAGCCATCTTCACCAAAAAGATATACAGAAGGCAAATGGGCATATGAAAAAAAACATATGAAAAGATGCTCTACATCATATGTCACCAGGATATGCAAATTGAAACGAGATACCTATTAGAATGTCCAAAATCCAGAACACTGACAATATCAAATGCTGATGAAAAAGTGAAGCAACAGGAACTCTGATTCACTACTGGTGGGAACGCAAAATGGTTCAGCCACTTCAGAAAACAGTTTGGCAGCTTCTTAGAAAACTAAACATACTGTTACCATATGATCCAGCACACTCCTTGGTCTTTTTACCCAAAGAAATTGAAAATTTAGGGGTGCCTGGCTGGCTCAGTCGATTGGGCAACTGCCTTCAGCTCAGGTCATGATCTCAGATCCTGGGATCCAGCCCCACATTGGGCTCTGCTCAGGAGAGAGAAATATTATTTATTATTTATTTTCTTCTGCTCTCCCTTTCTCTCTCCGTCTGTGTGTGCTTGCACTCTCACTCTCTCATTCTCTCTCACTCTCCCTCAAATAAATAAAATCTTAAAAAGATATGAAAGAAACTTAAATGAATATTACTAAGTGAAAGGAGCCAATTTGAAAAGGCTACATACTGTATTATTACAACTATATGACGTTCTGGAAAAGGCAAAACTGTGCAGACACTAAAAATGTCAGTGATAGCTAGGGGTTCAGGGTCAGGGAGAGCGATGAATAGGCTGAGTACAGAGGAGTTTTACGGCAGTGGAAGTGTGCTGTATGACACCATAATAATGAATACATGACTTTATACATTTTTCTAAACCTACAGAATGTACAACACGAACAATGAATCCTAATGTAAACTGACGTCTTTCGGTGATTATGATGTTTCAATGTAGGTTTATCAATTGTAACAAAATACACCACTCTGGTAGGGGATGTTGATAATGGGAGAGGCTGTGCATGTGTGGGGACATTGGGTATATAGGAAATCTGTACCTTCCTCTCAGTTTTGCTGTGAACCTAAAACTGCTCTAAAAAAATAAGGTCTTGGGGTGCCTGGGTGGCTGAATCGGTTAAGCGTCTGCCTTCAGCTCAGGTCATGATCTCAGGTCCTAGGATCAAGCCCTGCATCGGGTTCCCTGCTCAGGAGGGAGCCTGCTTCTCCCTCTCCCTCTGCTGCTCTCCCTGCTTGTGCTGTCTCTCTCTCTGTCAAATAAATAAATATTTAAAAAAAAAAAAAAAATCTTGAAATAGGGGCAGGGCACCTGGGTGGCTCAGTCAGTTGAGCGTCTGACTCTTGATTTCAGTTCAGTTCATGAACTCAGTGTCCTGGGATCAAGCCCAGCATCAGGCTCCCTGCTCAGCGGGGAGTCTGCGTCTCCCTCTCCCTCTGCCCCTACCCCCCGACTTGTGCTCTCACTCTCTGTCTCTCTCTCTCTCTCAAATAAATAGTCTTTTTAAAATTAAAAAAAAATAAGGTCTTAAAAGAAAAAGTTAAAGACAGAGTTACACACAACCCAACATTTCCACCCCTAGTTATTTACCCAACTGAAAATATATGTTCATACAAAAACTTACCCATGAATGTTCATAGTAGCACTATTCAAAATAGCCAAAAAGTAGAAACAGCCCAAATGACCCTTCAACTCTTGAATGGATAAATGTGGTATGTCCATATAACAGAATATTATTTGGCAGTAAAAAGGAATGGAATACTGTCACATGCTACAACATGGATAATTCTTCTATACACTGTGCTAAATGAAATAAGCCAGTCAAAAAAGAACATATGTTGTATAATTTAATTTATATAAAATGTTCAGGACAGGCAATTTTATAAACAGAAAAAGTAGATTACCAGTTTTCTAGGGCTGGAAGTTTGCAGAAGGAATGGGGAGTGACTGGTAGTAGGTATGGGGTTTCCTTTAAGGATGATGAAAATACTCAAAAACTGATTGTGGTGATAGTTGCATAACTTTGTGAATACACTAAAGGTGTTGAATTATACTTTAAATGGATAAATTTTATCTTAATAAAGCCGTTAAATTCTAGTCACCAAAAGGCAGTATTAAGAGAGTGAAAAGGCAAGTCACTCTGACAGTGTTGCCACATCTAACAGAGAACTTCTAATCAGAATATGTAGAAAAGGACAGACAACCTGTGGAAGCCAGCTCCCCAAACAATCCCCATTGGTCTTTGCTTCCCGATATTCACACCCTCATTTAGTTAGTCCTCTCATATACTGAACTAGACAGACTTAGGCAACCAAGAATGCCACACACATGTCAAAATGTAACTTCAAAAGCCAGGTCAGAAAAGACATGGAAGTGTCTGCCTTACTCTCACCTGGGTCACTTGCTCTGGGCAAGGCCAGTAACAGTGTTGTGAGAAGTGTCGAGCCACCCTATGGAGAGTCCCTGTGGCAAGGAACTGTGGCCTCCAGCCAACAGCCAGCACCAACTTCCTAGCCATGTGAGTAAGCCATCTTGGAAGTGGATCCTCCAAACCTACTCAACTTGTAGAATACGGCAGCCCTAGTTAGCCTCTTGACTGCAGAAGCCAGAAGCACCCATCTAAGCCATTCCAGAATTCCTGACCCACAGAAACCAAGATAATAAATGTTTACTGGGGTTTTAAGCCAGTATGTCTTGAGGTAATTTGTTACTCAGATAACATACAACCCAATTTTCTAAAAAATGGACAAAATCTTGAACAGAAATTTCATGTTAAAAAAAAGGATACAGGGGTACCTGGGTGGTGCAGTCAGGCATCCAACTCTTGGTTTCGGCTCAGGTCATGATCTCAGGGTTGTGGCTCCACGTGTCAGGGCCCCTGATATGGCTCCACACTCAGTGCAGAGTCTGCCTGGGATTCTCTCCATCTCCCTCTACCCCTCCTGCTTGTGCACGCTCGCTCGCTCGCTCTCTCAAGTAAATAAATAAATCTTTTAAAAGTTTTATTAAAAAAAGGATATGCAGGAATGCCTGGCTGGCTCAGTCAGTGGAGCGTGTGACACTTGATCTCAGGGTTGTGAGTTTGAGCCCCACATTCGGTGTAGACATAACTTAAAAATAAAATACTTTTTAAAAAAGGATATGCAAATAGCTAATAAGCTTAGCAGGGAAATTCATATTAAAGCTGCAATGATATATTGCTATATCCCCACTAGAATGACTAAAATTTGAAAATTGACAATAACAAGTGTTGATAAGGATGTGAACAACAGGAACTTTCATACATTTCAGGCGGAAGTTTCCACTGGTACAGCCACTTTAAAAAACGATTTGACAATATATATATATATATTTTTTTAATTTTTATTTATTTATTTGACAGAGAGAGACACAGCGAGAGAGGGAACACAAGCAGGGGGAGTGGGAGAGGGAGAAGCAGGCTTCCCGTGGAGCAGGGAGTCCGATGTGGGGCTCGATCCCAGGACCCTGGGATCATGACCTGAGCCGAAGGCAGACGCTTAACGACTGAGCCACCCAGGCGCCCGATTTGACAATATATTTTAAAGCTAAATATTTATAAACCTTATGACCTAGAAATTTCACTACTGAATATATGTCCCTGAGAACTGAGTGCTTATATCTGTAATAAACATATAAAGGAATATTCTTAGATTTATTCATAATAGACTCCAAATGGCAATGACTCAAAGGTCTTTCAACAGGGAAGTAAAACTGTGGTATATTTATACAATGGAATACTATAAAGCAATAAAAAATAATTAACAACTGCTACATTGATTACATGGATAAATCAAACAGGCTTAATATTGTTGAAAGAAATAAACCAGACACAGAAGAGTACATACCATATGACTCCACTGATATGAAGTTGAAAACCAGCAAAACAAACTATTGTTGATAGAAATCAAAAGAGTGATTATTCCTTGGGGTGTTATATTGCCTGGAAGGGGTCATGAGGGAGACTTTTGTGTCACTAGAATATTCTATATCTTGATCTGGGTGTGATTACAGGAGTGTAATCAGATGCAGAATTCATCAAGTTGCATAACCAAGTTCTGTATACATCTCATTAAGTTATACCTCAATTAAAAAGCTAAACTAAAATGGGGGATAAAAGACAAATCACACAGGGAACAGAAGAAAATACTTAAAAATTATCATTAACATCTGAGTAGTAAGATAAAATATTACAGCTATGAATAAGAGTATTACACCTAAAACCAAGAACAATTAGACAACAAGATAGAACTCTTCAAAATTAAAAACACGACGGGTGGAATAGAAGTTCAACAAAAGGTTGAAAGATAAAGATGAAGAAAACTCCCTGAAAGTATAATACAAAAACCAAAGAGGTGGAAAGTCTGAGTGAAATGAAGAAATTAAGAGTATTCCAGGAGATGGGGAATAATAGAATTTGCCAAAAGAGAGACCAGAGAATATGGAGGGAAGAAAATTATTTAAGGTAGAATACAAATAAATTTCCCAGAACTGAAGTGATAATTATATTGAAAATGCCCACTGAGTACCCAGCCCATAAATCCATGTCACGGAAGTTAAAGAATACTAAAGAAAATCATAAAAGCATGGAGTGGGACAGAAGGAGATGGAAGGAGAGAAGCAGAGGGGCAGATGATAGAGACAGAAATAGAGAAAACAGAGGTCTCATTCGAAGAACTAGATAATAGGGGCGCCTGGCTGGCTCAGTCTGTAGAGCATGGAACTCTTGATCTTGGGGTCTTGAGTTTGAGCCCCACAGTGGGCACAGAGGTTACTTAAAAATAATTTTTTAAAAATCCCAAAGAACCAGATAACAGAATCAGAATAGCATGGTAGTTTTCAAGAGCAACACTGGATGCTAGGAAATAGTGGAGAAATGCCTTTAAAATTCTGAGGAAAAATTATTTTCAACCTAAAATTCTCTACTCACTCAAACTTAAGTATGAGGATTGAATAAAAATATTTCCAAACATGCAAAGACTCTCCTTCTTTGAAAAAAAAATATATTATTTTTTTCCCTGGTGCCTGGTTGGCTCAGTTGGTGGAAGATGCAATTCGTAATCTTGGGGTTGTGAGTTTGAGCCCCGCGTTGGGTTAGGATTACTTAAAAAAAATAAAAATCTTAAAAAATATATTTTTTCCCTACATGATTTTTTAGGAATCTCCTAGAAGATGTGCTTTGGCAAAATTGGGACATAACTTAGGAAAGCAGAAGGAATGCGATCCAAGAGACTGAGCATCCCAGCCAGAAAAGCAGCCAAGGGAAGCCCAGTATGTCAGTTGTGTGTCCAGCCTAGAGATGCCCAAGTCTACACTGGAGGGAAGTCTCTATGGGAAAATGAAATTGTGTTTTTTTCGTTCAGAAAAATACTGAGAGGCTTTAACAGATTTGTTATTTTCCCAAATAGTTGGAGGAAGTTTAGTTACATGCACATGAAAACCTTTGAAAATGAAAAGATAAAAGATTTTTAACTCTAGGATAAAAAACAAAATCTGTAAGAGATAAGAAAGCCATTCATTCAATTGATCAAGAGAATATAACAATTGCATATATATGCACCCAACATCAGAGGACCTAAATACATAAAGCAAATATTAATAGAATTAAAGGGAAAAATAGACATCAATACAATAATATTAGGGGAATTCAATAACCCATGTTCAACAACAGAGAGATCATCTAGACAGAAAAGCAATAGAGAAACATTGGACTGGAACCATACTTTAGGCTAAATGAACATAACAGAATATTCCATGCAATAGCACCAGAATACATAGTCTTCAAAGTGCACATGAAACATTCTCCAGTGGAGATCATATGTTAGGACACAAAACAAGTCTTGACAAAATTTCTTTCTTTCTTTCTTTTCTTTCTTTCTTTCTTTCTTTCTTTCTTTCTTTCTTTCTTTCTTTCTTTCTTTTTCTTTCTTTCTTTCTTTCTTTCTTTCTCTTTCTTTCTTTCATTCATTCATTTATAGATTTTTGTTTTAAGATTTTGTTTATTTATTTGTCAGAGAGAGAGAGCACAAGCAGGGGGGGCGGCAGGCAGAGCAAGCAGAGGGAGAAGTAGGCTCCCCACTGAGCCCCATGTGGGACTCAATCCCAGGACCCTGGGATCACGACCTGAGCCGAAGGCAGACGCTTAACCGACTGAGCCACCCAGGCGTCCCTCATTTATAGATCTTAAGTAATCTCTACACCCAACATGGGGCTCAAACTTACAACCCGAGATCAAGAGTTGTATGCTCTACCAACTGAGCCAGCCAGTGCCCCAAGTCTTGACAAATTTTAAAAGACTGAAAAGCATATTGAGTATCTTTCCAACCACAACTGGTATGAAACTAAAAATCAGTAACAGGAGGAAAAGTGGAAATTTTAAAAATATGTAGAAATTAGACAACACACTCCTGAAAAACCAATGGGTCAAATAAGAAATCACAAGGAAAATTTTAAAATATCTTGAAACAAACAAAATAGAAACACAATATATAAAAACTTAGGAATTTAGCAAAATTAGTTCAACAAATTCAACAAACTGGGTATAGAAGGAACATAACTCAGCATAATAAAGGCTATATATAACAAATCTACAGCTAACATTACACTTAGTAATGAAAAATTGAAAGCTTCCCCTCTAAGATCAGGAACAAAAGATGCCCACTATTACCACTCTTACTCAACACCATACTGTTAGTCCTAGCCAGAGTAGGTAGGCAAGTAAAAGAAATAAAAGGTTTATAAATAGGAAACAAAGAAGCAAAATTGTTGTTATCTGTAGATGACATGATTTTATATATAGAAATCCTAGGGGTGCCTAGCTGGCTCAGTCAGAAGAACATATGACTCTTGATCTTGGGGTCATGAGTTCAAGTCCCACATTGGGTATAGTGATTACTTAAATAAATAAACAAACTTAAAAAAAAAGAAATCCAGGGGCACCTGGGTGGCTCAGTTGGTTAAGCGACTGCCTTTGGCTCAGGTCATGATCCTGGAGTCCCAGGATCGAGTCCCACATCAGGCTCCCTGCTCAGCAGGGAGTCTGCTTCTCCCTCTGATCCTCTTCCCTCTCATGCTCTCTGTCTCTCATTCTTTCTCTCTCAAATAAATAAATAAAATCTTAAAAAAAAAAAAAAAGAAATCCTAAAGACTCACCCAAAATTACTGGAACTAATCAAGGAATTCAGTAAAGTTGGAGGATATAAAATGAACATACAAATATCAGTTATATTTCTATACAGTAACAATAAACTATCTGAAAAAGAAATAAGAAAACTATCTCATTCACAATAGCATAAAAAATAAAATACTTGGGAATAAATTTAACCAAGGAATTGAAAGATCTGTACTATAAAAACTATAAGACCTTGATGAAAGAAATTGAAGAAGACAAATGAAAAAATATCCCATGTTCATAAATTGGAAAAATTAATACTGAAAAATATCATACTGCCCGAAGCCAACTATAGATTCAACACAATCCCTATCAAAATTACAATGGCATTTTTCACAGAAATATAAAAAACAATCCTAAAATTTGTATGGAACCATAAAAAACTCAAATAGTAAAGCAATCATAAGAAAGAAGAACAGGGGCACTTGGGTGGGGGCACTTGGGTGACTCAGTTGTTAAGCGTCTGACTCCTGGTTTCGGCTCAGGTCATGATTTCATGGGTCATGAGATCGAGCCTGCAGTCAGGCTCCAAGCTTGGTATCTGCTTGAAGATTCTCTCCATCTGTCCCTCCCACCGCTTGTGCATGCTCTCTCTCTCTCTCTCAAATAAATACATCTTTAAAAAAAGAAGAAGAAGAAGAAGAAGAACAAAGCTGGGGGCATCACACTTCTTGATTTCAAACTATACTACAAAGCTACAGTAATTAAAACAGTATGGTACCAGCCTAAAAATAGACAAATAGACCAATAACAAAACGGCTCAGAAATAAAGCCCAGCATATATAGTTCACTAATATTTGACAAGAACACCCAATGGGGAAAGAATAACCTCTTCAACAAATGGTGCTGGTAGAACAGAATAACTACATGCAGAAAACTTGGAAAAACTGGACCCCTTTCTTATACCACTCAAACAAATTAACTCAAAATAGATAAATATAAGACCTGATAGCATGAAATTCCTAGAAGAAAACATGGGGAAGAAGCTCCTTGACACTGGTCTGGGCAATGATTTTTTGGATATGACACCAAAAGAATAAGCAACAAAAGCAAAAATCAACAAATGGGACTATGTAAAAAGCTTCTACACAGCAAAGCAAACAATAAAAAAGAAAATGAAAAGGCACACTGTGGAATGAGAGAAAATATCTGTAAACCATGTATCTGATAAGGGCTAACATCCAAAATATAGAAAGAACTCCTATAACTCAATAGCTAACAACAACAAAAAATATCTAATTTTAAAATAGGCAGGGGAATTAATAAACATTTTTCCCAAGGAAGACATCTAAAAGGCCAATGGTATATGAAACCATGTTCAACTTATCACCAGGGAAATGCAAATCAAAACCACAATGAGAGGTCATCTCACACCTGTTAGAAGGCTATTATCAAGAAGATAACAGATAAGTGCTGGTGAGATATGGAGAAAAGGGAACCTGCACTCACTACTGGTGGGAATGTAAATTGGTGCAGCCACTATGGAAAACAATATTGAGTTTCCTCAAAAAATTGTAAATAGAACTACTACCTGATCCAGCAACCCTGGGTATATACCCAAAGGCAATGAAACAGGATATTGAAGAGATATATGCACTCCCATGTTTATTGAAGCATTATTCACAACAATCAAGATATGGAAACAGCCTAAGTGTCTGACAACAGATAAATGCATAAAGAAAATGTGGTGTAAAAAATATAGAATGGAATGTTATTCAACCATGAGAAAGGACATCTTGCCATTTGCAACAACATGGATGAACCTTGAAGGCATTATGCCAAGTGAGATAAGTCAGAGAGAGAAACACTAATACTGCATAGTATCATTTATATGTAGAATCAGTCTAAAAGAGCTGAATTCATAAAAACAGACAGTAGACCAGTGGATACCAGGGGCTACAGGGTAGGGGAATTGGGGATATATTATTTAATGGTACCAACTTGCAACTAGTAGATAAATAAATGCTGGAGAGTTAATGCATAGCATAGTGATTATAGATAACAATACTGTATCATAAAGTTCAAAGTTTCTAAGAGAGTAGATCTTAATTCTTCCCACCACAAAAAAGAAATGATAATTACGTGACAGAGGTATTAGCTAATGCTATGGTGGTAATCACATTGCAATATATAAATGTATCAAATCAATGCATCATATCTTAAATTCACACAACATGTCAACTATATCTCAAATTTTTAAAGCCACAATTTGAAAACCTAGCAAAAGAAATCATGATTGGGATGCCTGGATGGTCAGTTAAACGTCTGACTCTTGATTTTGGCTCAGGTCATGATCTCATGGGTCATGGGATTGGACCCCACATCAGACTCCCCACTCAGTGGGGAGTCTGCTTGAGGATTATCTCCCTTTGCCCCCCCCCCCACACGGATGCTCTCTCTCTCTCAAAGAAATAAATAAAATCTTAAAAAAAGAAAAAAGAAAAAACTATGTTAAAAAAAATAAAGAAAATAATCCCATTTATAATAGCATCAAAATCAATAAAATATTTATAAATAAATTTATCCAAGGATATGAATGATCTGTATACCGAAAACTATAATACACTGATAAAAGAAAGTGAAAAAAGATACAAATGGAAAGATATCATGTGTTCAGGGATCAGAAAAATTAATATTGTTAAAATGTCCATACTACCCAAACTACTACCAAGTGGTCTACAGACTTCAAGCAATCCCTACACCAAGATTCCAATGGCATTTTCCACTGAAATAGAAAAAATCTAAGCTTCATATGGAACCACAAAAGACCCCAAAGAGCTAAAACAATCTTGAGCAAGAACAAAGCTGGAAGCATCTTACTTCTTCCTGATTTCAAATTATATTACAAAACTACAGTAATCAAAACAGTATGGTACTGGTATAAAACCAGAAGTATGTGCCAATGCAACAGAAAAGAGAGCCCGGAAATAAATCCACACATATACAGCCAACTAATCTTAGTGCCAAGAATACACATTACCAAGTGAACTAACAATAATGCCAAGAATACACAATGGAGAAAGAATAGGCTCTTCAAAAAATGGTGCTGGGAAAACTCGATATCCACATGCACAAAAATGAAATTGGACCCTTACCTCACACCATACACCAAAATCAACTTAAAATGAATTAAAGGTTAAACATAAGACCTGAAACCAAAACACTCCTAGAAAAAAACAAACGGGGAAAAGCTTTATGGCACTGGTTTTGGCAATTATTTTTTGTATTTGACACCAAAAGCACAAGCAACAAAAACAAAAATCAACAAGTGGGACTACATTAAACTAACAAGTTTCTCCACAGCAAAGGAAACAATCAACAAAACAAAAAGGTAACCTACAGAATAGAAGAAAATATTTGCAAACTATATATCCAATAAGGGGTTAATAACCAAAATATATAAGTAATTCATACAACTCAAATAGCAAAAAAACAAACAACCCGATTAAAAATGGACAAAAGATGTGAAAAGGCATTTTTCCAAAGATGATATACAGATGGTCAACATACATATGTAACCACACGCAACAGCACTAATCATCGGTGGAATGCAAATCAAAACCACAATGAGATATCATTATCACTTCTGTCAAGACAGATATAATCAAAAAGTCAAGCAATAACAAGTTTTGGTGAGGATGTTGAGAAAAGGGAACACTTGTGCACTGCTATTAGAAATGTAAATTGGTGCAGTCACTATGGAAAACAGTATGCAGGTTTCTCAAAAAATTAAAAATAGAACTACCATCTGATCCAGCAATGCTACTATACGGTATATATCCAAAGGACATGAAATCACTACCTGAAAGAGATATTTGCACTTCCATGTTCACTGAAGCATTATTCATAGTAGCCAAGATATAGAAATAATCTAAGTGTCCATCAACACATACATGATTTAAAAAGGTGGCATATACATATTTAATGCAACATTATTCAGCCATGAGAAAGAAGGATATTATGCCATTTGTGACAACATGGATGAACCTGAAGGACATTATGCTAAATGAAATAAGCTAGACACAAAAAGACATATACTGCATGGTATCACTCCTTTGTGGAATCTTAAAATGTTAAATGTTAAACTCATAGTAATGTGATAACACAGAGTAGAACGGTGGCTACTGGGGGCTGAGGATGGGGAAAAGGGGAGATGCTGGTCAAAGGGAACAGACATTCACTCACAAGATGAATAAGTTCTGGAGACCTAACGTACAGCATGATGGCTATAGTTAATACTAATGTGCTATATACTTGAACTTGGCTAAGAGGGTACATCTCAATTGTTCTCCTCACACACAAAAAAGGTAACTATATGAGGTGATGAATATGTTAAATTAGCTTGACTGTGGCAATCATTTCACAATGAATACATATACCAAAACATCACATTGTACATCTTAAATACATATAATTTTTATTTGTCAATTAAACCTCTGTAAAGCTGGAAAAAAATAGGACAATAAAAAAGCCATTCAGAATATATTACAGTACTTGACTCAGAAGTGAACAATACTGACACAGTCATAATGAGGTAAACACTGCATATTAATACACTGAGAATTGTGATACACCTATATTGAGAGGACGGGGAGGAAGAAAAGTATAGATATATAAGTAAAGGGTGCTAAGATCTCAACTTCCATAACAAGAAATGGATAATGTCTAAAATTGAAACAGTAAGAAATAACAATATAAACATAATATTTAGAAATAGAGGGAGATACTAGAAGAAATACTAGGACAGAAAGGTAAAATGGGGGTTGCTGGTTGTCTCTGAGAAAAAGAACTGAGAGAGGAAGAAAGGGATAGAGTCTCCTGCATTTTTATTTATTAAATATGATTTTTAAGTTATTTTGACAAAAATACCTTTCATAAAATAAATTATAAACAAATTAATTCTGTTCTTCCCTTATTTACCTATTAATGGGAATTCCCCACATTCCAACTGAAGAAACTGATTTCACCGAATGATATAGAAATGTATTAGGCTTGGCTTGAAGTAAAAAGAACAGTAAGTATGCAAAAGTATGTGCATACAGGTAATGTGTGCCTGGGCGCTAAGGTAGACATGCTTTTCATCACTTTCCCTGATTAAATTTTTCCTTAACTGACAAAGAGGTTGTTTAATGCTTCCAAATTTCATGAGGTCTGGGAACTTTGAAAGCAGGCTCTTGTCTTTGATGTCCCTCTTGTTTCTGTTGAGAACTTTTGGCTCAGCTGTGTGGCATTTCAGGAAATTTAACCACCCTGCTAGTGATCAAAACTGACCTGTTGGGAAATCAAGAAATGGACAAAGGAGGGGCTTGCTATAGCTCAAGAGAACAATGGAAAAGAAAATGAAACTCTACTTAGAATAAGCAAAGGTTACGAGAAAATAAAACTTATTCTGGAGGATCTGGCTGTGTTTATGAGCTGTGGTCTCGCTGGTGATTGCAGTGACTGGCTTGTTCTTGAGGAGTTGCATGAACCAAAAGCATGGAATTAGGGATTAAACAAGAGAATACAAATGCCATGCTGTACACAGAGTCTTTTTGTGAGCAAAGGGTTTCTGCTGTTTTAAATTTGGTATGATAAACTGAAACAAAATATGAATATCTGTTACAGTCAATCATTCATTTATTCAACAACCAGTTACTGTATTAGATCTTCTTCCACCAAGCACTGAGACTGAGGGTAAGAGGCTGGGGCAAGCAGTCGGATACCAAGAGAAACTGGCATATGCAGGTCCCTGGTTGCAACAGAGGAAACAACACAGGTGGTGGAAGAAATACAGCACATGTAGAAAATGATTAAAAAAAAAAAAGGCACAGATGCAAGCTGAAAGCAATAGCCATCCTTGTGAATTAGGGGAATTAGGCCTGCTGTGAGGAAGGAGATGCCACGGGAGCCTATGCCTTGGAGAATGGGCAGCGCATGGGGGCTGGACCTCATAAAAAGGAGTCACATTGGGAGGGAATTACAGATATTTCTGACACTTATTAAGGGATTCATAATATTTACGGAGTTAATGGTCCAGCCTGGATCTGGGGGCTGGAATCAATTTTTCTGAGACACTCACTGCCATCCAGCAGAAAGCAGGAGGGTGTCCAGCAGGTCACTCTCTGACCGGAAACTGCTGACACCAGGCACCAGCAGGCCTGCTGACTCAGGGCAATAGAAGCAGCCAAAACCTCGTCACCCCTGCGCACATGAGTCTTTACTACAGCTGTTGGAACATGGCCAGCCTTTGCAAATTGCCTTTCGTGTCACTTGCCAAGCATGAGTGTTCACTAGTTTTTCTTCCCCCTGGGCAGAGGAATAAATGATTGTGAGTCCCGTGGCTTTCTCTCCTGAGAGAATGGTAGTTGTTTCAAAATGTATAGTCTGGTAAGCTTTGTGCATGTCAGGCCCAAGTATAAACGTCAGACCTAATGCTAGAAGTTATAAAAGTATAATTATGCTTGTGGGTTTGCCTATTTATTATCACAGCATTTAAAATCAGCTGGATGGATGAAACATTTATGTCAAGTTTAAAAAGCAGGGGAAACAATATCATATTTGTCAAAATACATACATATTAAGTAAGATGTTACAAATACATGTAGTAAGATGACATAAACCAGCACGATGATAATAAACACGAAGTTCAGTATAGTGGTTAACTCTGCAAGAGAGAGAGGGATCCACAGGGAGCTTCTGGTTGTGTTTGGTTGTATTATCTTATTTCGTAATCTGAGTGATAACTGTAAGGGCATTTCCTATACTATTCTCTATACTTATTTGTGTGCCTGAAAAAATCTAATAGTATTATCACTTGGTCTCAAAAGTCTTTATTTTGCCTTTTTATGAGCTTTATTGAGGTATAATTTATATACAATAAAGTTTACCAGCTTTCAGTACACTATTGTGTACTAAAGTGTCAATGTGGTCTGACAAGGATATGGTCATGTAACCACCACTAAAATCATAACTTAGAACATTTCCATCACCTCCCAAAATTAAAAATATAAAATCAGACAAGAGTCGGGCGCCTGGGTGGCTCAGTTGGTTAAGCGACTGCCTTCGGCTCAGGTCATGATCCTGGAGTCCTGGGATCGAGTCCCGCATCAGGCTCCCTGCTCAGCAGGGAGTCTGCTTCTCCCTCTGACCCTCCTCCCTCTCATGCTCTCTGTCTCTCATTCTCTCTCTCTCAAATAAATAAATAAAATCTTTAAAAAAAAAAAATCAGACAAGAGTCAAAGATTTATGGTTCTAACCATGACAGAAATTGATATTCAACCAGCCCTCCACTACAACAACTATAAAACTGGATAAAATACATAAAATAACTGTTCTTAGATTTTACATAACAGGTAATATAGTACCATGATCCCTGGGAAAAGTGAAAAAAATGAGGTGAGCCTCATATTCCCTGACTTTCTATCTAGAGTCAATTTCTGAACTGTGGTGTAAGGAGGGGTTACCTAAATAGAGCACAGCAGTCTCCCTGATTTAACAAAATAGAAACCAGATATGTAGTTATCTGAAATTTGTGGGCAAAGTAACAAAGATAAAGGAGCAGTACCCAGGAGCTACTCCAGAAATGTACATAGAGACCCTCTTGAGTCTGGCCAAATATTAAACTGTGTATGTACAAGACAAGGCTCTAGGAGGCTGGGCAAAGAACAACTATCAGTTAGCTGTGAGCTAAATAACTACTGAATATCATAGAGGGTAGGAAATGTTCAATTTTAAGCCAGCCTAAGTGAAAACACCTTACAAAAATCATACCTTAATAGAGGCTTCAGAAAGATCACATCTTAGAAGAAAAACTAATCTGGTCTAATCTAAATGTTTCTCTAGATCCATCCTAACAGATCCTAAAAACTTTAAGTATCAAAAGGTTAAGCTAATTGCCACGTCAATAACTCTATGACAGAGCAAAATCCCAATCTAGGCGCTCAACAGGGTAACATTCATAATGCCAAGCATATAATAAAAAATTACTAGATATGTGAAAAAGCAGGAAAGTAAATTCATAACTGGGAGAAAAACTATTCAATAGAAATACACCCACAAATGATAGAAATGATGTTATTATCAACAAGAATTTTAAAATAGACATTTTTCTGGGGCACCTGGCTGGTTCAGTCTGAACAGCATGTGACTCTTGATCTTGGGGTTGTGACTTCAAGCCCCACCTTGAATGTAGGGATTACTTATTAATTAATTAATTAATTAACTAACTAACTAACTTTAAAAAAGATAGACATTTTTCCAAAGAAGACATACAGCTGGCCAACAGACACATGAAAAGATGCTGAACATAACTAACCATCATGGAAATGGAAATTAAAACCACTATGAGATATCACTTTACACCTGTCACAATGGCTAAAATCAAAAAGACAAGAAATAACAAGTGTTTGACAAGGATGTGGAGAAAAAGGTATCCCCATGCACTGTTGGTGGAAATGTAAATTGGTATAGCCACTGTGGAAAACACTATAGAGGTTCCTCAAAAAAATAAAAATACCCAAAGAAAATGAAAACACTAATTCAAACAGATACATGCACCCTTGTATTTACTGCAGCATTATTTACAACAGCCAAGATAAGGAAGCAACCTAAGTTTCCATTGATAGGTCAATGGATAAGGAAGTGGTACACACATACAATATTACAGCCATAAAATGATGAGATCTTGCCATTTGCAACAACATGGATGGACCCAGAGGGTATTAAACTAGGTGAAATAAGTCAGACTGAGAAAGACAAATACCATATAATTTAACTTATATGTGGAATCTAAAAAACAAAACAAACAAAAAAGCAGAATCAAACTTATAAATATAGAGAAGAAACTGGTGGTTTGCCAGAGGGGAGAGGTAGGGAGGGATGGACAAAAGGAGTGAAGGGAATCAAGAGGTATAGGTTCCCAGTTACAGAATGAATAAGTCATGGGAATAAAAGGCACTTCATAGGGAATATAGTCAATGATACTGTAATAGTGTTGTATGGTGGGAAATGGTAGCTATACTTGTGGTGAGCATAGCATAATGTTTAGAGAAGTTGAATCACTATGTTGTACACCTGAAACTACTGTAACATTGAGTCAGCTATACTGAAAAAAAATTTTTTAAACAGTATTATAAACAAGTTTAACCACTTTGAGGAAAAAATGAACAGAATGAAGAAATAATTAGGACATCTTGATAGAAAATTGGAAAGTGCAAAAAAAATCAAATATAAATCCTGGAATCCAAAAATAAAATATATTAATTGAAAATTTCACTGAATAGGTTTAACAGCAGACAGAGACACAGAAAGATGAGTGAATTTAAAGATATAATAGAAATGATCCAAACTGAAGCACACTGAGGAAAGAAGTCTAGGAAATTGTTAACAAAGTCTCAGTGATCAATTATTGGACAATATCAAGACATCTATTATATGTGAAATTCAAGGACCAGAAGAAAAGGCAAGAACTTGAATAATGGTCATTTTTTTGCAATATTTCCAAAATAAAAACTCACAGATCTAAGAAAGCCAAAGAACTCTAAGAAGGATAAAAATAAAGGAAAACACACTGAAGAACCATCATAATCAAATTTCTGGAAACCAGTGAAAAAAAGGAATCTTAAAAGCAGCCAGATGGGGGAAAATGCATTCAAAAGGGAATAATGATAAGAATTATGTCTGGCTTCTGAACGGAAAAAAATGCGAGCCAGAGTACAATGTAGCAACCATTTAAAGTGTTATAAAAAAAATAATAATAAACCATGTTAAACTAGAATCTATATCAGGCAAAAATATCCTTTAAAAATGAAGAGGAAATACAGGCATTTCCAACAAACAAAGCTCAGAAAATTCATTGTCAATAGATTTTGCTTTTTATAGACATGCTCTATAAGACCTTTTAAATAGCTTCTTCAGTCTGAAAGAAAAATGATGCCAGGTGGAAGCATGAATGAATAAATGAAGGAATAAAGAATAAAGAGTAGTAGAACAGGGAAATAGAAAGGTAAGTGTAAAAGACGGTTTTCCCTCATTTCTTAATTTATTTAAAAGATAACTGTTTCAAGAAACAAAATAACAATGTACTGCAGGGTTTATGATGAATGTAGAAGTAAAATGTATGTAAACAACACCAAAAAGAATGGAAGGGAATGAAAATACATATCATAAGGTTCTTAAATTATATATGAATTCATATTATTTGAAGGTAAAGTATTAAAGTTAAAGATGAACACTGTAAATCCTAGAATAATGACTAACAATATAAAACAAAGAATATGTACAGCTAGTAGGTCAATAGTAAAGATAAATTTGGATACTGGAAAACACAAATAATACAAAAGTAGGTTGGGAAGGAAGAGGAGAAAAGCAAAGACCAAATTAAAAAAAAAAAACACAGAAAACAAATAGCAAAATGGTAATTTAAAACCAGCCATTGAAAGTTACAGTAAATGTAAATTGATTAATATTTTAACTTAAAAACAGAAGTTATCAAATTAGATTTTTTTAAAAAAGCAAAAACCAAGTGTATGCTGTTTAAGAGGTTCCCATTAAATAAATGACCCAGAAAGATTAAAAATATAAGAATAGAAAAAGATATATCATGCAAATACTAATCTTATGAAAATCTATGCAAACACTAATTATCTTACGCAAATACTTATTCTTTTTTTAAAAGATTTTTTATTTTTAAGTAATCTCTACACCCAATGTGGGACTCAAATTTACAACCCTGAGATCAAGAGTCACATGCTGTACCAACTGAGCCAGCCAGGCACCCCACAAACACTTATTTTTATGAAAGATGGAATGGCTATCATAGTATCAAACAACAGACTTCAGGACAAGGAGATTACCAGACATAAAGAGGGACTTTTAATAATGATAAAAGGATCATTTCATCAGGAAGACACATAATCATAACTTGTATGCACTTTAATAACAGAGTTTCAACATACATGAAACAAAACTGACAGAACCAAAAAAATGAAATACAAATTCATAATTATATTTAGCGATTTCAACACTTCTCTCTCAAGAACTAATAGGATAGAATATCAGTAAGACTACAGAAGACTTGAACAACACCATAAACTAATTCAATCTTTTGACATTTATTGAACACTATATTGAATGACTGAAGAATACACATTCTTTCTAAGTGTACATTGAACATTTATCACAAATGGCCTAGAGAATAAGACACAATAAATTTTAAAAGTTGAAATGATATAGACTTTGTTCTCTGACTGCAATTTAACAAAAAGAGAATTCAATAACAGAAAGATATCTGGAACATCTTTAAGTATTTGGAAATTAAATAACATGCTTTAATTAACCCATGGATCAATGAAGAATTGTAAGGGAAATTAGAAAATCTCAAATTGAATGTTAATAAAGATATATCATATCAAAATTTATGGGATTTGGCTAAAGCAGTGATTAGGAGGAAATTTATAAATTAAACGATTTCAACTAAAAAAGGAGAAAGACTTAAAATCAATAATTTAAATTTCCATGATTAAGAAGTTAGAAAAAAAATGAGCAAATTAAACCCAAAATAAGCAGAAGGAAGAAAAAAGAAAAGAAATAAAATCAATGGAACAAAAATTAGATAATAAATAGAGAAAATAAGTGAAACTAAAGTTCGGTTTTTGTATAGATTAACAATATTGCTACACCCTAGTTACACTGACCAAGAACAAAAAGGATACATATTATTAATATCAGAAATGAATGAGGAAACATTACAGAGCCTACAGACACTATTGAAAGACACTATTTAAAAAAATGAATTTGTAATTTAAAATCTTTCCATAAAAAAAAAAAAAAAAAAAAACACTTCCAGACCTAGTGTTAGCATCACTAGTGAATTCTATCTAGGAGAGGGATGCCTGGGTGACTCAGTTGGTTAAGCATCTGCCTTTGGCTCAGGTCATGATCCCAGGGTCCTGGGATAGAGTCCCGCATCAGGCTCCTTGCTCAGAGGGGACACTGCTACCTGCTGCTCCCCCTGCTTGTGCGCTCTTTCTCTCTCTCTGACAAATAAATAAATAAAATTTATTTAAAAATATCTAGGAGAGACATAATACAATTTTATACAAACTTTTTTTTGGTCAATAGAGAATAGAACACTTCTCAGTTCATTTTATGATAACAGCATTACCCTGATATCAAAACCAGATGAAAACGTTATAATAAAAGAAAACTGCAGAGTGAATATTCCTCATGAACATAAGTGCAAGATCTACTCCAAAATAATGACAAATTTAATTCACCAATGTATAAAAATTTGCTGCATCACAACTAAACAAGTTTTCTGAAGTATACAAGTTTGGATCACCATTCAAAAACCAATTGATGTTATTTGCCACATAAAGAGGGGAAAAAAGAAGAAAAATTCTATCTCAATAGATGCAGCAAAGGCATTTGACAAAATTCAACACATACTCATAACAAAAACTCAACAAACTAGGAATAGAGGGAAATAATTCTTCAATCAGATAAGGGGCATCTATGACCATGTTTAGTGGTCTGACTGAATGTTTTTCTCCTAATATCAAGATCAAGGCAAGGCTGTCCACTCATATCATTTCTAGTCAACATTATACTGGAGGTATATTGGGTACTATTGTAAATGGTGTTTAAAAATTTAATTTTCTTTTTTCTCTTTTCTCATTGCTACTGTATAGAAATACAATTAACTTTCATATATTGACCTTATTTCCTGACATTTGCTAAATTTATTAAATAGCTTTTATAGATTCCTTAAGATTTTCTGTTAACACAATCGTGTAATTTTTGAATAAAGACAGTTTTACTTCTTCCTTTCCAATACGTATGGTTTTCTTTTTTTTCTCATTGCATTAGCTAGAACCTCCAGTATAATGTGAAAGATCTTTACACTAACATCTACACAACACTGCTGAGAAAACTCAAAGGCCTAAATAAATGGGAAGACGTGCTATGTTCATGGATTGAAAAAAAATCAAGGTTAAAATGTCAATTCTCCACAAGAAAGATTTTTTTTAGAAACTGAATACTTGATTCTGAAATTTACATGGAAATATAAATAAAATAGTCAATATAATCTTGATTAAAAAGTAGACATTTTGAGGACTTATATATTTCCTGGTTTCAAGATATACTTTGAAGCTGCAGTAATCACTGACAATATGGTATTGACATAAAAAATATGTCAGTAGATGAGAACATAATCCAATAATAGACCCACTCTTATATGGTCAATTGGTTTTTTACCAAGGTATCAAAGAAATTTAATGGGGAAACAAACTCTTTTCAACAAATGGTGCTGACACAAGTGGTTACCTATACGGAAAAAGTGAACCTTGACTTTTACCTCATTTGATACAAAAATTATTTTAAGATGAATTGTGTAAATTTAAAAAGATAAAGTTATAAAGCTTCTAGAAGAAACCATAAATTTAACCATCTAGTTAAGATGGAATAAGCACACTCTCTCAGCTCTCCCACTGAACGCAACTAAGAAACCCAGAAAGAATGCATGGTGTGACTGAAGGCTCTAAAAAAGTGAATAATAGCAGACAAATTGGTGAAGAAAACCAAAACTGGAAGTATTACTAATTTGGGGTCCCTGGGTGGCTCGGTCAGTTGAGCTTATGACTCTTGGTTTCGGCTCAGGTCATGGTCTTGTGGGTCGTGGGACTGAGCCCCAGGTCAGGTTCCATGCTCAGTGGCGGGGTGGTGGGGTGGGGGCTCTGCTTGGAGATTCTCTCCCTCTGCTCATGCTCTCTCTCTCTCCCTTGAAATAAGTAAATACATCTTTTTAAAAATTATTAATTTGTTTATTATTTATTTATTTGAGAAAGAGAGAGAGCATGCGAGTGTGGGAAGGGGCAGAGGGAGAGGCAGGCTCCCCACTGAGAAGGACCCTAATGCAGGGGGCCTTCTTGGTGGACCCTGGGACCACCCTGGGACCACGACCTGAGCTGAAGGCAGACACTTAACCAACTGAGCCACCCAGGCACCCCAAAGTAAATAAATCTTTTAAAAAAAAAGTACTACTAATTCAGCAATAAGTTTCCTGATTTTTCTTCTCCTGTATCTACCAGCCTGAATGCAAAGGCAGCCCAAATCCCAGAACTATGCACCAGTTGTAGACAGCAAGTTTCAAGAGAACCCCTCTCTTTCTGGATAAAGGGATGGAATTAAGACTTTCACGGGTCAAAGAGAGTGGAGAAAATATTCTTTTTTCTTTTTCTCCTGTCCACACCCTCAGGCAATCCCCAGTCTTGAGTTGCAATCCTGTGGTGGTGGTTAGTGTAGGCAGTGGAAGTCATACAGACATCTAAAATCTGAGATAAGGGAATACCTCTGTCTGATTAGAGGAACCCTGGTCTGAAGAGAGAGTATGCAGGAATTCCTGTTGATTTTTTCTCTAGAGAGCCTGCAATTCCTCAGTGCCAGAGGCAAATCTAACTATGGGAAGCTGGAAGAATAAAGCATCAACTTTATAGCCAGGGTGTCAAAAGGAGGATTCCCCGCATGCTGGAGAATGTAGGGAGATTGTGGAGAAGAGGGAGCTAAACAAAAGTTCTGCATGAGCTCCTTGGCTTATACTCATATAGCTGTGGATGCATAGTTCTGATCTTAAATAGAATAGCAAGGCTTTGAGAAATGTACTATGGGGTAAATCACTGCTCAGGAAGCAGACTGGTCCCTGAGTGGCACATGGGAAGGATTGATCCAAATAGCACCACAAAAAACTTTAAACTATGAACTTACACTGAAATGACAGAAGGTGAGTTATAACTTATATCCTGAACCTGATCAGGTTGATTTCCTACTAAACAACAACAATAATAATAATTGAAAAATAAAAATTCTCCATAGGATTTAAACGAAACACAGTCTCATAATATATTTTTCAAAATGTCTATGATACTATCTAAAATTATTCAACATAAGGTGCCTGGGTGGCTCAGTCGTTAAGCGCCTGCCTTCGGCTCAGGTCATGATACTAGGGTCCTGGGATTGAGCCCCACATCGGGCTCCCTACTCTGCAGGAAGCCTGCTTCTCCCTCTCCCACTCCCCCTGCTTGTGTTCCCTCTCTCGCTGTGTCTCTCTCTGTCAAATAAATAAAATCTTTAAAAAAATAAAAATAAAATAAAATTATTCAACATAGAAGAGCCAGGAAAATCTCAACAATTCACCAGGGAAAAGACAACCAACAGAAGCCAACTCTGAGATGACCCAGTATCAAACAAATGCTTTCAAGCAACTATTATAAATAACCATACTCCAAGAAGTAGGGTGAACATTGTTGAAATGGATGGAAAGGTAAAAAATCTCAGCAGAGAAATAGAAGGTGTAAAAATGAACCCAATGATACAGATGGTCAACAGACAAATGAAAAGATGCTCAACATCACTAATCATCAGAGAAACGCAAATTGAAACCAAAGGAGATATCACTTTACACCTTTCCAAATGGCTAGTATCAAAAAGACAAGAAATAACTAGTGTTGGTGAGGATATGGAGGAAAAGGAACCCTCATGCACTGTTGGTGGGAACATAAATTGGTGCAACCAATGTGCAAAACAAAATGGAGATTCCTCAAAAAATTAAAAATAGAAATACCCAAAGAAAACAAAAACACCAATTCACACCCCTATCTTTACTGTAGCATTTCAATAGCCAAAATATGGAAGCAACCTAAGTGCCCATTGATAGATGAATAGATAAAGAAGAAGTGGTAATTACATACAACGGAATATTACACAGCCTTAAAAGGAATGAGATCTTGCCATCTGCAACAACATGGATGGCCCCAGAGGGTATTAAACTAAGTGAAATAAGAGATTGCTAAAGACAAATATCATATGATTTGACTTATATATGGAATCTAAAAAGCAGAACAAAGCAGGAACAGAACTATAAATACAGAGAATAAACTGGTGGTTGACAGAGGGGAGGGCCATGCGGGCTGGGCAAAAAGGGATGAAGGGGAGTGGGAGGTACAGGTTCTCCATCACAGAATGAATAAATCATGGGAATGAATGAAAGGCACAGCATAGGGAATACAGTCAATGATATTGTAGTAGCATTGTATGGTGACAGATGGTAGCTACACTTGTGGTGAGCATGATATAACATAGAGTTGTCAAATCACTATGTCATACACCTGAAACCAATGTAACATTTTATGTCAACTATACTTCAATAAAGCAAACAAATGCAACAGATATTTGAGAACTGAAAAATATAATAACCAAAATTAAAAATTCATCAGATGGATCCAATATCAAAATGGAGATAACAGAGGAAAGTGTCAATGAACTTGAAGACTGAGCAACAGAAATTATGCAATCTGAAAAAAAAGAGAAACAAAACATTGGAAGGGGGGATGAAAATGAACAGAGCCATAGTGAACCTTTGGGACAATATAAAAACATCTCACATTTGTATCACTGGAGTCTCAGAAGGAGAGGAGAAAGTGTGTGTTGCAAAAGTGAAATTGAGGAAACAATGGCTGAAAACTTCTCAAATTTGGTGAAAAGCATAAATATACAGAATCAAGAAACCCCACCAACTCCAAAAGGTTAAACTCAAAGAAATCTATGCCGAGACACATTATAGTCAAACTACTGAAAACCAAACACAAATTTAAAATCTTGAAGTTGGGACGCCTGGGTGGCTCAGTCGGTTAAGTGGCTGCCTTCGGCTCAGGTCATGATCCCCGGGTCCTGGGATCGAGTCCCACATCGGGCTCCTTGCTCGGCGGGGAGCCTGCTTCTCCCTCTGCCTTCCTCTCCCCCTGCTTGTGTTCTGTCTCTCTCTCTGACAAAAAATAAATAAAATCTTAAAAATAAAAATAAAAATAAAAATAAAATCTTGAAGTTACTAGAGAAAAACAATGCATTACATATAGGAGAATAATTATTTTTTAAGATTTATTTATTTATTTTAGAGACACAGAGAGAGAGTGCGCACAATGGGGAGGGGCAGAGGGAGACAGAGTCTGAAGCACACTCTGTGAATAGCATGGAGCCCAATGTGGGGTTTGATCTCACAACCCTGAGATCATGACCTGAGCCAAAACCAAGAGTCGGACACTTAACTGACTGTGCCACTCAGGCACCCCTATAGAAGAATAATTATTTTTAAAACTTCAGATTTCTTATTAGAAATCTGTAGAGGTAAAGGTCAGAAGGCACTGGAACAAAGACTTCACTGTGCTGAAAGAAAAGAACTGTCAACCCAGGATTCTGTGTCCAATGAAAATGTCCTTCAGAAAGCAAGGTAAAATAAAGACATTCACTAGTAAAAGAAAACTAAGAGAATTTGTTTCCAGCAAATTTTCTCTAAAAGAAATGCTAAAGGAATTTTTTTAGGTATAAGGAGGATGATACTAGATGGAAATTTCAAACTTCAGGAATGGAGGAAGAACAATAGAAATGGTAAGTCTGGGAAAATATAGTACATTATTTTCTCCTTTTCATTAAAGGTATATGTGATAGTTGAAAGCAAAAATTACAATATTGTCTGGTAGGGTTTTCAACGTATATATAAATGTATTATATGTGACAACTACAACATAAAGGAGGGTAAGAGACTTATATGGTGGTAAGGTTTCTCCATTCTGCTTGAAGTGGTAAATATTAATTCTTAAGAATATTGTGAAAGTTAAGTATGTGTTGTAATTCCTAGGACAAGCACTAAAAAAAAAAAAAAAACGTACAAAGGGATGCAGCAAAACAAAAACAAAACTAATGGATTTGATTAAAATGGAATCCTTTAAAAAATCAAATAATCCAAAGAAAAAGCAGGAAAGGAGAAAACAGAAGAAGTCACAAATGGAAAGTAAGTAGAATAGACCTAAATCCAAATATATCAATAATTATACTACATGTAAATGGTCAAACACACTTATTAAAAGACATGATTGTCAGATTTAATAAAATAAGAAGACCTGACTGTATGCTGTCTACTAAAAACTTACTTTAAGTGAAATGATATGGTGGTGGTGAAATGATATGATTACTTAAGATCATCCTTAAGTAAAAGGATGGAAAAAGGTGTGCCATGTAAACAATCAAAAGAAAGCTGGAGTGGCTGTATTAATATCAGACAAAATAGACTTCAAAGCAAAGAAACTTACCAGAAATAAAGAGGTATATTACATAATGATAAAAGAGTTGATTCACCAAGAAGACCTAACATTCCTAAAGGTGCCTGTACTTAACAAGAGAGTTTCAAAATGAAAGCAAAAATGATAGAATTGAAAGAATATGTGGAAAAATGCACAATTATGGAGCCTTCAACACTCTTCTCAGTTACCAATAGAACAAGCAGACAGAAAATTGACAAGAATATATAATTTAAAAACACTATCAACTACCATAAAAAGAACTGAAATCATACAAAAGATGTTTTCTGACCGTAATGGAATTAAAATAAAAATTAATAACAGTAACATTACAAAGTGTTCATGAAAGATATCAAAGACAACCTAGAGAGAAAAATACACAATGTTCATGGCTTGGAAGGCTAAATATAATTAGAATGTCAATTATCTCTAAATGTCATACTCCTTTCCTACAAATATAACCTCGCCAAATCATGCACATTGAGCATGAAGAGCCCATTTGTACACTATATTGTCTACTATCACTGCTCAATAAATGGCCCTACTTTGATTCTGGCTCTAAGTTTTGGGGGATAAATGTAAGTGGCTTCTGATCTCCTTAGGTAGACAAAATGTGAATATACAAAACACATGAGAAAATAATGGAAACTCTAAAAAGGCAACAGGCCACGGACCAATGTCTGAAGTTGGGCAAGGCAAGATCTCCTACCAAAGCCAGGAATATGAAGTAAAAACAGAGGCAAACATGACCTGGAGGACCAGAACAATTTGACAATCAGCAATTCCATTCTTAGGTGTATATCCAAAAGAATTAAAAATACATGTCTACATAAAATCCTATGCATGAAATTTTATAGCAGCATTATTCACAATAGCCAAAACAATCAAAAGCACCCTAATGCCCATAAACTGAGAAATGGATAAAAAAATGTGGTATATCCTTATAATGGAATATTATTCAGCAATAAAAAGGAATGAAGTCCTAATACATGCTACAACACATGGATGAAAACTGAAAATAGTACTCTAAGTGAAAGAAGTGAGACAAAAAGTACCATATCTTATATGGTCCCAAATGGCTAAATAAACAAATCTATAAAGACGGAAGTAGATTAGTGATTGCCTAGGGATGGGGGAGATGGATTAGGGGTTATGGATAAAAGGTATGGAGTTTCTTCCTGGGGTAATGAAAGTATTCTAAAAATGATTGTGGCTATGGTTGCACAACTTTGTGAATACACTAAAACCCACTTAATTGTACACTTGAAAAGGGTGAATTTCATGGCATGTCAATTATGTCCCAATAAAACTATTATTTAAAAAAAAAAAGGCAACAGAAAGAGAGAACTATAGCCAAAGTATTCTAAATATTTACACAAGGTCATTGTGTAAATGGTGCACTGAACCAAGCCATGGTCAATGTCAGGTCTCAACAAATTCAACAGTGTATTAGCTAAGATTCTTACTGCAACTAACCAAAATCCAACTCTAGCTGGCTTAACCAAGTATATGAGGAGTTTTTATAACTCTATAGGGACATCTCACATAACCCAAGGGCATTTAGAAATAAGCTACAGTCTGATAATTTCCAGAAGTCTTATTCTCAATTTTTTCTGAGTTTTCTCAAAGAGGTTATTTTTTTATCTTTTGGGTTTTATTTGAACTTTGGGAATGACCAAATCCCCTCAGTGTCCAGTCTGAGGCAAGGTGGATAATTAATGCAGGAGTTAACTTTTTGTTAAGGTGAAGAAATGACACTGGAGCTGATTTTTAGAAAGGAGTGAGGAAGAGAATCCTCTCAGCCATGATGCCCTCAGAGCGAAAGTGTTGTCCTAATTTGAGCCTGGCCCATTTACACTGAAACAGAAAAGACTAGAAGGACAGGGTGCATTTGACTGCCTAAAAGGTATTTTCCCCCCTTTATTTCAGTTTTGTATATTCAAGGCAGTCCAAAATGATATTCTCCACTTCTTTAAAAGGCAAAATTGATCTTCTTCTAACATGAATCTTTCTCAAACTTTTCCAAAAAATTGAAGAGAAGGAAACACTACCAAACTCATTTTAAGAGGCCAGCAAAATTCTGATACTAATGCCAGACAAAGACCCTACAAGACAACTACAGACCAATACCTCTTAGGAGCATCACTGTAAAAATCCTCAACAAAATACTAGCAAAACTGAATTCAGCAGCATATTAAAAGGATTATACTCCATGTCCAAGTGGAGTTTATTCTTAGGGTGCAGGGATGGTTCAATATGTGAAATCAATCAGTGTAATACACCATATTGACAAGATGAAGGGAAAAAACCCACCTGATTATCTCAGTTGATGCAGGAAAAGCATTTGATAAAATTCAACACCCTTTTGGGGCTCCTGGGTGGCTCAGTCGGTTGAGCGTCTGACTCTTGGTTTCTGCTCAGGTCATGATCTCAGGGTCATGGGATTGAGCCCTGTGTCGGGCTCCCCGCTCAGTGCGGAGTTGGCTTGAGATTCTCTCTTCCCCTCTCTCTCTACCATTCCCTCCACTCATGTTCTCTCTCTAAAATATTAATAAAATCTTTTTAAAAAATTCAACACCATTTTATGATAAAAATACTCAACAAACTAGGACTAGAAGAAAATTACCTCAGCATATTAAAAGCCATATATGAAAAATCCAAAGCAAATATCCTACTCAATGGTGAAAACCTGAAAGCAAAATAAATTATTATAGTTGTTTTATACCACTATTTTGGGGTAATTTGTTATGCAATAATAGATAACCAAAACGGATGAATAAGTTGAAGATTCATGTGGGGCTTATTATAGTAAATGATGTGAGGTTTTCCACATAGTAACTCCAGTGTCTCCATACTTGTTTATTTTCTAAGACAGAAGATTATGCCTTATTCATACTTTGTTTCAGCATAGAATATAATGATTAATACATAATAGTTACTAAAAAATGCTTAGTGAATTGAGTTTATATTGAAAATGTGTCATCTTTACTATACTGATCCTTCTCAAGCAAGATTTCTCTTTTATATTCATGCTTGCCTTTATTAATCCCCTTAATGGTATCAAAAGATACCATTAAGAAAATAAAAAAAAAAAAAAAAAAACAAGCCATGGACTGGGAGAAAATATTTGCAAATCATATATCTGAGAAGGGACTTGTATCCAGAATATATAAAGAGCTTTTACATTTCAATAATAAAAAGAGACTCAATTTGAAAAATGGGCAAAAGACTTGAATAAAATTTCACCAAAAAAGATAGGCAAATGGCTAATAAGCACATGAAATATGCTCAATGCCATTTGTCATTAGGGAAATGCAAATTAAAACTACAATTAAAAAAAAAACTATAATGAGATACCATTTCACACCCACTAGAATGGCTATAATTATAAAGGAAGAGAATAACAAGTGTTGGTGAGGAAGTAGAATAAGTAGAACCTGGGGCGGAGCAAGATGGCGGAGGAGTAGGAGACCTGGATTTCATCTCCTCTCAGGAATTCAGCTGGATAGGGATCAAACCATTCTGAACACCTACAAACTCAACAGGAGATCGAAGAAGAGAATAGCAACAACTCTCTGAACAGAAAAGCGACCACTTTCTGGAAGGTAGGACGTGCGGAGAAGTGAATCCGAGGCGATATTCGGAAGGATAGACGGCGGGGGAGGGGCCTCCATCGGCCGCTTCTGGCAAGTGATAGAGCCGCGGAGCACAAAATCGGAACTTTTAGAAGTCTGCTCCGCTGAGGGACGTCACTCTGGTGGCGAAGTGGGGGGTGGAACCCTCGTGGGACAGTGTGGTCCAGGACCCTCGGGGTCACAGAAAGACCGGGGGTGCCTGAGTGCGGCAGAGCTCCCAGGTATCGGAGCGGGAAAGCCGGCTGCAGAGACGGAGCCCAGGCGCGGGCTCTCAGCTCGGGGTTGCCATAAACCGTGATCCGCGGCACAGTCGGGCCACTGCTCCTCCAGCAGGGACCCAACAAGCGGTAGATCCGGGGAGACTCACCTTCTTCCCCCGGGAGGAGAGGTGCGGGAGCGCACCGCGGGGATCTGCTGGGTTTGGAGACTCCACCCGGGGTCGGGTGCCAGATAGAAAGGCGCGGTCACAGGCCGGGGGAGTGCAGAGTGTGGCCGGAGACCGGGGAGACGGGAGTGACTGACTGCTTTTCTCTGGGGGCTCGCTGAGGAGCAGGACCCCGAGTTCTCGGCTCCTCCGGGGCGGAGACTGGTAGGCCGCCATTTTCACTCTCCACCTCCAAAGCTGTACGGAAAGCTTGCAGGGAACAAAAGCTCCGGAGAGCAAACCCGAGCAGATTACTTAGCCCGGACCGGCAAGGGCGGGGCAATTCCGCCTCCGGCAAAGACATTTGGGAACCACGGCAACAGGCCCCTCCCCCAGAAGATCAGCGAGAACAGCCAGCCAAGACCAGGTTTACCGATCAATGAGAACGGCAGAACTCCAGCGCTAGGGGAATACAGCACAGAATTCATTGCTTTTTTCCCCATGATTCTTTAGTCTTTCAAAGTAAATTATTTTTTTTAACTGTCTTTTTTTCTTTTTTTTTGAATTTTTCTTTTTCCCTTTTTCAACCAACATCTTATCAATCCCTTTTAAAAAAAAAAAACATTTTTATTTTTCATTTTTAAAGTCATATTCTATCCCTTCATAGTAGTTACCTGTATTTTTGGCATATATATATAAGTTGTTCTCTCTTTAAAATTTTGAGATAGTTTCTTCTAACAGATCAAAATATACTCTAAATCTCTAGTGTATGGTTTTTTTCTACTCCCCTGCCTGATCACATTCTCTCCCTTTTTTCTTTCTTTCTTTTTTTTTTTAAATCCTCTTCTTTCTTTTTTCAAACAACTTATCAAATCCTTTTATAAATTTTTTTATAATTTCCATCTTTACAGTCATATTCCATCCCTTCATCATATCAACCCTTATTTTTGTACATATATAAGTTTTTCTTTCTTTAAAATTTTGGGAGGGACTTTCTTTTAACAGACCAAAATACACCAAAAATCTAGTGTGTGGCACTGATCTATAAACCAGCCTGATCATATTTGATCACATTCTGTTTTTGTTTTGTTTTGTTTTGTTCTGCTTTTGTTTGTTTTTATCTTTATCTTTATCTTTATCTTTTTTCTTTTTCTCTTTCTTTTTCTTTTTTCTCTCTTTCCCTTTCTTTTCCCACTGCTTCAGGTCTTTTCTGATTTGTTTAGAGTATATTTTCTGGGGATGTTGTTACCCTGCTAGCATTTTGTTCTCTCATTAATCTATTCTCCTCTACACAAAATGACAAGACGGAAGAAATCACCTCAACAAAAAGAACAAGAGGTAGTACCGACTGCCAGGGACCTACTCAATACCGACATTAGTACAATGTCAGATCTAGAGTTCAGAATCATCACTTTAAAGATACTAGCTGGGCTTGAAAAAAGCATGGAAGTTATTAGAGAAACCCTTTCTGGAGAAGTAAAAGAACTAAAATCTAACCAAGTAGAAATCAAAAAGGCTATTAATGAGGTGCAATCAAATATGGGGGCGCTAACTGCTAGGATAAATGAGGCAGAAGAAAGAATCAGTGAGATAGAAGACCAAATGATGGAAAATAAAGAAGCTGAGAAAAAGAGAGATAAACAACTACTGGATCACGAGGGCAGAATTCGAGAGATAAATGATACCATAAGACGAAACAACATTAGAATAATTGGGATCCCAGAAGAAGAAGAAAGAGAGAGAGGGGCAGAAGGTATAATGGAGCAAATTATAGCAGAGAACTTCCCTAATTTGGGGAAGGAAACAGGCATCAAAATCCAGGAAGCACAGAGAACCCCTCTCAAAATCAATAAAAATAGGTCAACACCCCGACATCTAATAGTAAAACTTACGAGTCTCAGAGACAAAGAGAAAATCCTGAAAGCAGCTCGGGAGAAGAGATATGTAACCTACAATGGTAGAAACATTAGATTGGCAACAGACTTATCCACAGAGACCTGGCAGGCCAGAAAGGACTGGCAGGACATATTCAGAGCACTAAATGAGAAAAATATGCAGCCAAGAATACTATATCCAGCTAGGCTGTCATTGAAAATTGAAGGAGAGATAAAAAGCTTCCAGGACAAACAAAAACTAAAGGAATTTGCAAACACAAAACCAGCCCTACAACAAATATTGAAAGGGGTCCTCTAAGCAAAGAGAGAGCCTAAAAGCAACATAGACCAGAAAGGAACACAAACAATATACAGTAACAGTCACTTTACAGGCAATACAATGGCACTAAATTCCTATCTTTCAATAGTTACCCTGAATGTAAATGGGCTAAATGCCCCAATCAAAAGACACAGGCTATCAGATTGGATTAAAAAACAAGACCCATCGATATGCTGTCTGCAAGAGACTCATTTTAGACCCAAAGACACCCCCAGATTGAAAGTGAGGGGGTGGAAAACCATTTACCATGCTAATGGACACCAAAAGAAAGCTGGGGTGGCAATCCTTATATCAGACAAATTAGATTTTAAACCAAAGACTGTAATAAGAGATGAGGAAGGACACTATATCCTACTTAAAGGGTCTATCCAACAAGAAGATCTAACAATTGTAAATATCTATGCCCCTAACATGGGAGCAGCCAATTATATAAGGCAATTAATAACAAAAGCAAAGAAACACATTGACAACAATACAATAATAGTGGGGGACTTTAACACCCCCCTCACTGAAATGGGCAGATCCTCTAAGCAAAAGATCAACAAGGAAATAAAGACCTTAAATGACACACTGGACCAAATGGACTTCACAGACATATTCAGAACACTCCATCCCAAAGCAACGGAATACACATTCTTCTCTAGTGCCCATGGAACATTCTCCAGAATAGATCACATCCTAGGTCATAAATCAGGTCTCAACCGGTACCAGAAGATTGGGATCATCCCCTGCCTATTTTCAGACCACAATGCTTTGAAACTAGAACTCAATCACAAGAGGAAAGTCGGAAAGAACTCAAATACATGGAGGCTAAAGAGCATCCTACTGAAGAATGAATGGGTCAACCAGGAAATTAAAGAAGAATTAAAAAAATTCATGGAAACCAATGAAAATGAAAACACAACTATTCAAAATCTTTGGGATACAGCAAAGGCAGTCCTAAGAGGAAAGTATATAGCAATACAAGCCTTTCTCAAGAAACAAGAAAGGTCTCAAGTACACAACCTAACCCTACACCTAAAGGAGCTGGAGAAAGAACAGCAAATAAAGCCTAAACCCAGCAGGAGAAGAGAAATAATAAAGATCAGAGCAGAAATCAATGAAATAGAAACCAAAAGAACAGTAGAACAGATCAACGAAACTAGGAGCTGGTTCTTTGAAAGAATTAACAAGATTGATAAGCCCCTGGCCAGACTTATCAAAAAGAAAAGAGAAATGACCCAAATCAACAAAATCATGAATGAAAGAGGAGAAATCACAACCAACACCAAAGAAATACAAACAATTATAAGAACATATTATGAGCAACTCTATGCCAGCAAATTAGATAACCTGGAAGTAATGGATGCATTCCTAGAGATGTATCAACTACCAAAACTGAACCAGGAAGAAATAGAAAACCTGAACAGACCTATAACCACTAAGGAAATAGAAGCAGTCATCAAAAATCTCCCAAAACACAAAAGCCCAGGGCCAGATGGCTTCCCAGGGGAATTCTACCAAACATTTCAAGAAGAATTAATACCTATCCTTCTGAAACTGTTCCAAAAAATAGAAATGGAAGGAAAACTTCCAAACTCATTTTATGAGGCCAGCATTACCTTGATCCCAAAACCAGACAAAGACCCCATCAAAAAGGAGAATTACAGACCAATATCCCTGATGAACATGGATGCAAAAATTCTCACCAAAATACTAGCCAATAGGATCCAACAGTACATTAAAAGGATTATTCACCACGACCAAGTCGGATTTATCCCTGGGCTGCAAGGTTGGTTCAACATCCGCAAATCAATCAACGTGATACAATACATTAACAAAAGAAAGAACAAGAATCATATGATCCTCTCAATAGATGCAGAAAAAGCATTTGACAAAGTACAGCATCCTTTCTTGATCAAAACTCTTCAAAGTATAGGGATAGAGGGTACATACCTCAATATCATAAAAGCCATCTATGAAAAACCTACAGCGAATATCATTCTCAATGGGGAAAAACTGAGAGCTTTCCCCCTAAGGTCAGGAACGTGGCAGGGATGTCCACTATCACCACTGCTATTCAACATAGTATTGGAAGTCCTAGCCACAGCAATCAGACAACAAAAAGAAATCAAAGGCATCCAAATTGGCAAAGAAGAAGTCAAACTCTCACTCTTTGCAGATGATATGATACTTTATGTGGAAAATCCCAAAGACTCCACCCCAAAACTGCTAGAACTCATACAGGAATTCAGTAAAGTGGCAGGATATAAAATCAATGCACAGAAGTCAGTGGAATTCCTATACACCAATAACAAGTCAGAAGAAAGAGAAATTAAGGAGTCGATCCCATTTACAATTGCACCCAAAACCATAAGATACCTAGGAATAAATCTAACCAAAGAGGCATAGGATCTGTACTCAGAAAACTATAAAATACTCATGAAAGAAATTGAGGAAGACACAAAGAAATGGAAAAACGTTCCATGCTCATGGATTGGAAGAACAAATATTGTGAAGATGTCAATCCTACCTAGAGCAATCTACACATTCAATGCAATCCCCATCAAAATACCATCCACTTTTTTCAAAGAAATGGAACAAATAATCCTAAAATTTGTATGGAACCAGAAAAGACCCCGCATAGCCAGAGGAATGTTGAAAAAGAAAAGCAAAGCTGGTGGCATCACAATTCCGGACTTCCAGCTCTACTACAAAGCTGTCATCATCAAATCAGTATGGTACTGGCACAAAAACAGACACATAGATCAATGGAACAGAATAGAGAGCCCAGAAATGGACCCTCAACTATATGGTCAACTAATCTTTGACAAAGCAGGAAAGAATGTCCAATGGAAAAAAGACAGTCTCTTCAACAAATGGTGTTGGGAAAATTGGACAGCCACATGCAGAAGAATGAAACTGGACCATTTCCTGACACCACACACAAAAATAGACTCCAAATGGTTGAAAGACCTCAATGTGAGACAGGAGTCCATCCAAATCCTAAAGGAGAACACAGGCAGCAACCTCTTCGACCTCAGCCGCAGCAACTTCTTCCTAGAAACATCGCCTAAGGCAAGGGAAGCAAGGGCAAAAATGAACTATTGGGACTTCATCAAGATAAAAAGCTTTTGCAAAGCAAAGGAAACAGTCAACAAAACCAAAAGACAACCGACAGAATAGGAGAAGATATTTGCAAATGACATATCAGATAAAGGGCTAGTATCCAAAATCTATAAAGAACTCATCAAACTCAACACCAAAAGAACAAAGAATCCAATCAAGAAATGGGCAGAAGACATGAACAGACATTTTTCCAAAGAAGACATCCAAACGGCCAACAGACACATGAAAAAGTGTTCAATATCGCTCAGCATCAGGGAAATCCAAATCAAAACCTCAATGAGATACCACCTCACACCAGTCAGAATGGCTAAAATTAACAAGTCAGGAAATGACAGATGTTGGCGGGGCTGCGGAGAAAGGGGAACCCTCCTACACTGTTGGTGGGAATGCAAGCTGGTGCAGCCACTCTGGAAAACAGTATGGAGGTTCCTCAAAAAGTTGAAAATAGAGCTACCATATGATCCAGCAATTGCACTCCTGGGTATTTACCCCAAAGATACAAAAGTAGGGACCCAAAAGGGTACGTGCACCCCGATGTTTATAGCAGCAATGTCCACAATAGCCAAACTGTGGAAAGAGCCAAGATGTCCATCGACGGATGAATGGATAAAGAAGATGTGGTATATATATACAATGGAATATTATGCAGCCATCAAAAGGAATGAGATCTTGCCATTTGCAACGACGTGGATGGAACTGGAGGGTATTATGCTGAGCGAAATAAGTCAAACAGAGAAAGACATGTATCATATGACCTCACTGATATGAGGAATTCTTAATCTCAGGAAACAAACTGAGGGTTGCTGGAGTGGGGGGTGGGGTGGGAGGGATGGGGTGACTGGGTGATGGACACTGGGGAGGGTATGTGTTCTGGTAAGCGCTGTGAATTGTGCAAGACTGTTGAATCTCAGATCTGTACCTCTGAAACAAATAATGCAATATATGTTAAGAAAGAAAAAAAGAAGAAGAAGAATGTAGCAGGAGGGGAAGAATGAAGGGGGGGAAATCGGAGGGGGAGAAGAACCATGAGAGACGATGGACTCTGAAAAACAAACTGAGGGTTCTAGAGGGGAGAGGGGTGGGAGGATGGATTAGCCTGGTGATGGGTATTGAGGAGGGCACGTTCTGCATGGAGCACTGGGTGTTATGCACAAACAATGAATCATGGAACACTATATCTAAAACTAATGATGTAATGTATGGGGATTAACATAACAATAAAAAAATTAAAAAAAAAAAGAATAATTAGAACCCTCGTATATTGCTGGTAGAAATGTACAAGGGTACAGCCACTTTGAAAAACAGTTCAACAATTTCTTAAAAAATAAACTTTCCATACAACCTAGCAATTCCACTCCTAGGAATCTACCCAAAAGAAATGAAAACACATATCCATACACAAAAACACATGTGTGCAAACTGTTCATAGCAGCATTCTTCATAATAGCTCCAAACTGGAAACCACCTAAATATTCATCACCTGATGAATGGATAAACAAAATATGCTATATCCCTCTACTCGAATACTATTTGGCTATAAAAAGGAATATAATTCTAGTACATGCTTCAATGTGAATAAACCTAAAAACATGCTAAATGAAAGAAGCCAGACACAGACACTGTATATGATATGATTCCATTTACATGAAATGTCCAAAAGAGGCAAATTTATAGAAACGGAAAGCCTGGTAGTCTGCGGCTGGAGGTGACAGGTGGGGGGTAGAAGGAGAGATTAACTACAAATAGGCATTAAATTCTATTTTGACGTTGTGGAAATATTCTAAAAGTGGAGTACAGTGATAATGGTGCAATTCCATAAATTTATTAGAAGTCATTGAATTATACCCTTAAAATGGCTCACTTTTATAGTTGTAAATTATACCTCAATAATGCTGTTTTTAGGGAGAAAAAACACGCAGATACCTAATTATGTTAGTGTTTTAATCAAGAAAGGATGCTAGATTGTAATCAGTGCTAGCAAGCGTGGCAGAAATCCCCATTTAGTCAAAGGATATGACTTTTTTAAAGAGGGAAGCAATTGTCCCAGAGGAATCTATTCAGGAAATTCCGAGCCACCTTGTTAAAAAAGAATGTTCAACTATATATCATTGGTGCCAACTGTTTCTTTGGAAGCAATTTGGCTATTAACTCCACTCATCCATTCAGCAAAAGTCATAGAGTGCTTACTTATTTGCCAAGTATTATTTGTCAAACAAGAGGGGGATAATAAAAAATGAAAGGCATGGCTTGGCCTTTAACCTGCCAACATTTCCAAACTCATGGCTCCATTAGGAGTTTGGCCCTTCTTCCTTTTCTGACTGCTGTCCTTTCTCCTTGATTCCAGAGCCAAGAGGCTCACTGCTTCCATATCCTCATCTCCCTTATTCACTGTTTTTTTCCCCTTTAACAATATGTCAAACATACAGAAAATTATAGAGGAAAAAATATAATAAACATCCATGCGCCTGATTAGCTCTTAATGTTTTTAGATCTCTTTTAGGTTTTAATCTTGGGCCTTTAAAAAAAATCAAATATTACAGACCCAGTTGAAGCCCCTTCTTTTTTCACAGAGGTAACTGGAATCCTGAAAGTAGATCCTGAAATCATTCCCACATGTTTATATACTATTACTTTGTGTATGTATTCATAAACAACATATACCAATGTATACCATTATTTTATAATTTATAAACTTTATGTAAATGATGTGATACTTTATATTTTTCCTACATTTTGTGTTCTTCACTCAACATGCTTTTTGAGGTTGATACATAGTTTAACTTCTATTTAGTATTCCAGTATATGAATAAAGCAGAATTTATTTATTGATCCTCCTATTGTTGGACATTTAGGTTATTCCCATTTTTTTCTATTACAAACAATGCTGCAATAAACATTCTTATACATGTTTCCTAATGCAAATATGCAAGGTTTTTTAATGGGCTCTACACGTAGGAAGGGAATTTTTGGACCATTAGGTATTCACTGTTTTTACCTTTGGTAGATATTACCAAATTTCTCTTCAACAACTGTTTGATTTACACTCCCACTAGCAGGACCTGAGAATTCCCATTTGTCTACGTCTTTGCTAACATATGGTTTTATCAGATTAAATTTTGCCTATATAAAAGATGTAAAATGGGGTGGGTGGTGCTTGGGTGGCTCAGTCGTTAAGCATCTGCCTTCGGCTCAGGTCATGGTCCCAGGGTCCTGGGATCGAGTCCCGCATCTGGATCCCTGCTCGGCGGGAAGCCTGCTTCTCCCTCTCCCACTCCTCCTGCTTGTGTTCCCTCTCTCGCTGTGTCTCTGTCAAATAAATAAATAAATAAATCTTTAAAAGATGTAAAATGGTATTTCATTGTGGTTTTAATTTACTTCTTCCTGACTACTAGGGAGGTTGAGTACTTTTCATGTTTGTTGGCAATTTAGATTTCCTCCTCTGTAAGTTGTTACTCTTTGCCCATTTCCTATTGGACTGTTTGCCTTTTTCTTATTAATTTGATGTGGCTTTTTAATCTTGTACTGTTATATGTATTTACATTTTCTCACTCTATCTTTTCTCTTTTTTGTGGTGACCTTTGGTAAATGGTGACCTTTGGTAAATGAAATTTTAAAATTCTTAAATGTCAATAAATGTATAAACTTTTTCTCTGTGATCTGTGCTTTTTATCTTGTTAAGAAATCCTTCCTTAAATTATTTTTTTAAAGATTTTATTTATTTATTCATGAGAGACAGAGAGAGAGAGAGAGAGGCAGAGGGAGAAGCCGGCTCGCTGTGGAAAAGGGAGCCCCATGCGGGACTCGATCCCACGAGCCTGGGATCACAACCTGAGCCGAAGGCAGGCCTTAATCGACTGAGCCACCCAGGAATCCCTTCCTTTAAATTTTTAATTTTGCTAGGTGTGCTAATGGTTCCATGTTATTTAGAAAAAGTCCTTATCAATTGGAAATGAATACTGGATTATTTACAAGTGAAATTAAATGCTCATCAAAAAATGGTGGGGCACCTGGGTGGCTCAGTCCAGTTAAGATTCTGACTCTTGGTTTCAGATGGGGTTATGACCTCAGGGTCAGGAGATCAAGCTCTACATCGGGCTCTGCGCTCAGTGGGGAGTCTGCTTGAAATTCTCTCTTCTCTCCCTCTGCCCCTCACTCCCAGTCTCTCTCTCTCTTTCTCAAATAAATAAATAAATCTTTAAAAAAAAATGGTGGAGGTATGCAGAGGAAACAACACTGGCAAAATGTTAATAATTATTGAAGCTGGGTAACAGGTACATGGAGGTTCATTATTCTAACCTTTCTTTATTCTTGGTTTGAAAATTTCCATAATTATAAATTTAGAAAAAGGGAGAGATAAATGCTCTGCTAACTCTAAGGCACAAGAGTATTCTGAATCATCCACTTTTTTCAAGTTTTTATTTAAATTCCAGTTAGTTAACATATAGTGTAATATTAGTTTCAGGTGTAGAATTTAGTGATTCATCACGTACATACAACACCTAGTGCTCATACAAGCGTACTCCTTAATCCCCATCACCTATTTAACCCATCCCCCCCACCCACCTCCCCTCCAGTAACCATCAGTTTGTCCTCTATAGTTAAGAGTCTGTTTCTTGGTTTGCCTCCTTTTTTTTTTTTTTTTGCTTTTTGCTCATTTGTTTTGTTTCTTAAATACCACATGAGTGAAATCATATGGTATTTGTCTTTCTCTGACTTATTTCGCTTAGCATAATAGTCTTTAGCTCCATCCACATCATTGCAAATGGCAATAAATCATTCACTTTTTAACCTGCTGCAAACTCTCTTCTGCCCTCACCATTCCACTGAAACTGCTCTGAAAAAGCCACCAATGACCAGTATGAATGGAATCTTCTTAGTTTGCTTCTTATTTGACCTTTCTGTGGAATTTCATAATGTTGGTTATTCCTTTTTTTCTTTTAACTTTTTATTATGGGAAAATGTAAACCTATATAAATGGAGACGCAATAATATAATGATATCCCAAGTGTCATTACTGTCTTTAACAATAATCAACTCATCTTCTGCATGGAAAAATAAGCAACTAACAAAATGAAAAGACAACCTACTGAATGAGAGGAAATGTTGCAAACCATATATTGGATAAGGGGTTAATATCCAAAACATATAAAGAACTCATACAACTCAATAACAACCACAACAACAGATCCAATTTAAAAATGGGCAGAGGAGTTAAATGGACATTTTTCCAAAGAAGACATCCAAAGGCCAACAGGTACATGAAAAATGCTCAGCATCACTAATCATCAGAGAAATGCAAATCAAAACACACTGAGATATCATCTCATACCTGTTAGAATGGCTCTCACCAAGAAGACAAGAGATAACAGTTGGTGAGGATGTGGAGAGAAGGGAAGTCTTGTGCACAGTTGGTGGGAATGTAAATTGATTCAGTTGCTATAGAAAACATATGGAGGTTCCTCAAAAAATGAAAAATAAAGCTACCATATGATCCAGTAATTCCACTTCTGGGTATTACCTAAAGGAAATGAAAACAGGGCACTGAAGAAAATAAATGCACTCCCATGTTTATTGCAGCATTATTCACAACAGCCAATATATGGGAACAACCTAAGCGCCCACCAAGGGAGGAGTAGATAAAGAAGATATAGTGTATATATACAATGGAGTATTATTCAGCCCTAAGAAAAAGGAAATCCTGCCATTTGTGACAATATAGATGGATCTTGAGCATATTATGCTAAGTGAGATAAGTCGGACAGAGAAAGACAAATACTGTATGATATGACTTACATGTGGAATTTACAAAAGCCAAACTCAGGGCATCTGGCTGGCTTAGTCAAAAGAACGTGTGACTCTTGATCTCAGGGTTGTGGATTTGAGCCCCATGTTGGGTGCAGAGATTACTAAAAAATATAAATACACTCAACAAAAATATTTAAAAAATAAAAATAAAAAAGCCAAACTCATAAAAATAGGAAGCAAAATGGTGCTTACCAAGGTACGGTGGCTGAGGGGGATAGGGCAGATAATGTTTAAGGGTGCAAACTTATAATGAATAATAAAAAAGCTCTAGAGATCTAATACACAGTATAGTGAATAAAGACAATAATATTGTATAACATTCAACCTTGCTAAGAGACCAGAACTTAATAATTCCAACTACTAAAAAGAAAGGATAATTATGTGATGTGATAGCAATATAATTATTGCTACAATGACAATCATATTATAATATATAAATGCATCAAATTCACATATTGGACCCCTTAAATTTTCATAAATTTTTTAAAAGATTTTATTTATTTTTTGAGAGAGGGAGAGAGAGAGAGCAGAGAGAGCACATGAGCTGGGGGGAGGGGCAGAGGGAGAAGCAGACCCCCAGCTGAGCAGGGAGCCCCGACATGGGGCTTGATTCCAGGACCCTAGGATCACCTGAGCCAAAGGCAGCTGCTTAACCAACTAAGCCACCCAGGTGCCCCAAATTTTCATAATGTTATAGGTCAAATGTATTTCAGTAAAAACAACAAAATGTGTTACTAAATACTTCCACATAAAAAAGGAAGATTTTTTTAGAAGCATTATCTCAGCTTTCTAAAACAAACAAAATAATCAGCTCGTAACCATGTGTGTCATCTATTCTCCATTACTTGTTCCCTTCCTATTTTTTAAAAAACACAAATATCTTATAACTATTTAATATGCATTGCTATATTTTAGGCTTGTTTTAATTTTCTTTTTGAAAAAACAATGGTATATTTTTTAAAGTAAAAAACAATATCTAGAAAAATAAGCAATTTCTTAATATCAAATATTCAGTGTTCAGTTTGTAATTGTCTCAAATGCCATAAATGTATATGTACATTTTACAATTAGTTTGAATCATGATCAAAAAAAGATCTATACATTGTGATTTGTTTTTGTTTTAAGATTTATTTATTTGAGAGAGAGAGAGAGAGAGAGTGAGCAAACATGAGCAGGGGAGAGGGGTAGAGGAAGAGGGAGAAGCAGACTCCCCGCTGAGCAGGGAGCCCAACTCGGGGGATCATGACCTGAGCCAAAGGCAGACGTTTAACCAACTGAGCCACCCAGGCACCCTGTGATTTGCTGATATATTCCTTAATTCTTTCACTCTAGGCTCCTCCTCCATTTCTCTTTTTTCCTTGAAATTTATTTTTTTTAATAAAATGGCTCGTTCGTCCTGAAGAGTTTCCCACAATCTGTATTTTGCTGACTGTATTTCCATGGTGCCATTTAACATGTTTCTCTATCCTCTGATTTTTTTCCTCACAAATTGGTAATTGGATGTAGAGGCCTGGTCACATTCAGATTCAATTTTTTTTTTTTGGCACAACTTCATGAGTGCTATTGTGATCTTCCATTAGTAGGCACATGATGTCTTTGTCCCCTTTTGTGATTTTAGTAGCTCTTGAACATCACTAACTAGATCCACTAATTCATTAGAACTTCCAAATGGTGATATGCAAAGTCTATCATGACTTTTTCATTTGTTAGCTGGAATACTTTTATAAAGAAATACTGTCATCTACTATTTAGCTACCCAGTTCCTTTACAGTTCATAAAGGAAAAACAGAATACATGATAATTATTTGTCCTTATTCAGCAATTCTCAAAAAGATGAATTGTTGTTCACTTGTATCTTCCAACAGCAACCAATTAATTTTTAGTATTAGTAGGAACAGTGTTGACAAATATATTGATATAATGTACACATTACCCCATCTTGGCCAGTGGGAGGCCCTCAAAGTTGGCTTGTAAGTTCTTTGGATAAGACCTTAGTAGTCTTTGATAACTTTCTTGTTATTCGGTGATACAGGCTGCCCCAGACATGGAATCAGCCATTTCTCCAAGGAATCCTAGTTCCTTTTAGTGGAAAATAGTATTTTAAGATCACAATCTGGTTACCAGCATGCTGATTTTTACTTATTGATTTTAGGCCTTTGAAATGGACAGAATACTTTTTTTTTCTAAGATGAATTCATCATTAGTTTATAATGACACTTCCAACTCAGTGTATACTTAACTTCTATCTTAAATCTGTATTTCTTTTTCCCATGCTGGGAATGCCAGTTCTCAGTGACACTGGGAATGATACTAGAGTATCACATAATTACCCACTTTCTTCACCCCACGATACACATTCAACAGTCTCAGAATAACAATATCAACACTAGTGCTAATAATATGATTGCCATGAACAGTTTAAAATTCTTTAAGCAATTTTGTCCTTAGGGTATATCCCACTGGGATAAGCAATCAGATTACTGTTCTACACTCACTTGAAATAGGTCCCTTCTTTTTTTTTTTAAAGACTTTATTTATTTGAGAGAGAGAGCGCACGAGAAGCAGGAGGGGCAGAGAGAGAGGTAGAAGCAGACTCCCCACTGAGCAGGGATCCCCACTGGGGGCTCGATACCAGGACCCCAAGGTCATGGCCTGAGCCAAAGTCAGACACTTAACTGACTGAGCCACCCAGGTGCCCCGAAATATGTCCCTTCTGTGTGTCTTTGCCACTAGCCCAATTTACAGTTTGGTTCATTTGTCTTATTTTGCTTTTAATTCTTACGAGACTGTTTTTAAATCTTAATTTTGTTTTAGAATTATATAAAATGTTTACATAGTTGCTAAGTAAAATCTACAAACAAGTCTAGCTTCTATTCCTCCCCTCTTCACTCTATTCCTCCTCCCTTCTACAGATAACCTTTCAAAAATGTTATGGCTTATCTTTCCATATTTCTTTAAATATAAGCAGCTCTTTTACATCAATAGTTTTTACTATGAGATCCATTTTATTTGCTCTCTTCCTTTATTTCCCTCTCAAGATATTTTTTAGTATTCAGGAAGACCTGCAAACAATTCACCTTAAATCCCCTGACACAGAAAGAGAATCTGACAAGAAGAACAGGCAAAATTCTTGGGACCAATCAGGATTTCCTGGCCAGAAGGGATGGGTTGGGGGGTCAGGGGAGAAAGCGGTCCCACTCAGCCCTCAGCACCTTGTGTGTGGCCAGTGGAGGCAGAAGGGTAGCTAGAGACACTCTTCTCACAAATGCCCCATCTTCCCCTGTCAGACAGGTAACTGGAGGTTCCACTAGATAGCCTGGTTTTGTGTTTTGTTTTGCTTTCTTCTGAAGATATGGCTATTTGCAGAAATATAAGATCAGGTTTATGGAGAAATCTGAGAAACAACAGTTTTGGTTTCCTACTTGGTGGGGGATAAGGAGTACTGAGTTGTCCTCCTAAATTCAACCCACTACTGCCCAGGACCTAGTTTGGCCTCTACTTGTTCAGTGGTTCCACCTGTGGATGGTTTCACAAGTGGCTGTCTCCATGTGTGGGTGGAAGAGTCATGGGCCACTACACTATTGTATGTTTGCTGGAAGCTAGAATGGACAGAAACCTAACTGTGTGGTCCCAGTTCATGGAGGATCTCAAAGATTATAAATAGGCTAGACACTCCAGATTACCTGAAGGACTATGACCCTAGATTCCAGCTCTTAGCCCCATGATATATTGTCACATCAACCTTCAGATTCCTACTGACCCCTCAGGGCATGTCTAGTCCTATCTTCTGACAATTCCTGCTCTGCCCCGTCCTTGAAGACACCCCTCCACTCTGTACTCAGAAACCAGCTCCACTGACCCTGAAGAGTGAATCTAAGTATTATATGAGTGAGGTTCTAGATTCCTGGTGATACCAATTCTACCACCTGGTCTCCTGTGAAGGGCACAGGCTGGAGGACAGCCAAGGGAATTGGACTACTGCCCCAAGGCCTTTGCTATCTCTAGGAATTCTGAAAGGAACATTTCTGAAAGTAACAGTCTCTCTAGGGTCAACAAGGCCCTAGATGTCAAAGCATCAGAAATACAAAAAATAAAAAGGCATGACTAATATATCCCATGCGCCAAGGTTCAGAACTCTGCTTAAGCATGTACTTATTTATTGACATGTCATCTTCTTCTGCTGGTCTATTAGAAAAAAACTTTTTTTAGTATAATTAATGTGTCTTAATATCTTCAGTACACAGCACAGTGCATTCTTGCCCATTATAAGCAGCCAGAACCAGGTAGTTAAAATGGAGAGGAGCAGAAGATGACAAGAAAGTAATCCTGGTTGTTCTAGCACAATTCTCTTCCTTCTGTCCACATGTAAACGTGAGGCCCTTCAGCATTCTATCCTGGGCCATTTTCTCTTCTCACTATACACTGTCTTCTGACACAAGTTTATTTGTGACCATGGCTCCTACTGTCATAATAAGTAGAAAACTCACTTCTCTGAATCCCCAACTCAGGTTCATGTATCCAGGAGGCCACAGGACTTCTCTCCTTGGACATCTCCCTGGCATTTAAAACTCAATATGCTCAAACTAAGTGACCAACTTCCCCAAACCAGCTCCTCCTCCCACATTGTATTTCAGTTTGTGTCACTCTCATTCTCCTCCATGTTCTACCTGGAAACCTGAAGAACATCCTTGACTCTTCCTCTCACCGACCTCCCTTATCTCATCAATCAATCAGGCTTACTGATTCTATCTTCTTTTTTTTTTTTTTCTGATTCTATCTTCTAAATATATAGTAAATGGGTCTGTTTTGCCATCTCTCCTAATTCCCTGCACAAGGCACCATCCCCTCTCAACTGGATACAACCTCCTACCTGGCTTATCTTCAGCCCTCTCTACAATATAGACATACTTTCATTTAAATCAGAGTCAGAGCTTACTTGAACTCATATCAGTCTTAAATTTTTTTAATTAACATTTTTAATAGTTTTAGAATGCTAAATTAGTTCTAAATACAGAAAAGAACATAGTTGGCTTTTTCTTTATATAATTCTGTGTTTAATGACTTGTTTCAATGAGCATGTTTTCCCATTGTATTTGAAAGGAAAATACAATAAGCTATATTAAATGGGGCAAGCTCACATGAAAAAGAGACTGGGATGGAATTGCCAGAGAAAAGGAGAATGTCATGAAAGCCAAGGCAAAAGAAGGTTCAAAGAAGAGGGGTGGTTAACAATGCCACATGCTTCAGAGAGCATTCAGGCTGGATGACAACTCAAAAGCACCACAGAATTTGCCAAGTATGAAGTCTTTGGTGACTATGGCAAGTGTCATTAAGGTGGAATGGTAGAAGCTGAAGCAGCTGCAGTGGGCTGTCAAATGAATGGGGTATGAGGAGGTGGAGACAATGAAATCTGGCTGTGAAGGGCAAGAGAAAGATATGGCAGTAGCTGGTGAAGATCATCTTTGGCAGAGAATATTTTTATTTATTTATTTTTTTAAAGATTTTATTTATTTATTTGACAGAGAGAGAGATAGCGAGAGCAGGAACACAAGCAGGGGGAGTGGGAGAGGGAGAAGCAGGCTTCCCACTGAGCAGGGAGCCCGATGCGGGGCTCAATCCCAGGACCCTGGGATCATGACCTAAGCCAAAGGCAGCCGCTTAACCGACTGAGCCACCTAGGCGCCCCTGGCAGAGAATATTTTTAAGGGTAGGAGAGGTGAATGGTTTAATAAAGAGGGTTACAACTGTCAGCATGCTGAGAGAAACAAATGGGCAAGACTGGTGTCTTAACTGTCCCTTTTTTTCCTTTTTTAAAGATTTTATCTATTTGACAGAGAGACAGCAAGAGCAGGAACACAAGCAGGGGGAGTGGAAGAGGGAGAGGCAGGCTTCCCGCTGAGTAGGGAGCCAGATGTGGGGCTCGATCCCAGGACCCTGGGATCATGACCCGAGCCGAAGACAGATGCCCAACAACAGAGCCACCCAGGCGCCCCTGAACTGTCCCTTTATAAGGCTTTAAACCTTGTGGAAGAAGGACTGCCTCTACTTCGTCAGCTATAGGGATGACAAGATGACATGTGTGACAAGAATACTGATGCCAAGAGGCTGCAGCAGCCAGGCTATCAGAGCACGGGGTAGTGAGAAGTGCACAAGACTATCAGGGTGTCAGGTCTGGAGCCAGAGCAGAGAATAACACTTCTTGCAGTGGAAACGTGGGTGCCTCTAGCTTCAGAAAATCTGGGGTTGAGGAATTAAACAACAACAACCTTCAAGTGTCAATACTTATTAATATCCCATCCTCTTTTGATGTGTCCCTTTTGACTGTGACAAAGAAATACATGTTTACATTGTGACCTAATAAAAATATACATAAGAAACAAAAATTTCACAAACGAATATATATTCTTGCTATGTATAATAAAGAAAAAAATTACAAAGTGTGGGTTAAGTATGATTAATATTTAAATACAATATAGAGAAGCACCAAATAAATAATACAAAACCAAAAACTGGGAAAGACAACAATTTGAAAAATGTGAATCTCGTTCCTAGGTTTATACAACCTGCTTAGTACTTTCCCTAAAGACAACCAACGAACTGGTTATGTATAGTTCCAATACTTGAATAAAATATTCTTACTTATTTTTATTTTTAATTTAAAATTTATTTATTTATTTTAAGGAATCTCTACATCCAATGTGGGGCTCGAATTCATGACCCTGAGATCAAGAGTCGTGTGTTCCTCTGACTGAGCCAGCCAAGTGCCCCTGAATAAAATATTTTTAAAGGTCAGGTTATTTATAACAACAAAAGAAATAACACAAATATCCATTTAGGGAAAAATGGGGGGATTAGCTATATATGATAATATATATAATGGAATACCATGCATATGTAAAAATAAATGAGGACTACATTTGTGTATCACTATAGTATGATACTCTGGACATATTAGTAAATGAAAAAAGCAAGTGTGCATGGTATGCTACAGAGAAGGAAAGGCTAAAGAATAAAGGGACAGAAACTAAAGCTTTATGAATATATTTTGTTTGAGGGGCGCCTGGGTGGCTCAGTCAGTTAAGCATCTGACCCTTGATTTGGGCTCAGGTTATGATCTCAGGGTCATAGGATCAAGCTCTGCATCAGGTACCCTGCTCAGCAGGGAGTCTGCTTCAGATTCTCTCTCTCCCTCTCCCTTTGCCCCTCCCCCCCCAAAAAAGAATATATCTTGTTTGATACATTTGATAATGGAATCATATAAACATTTTACATAATTATAAATTATGTGATTTTAAAAAGGCAATCCCTAAAAATCAAAAGCAAAATAAGTAAATCTAACTCTATATTGAATTGGCGGCATAAACACACAAATATGAATTAGCTCAAAGGAGTTTAAAACTCTGTAATTTGTGTATTCTTAGTAGGATATACCTTATAGACAAAAAACTGAAAAAAAAACTTAAACTGTTTTCAGTAATCATAATGTATGTGTTAGTGTCAGTACTGTTATTCTAAGACTGTTGTGTGTGCATGTGGGATAAAGCAAAAAAGTGATTATGTTGGTTTTCCAGTGTGAGAAAAGAAGGAGAACTAGATTAAGATAGATGAGGTTAGGTCAAAACCCTATGGTCCTGAATTTGAATTAGAAGTTTCACTATAAACTCATGATGTGTTTTATCATTTAAAAAAGGTATTTCCGGGATGCCTGGGTGGCTCAGTCGGTTGGGCATCTGCCTTAGGCTTGGGTCATGATCCGAGGGTCCTGGGATCGAGTCTCGCATTGGGCTCCCTGCTTGTCAGGGAGCCTGCTTCTCCCCCTCCTTCTGCTGCTCCCCCCTGCTTGTGCTCTCTCTCTGTCAAGTAAATAAATAAAATCTTTAAAAAATAATAAAATATAAAATAAAAAAATAAAAAAAGTATTTCCTAGCTATATCCATTGAAAAGGCCTAAAAACAAGGCCCAGTCAAGGACCAGTGAGCACCCTACCGAGACTGTGGTATCCAAAATCTATTTCACACTTAAAGAAACCAGAGCTCTTTGGAGAAATGATTGATTCCATACCTGGAGCAGGGATATGCAAATTGAGCCTGAAATATGTCAGAAAACAAGAAAGCCCCCTTAAAAGCGAGTGAGGGTTTGTTAAAATGACCCAAGAACCAATTTTAAGAAGCATCCACTGCCCAAAAATGGGACAATGCTCGGTTGCCAAAAAAATGTCCATAAGATTAATAAATGGGGGGGGGGGCCTGGGTGGCTCAGTTGGTTAAGCAACTGCCTTCAGCTCAGGTCATGATCCTGGAGTTCCAGGATCGAGTTCCGCATCAGGCTCCCTGCTTAGCAGGGAGTCTGCTTCTCCCTCTGACCCTCCCCCCTCTCATGTGCTCTCTCTCTCTCTCATTCTCTCTCTCAAATAAATAAATAAAATCTAAAAAAAAATTTAAAAAATGATAAATGGGGGTGCGTGGATGGCTCAGTCAGTAGAGCATGTGACTCTTGATCTCAGGGTTGTGAGTTCAAGCCCCATGTTGGGTGTGGAGCTTACTTAAAAAAATAATAAGTGGAATTATTTGAAATACTTCAAATATGTTCATGAATTCATAATAATCCTTAAACAAACAACAACAAAACTTATTAGTCACCTTTGGAAGATGCTAGGGAACCAAATCATTCTTTTGAAATCTTGTCATTTATTCTGCTTTTCTTAAGCAAATTGTAGTAAACAAATAGTTGAAGTTTCTCTTTATATAAATATTCCAGATAACAAGTGAAGAATGATATAACATTGCCATTTTGCAAATAATAATGAAATCATGGATCTTGGTATTGATCACCAGTGATTGCTAGCATCACATAAAGAAAGACAACCAGGGGCACCTGGGTAGCTCAGTGGTTAAGCATCCAACCCTTGATCTCAGCTCAGGTCTTGATCTCAGGGTTGTGAGTTCAAGCCCTGCATTGGGCTCCATGCTGGGCATGAAGCCTACTTAAAAATAATAATAATAATAGTAACAATAAATTTAAAAAAGAAAGACAACCAGACATTATATACCTCCCAATAGAAATATACACCTGCCATTTACAACTTGTCCCCCACCCCTGGAAATTGAACCTCAATCTGATGAAGCCTCCAGATCTAACTATTAATTTACAGGAAATAAATTGGACAGCAGAACATGGTAAGTGACACTATAGGGACACAATTGGCAAACAAAATCCCAAACCCAGACTATGGAAAACTCTGCCGGATAAATGAATTACTAGTAAAAAAGAAAAGAAACAGAGGAGAGCTATCAGTTAGGGTTCATTCAGGAAAGCAGAACCACTTTGGGTGATATAAAGGATTTATTATATGACTTAGAGCCAACATACTTGGGAGAGCTAGTTGGGTAAGCAGTCTGTGTAAGTCAGTTGTGCCTGCATCGGGCGCTGAGCCTGAAGTCAGGGAGGCTGATGGGGAGAGCAAGAGCAAGCTGGGACCCTATCTGTCTCTCACTGGAACCCGTGTTGGTCTCTCACCAACTCTAAGCCTCCAACTTTGACAATGTGGGTGATCCACAAAAAAAACTAGTGCAGTCATTTTGTTGTTGTTGTTGTTTGTTTTGGGTTTTTTTTTTTTTTGAGGAATGGGGAGAAGGAGAGGGAAAGGGAGAGAAAGAATCTTAAGCAGACTCCACGCCCAGTGCAGAGCCTAACCCTAGGCTTGATTTCACGACCCTGAGATCATGACCTGAGCTGAAACCAAGAGTCTGACCCTTAATCGACTGAGCCACACCAGGCACCCCAAACTAGTACAGTTCTTAACAGCACTGCACATAAAGTTGGTCCATTAACCATATGTCTACCAGTTAAACTTGAACTTGCCTCTATTTTTCACTTTATCATTTTTTACTCTTAAATAATCAATTTTAAAGCATTTTGTACAAGTTCGGTTAAAATGTTACAATCATCACAAACTCAAAATATGCTGCATTGATAATAATGCCTTTTCTTAAAAACACAAAGTTCTTATTTAAATCCACATTATTAGTATCAATAATTTTGCCAACAGCAAATAAAATTATACTAAACTTTGCTTCAACCTTAGCTGCAACTGTAAAACATTAACCCTTCCATTATGATATTCAAATTGATCATCATATACCAGGTAACAAAAGATCAAATGACCCAATCCCAACCAGCTCATGTATTCTTCACATCTCTGTCTCTATCCCCATTCACTGCAATTGGTGCAATATACAGTTTTTGCTAAGCATCCTTATGATGAAACTCTGGTGTTTTCTATTCCATTATATTCTAGCATATTATATTTCATTTAAAAATAAAAAGCTGGTCAAGAGCTACTAACTTCATTTCATGACCTACTAATGGATTGTGCCCTAGGCTGGGTTATATCTACAATATTAAAATTCTCCTTTTGTTAATGTTTAAATTCACTTAGCTCTTTTGAGTCTCTGTATCTTTACTTTTATCTTCCGTATATGTGCTTTTTGATTTCCACGGTTCTTACTGTGATCTTCTTTTTTATTTTAAAGATTCATTTATTTATTTCAGAGGGAGAGACAGAGAGAGCAAGTGAGAGCATGGGGAGGGGCAGAGGGAGAGAAAAACTTTAGCAGACTCCTCACTGAGCTCCCCATGCAGGGGCGTGGGGTGGGGGGAGCTCGATTCTATACTCTGAGATCTTTTTTTTTTTTTTTTAAAGATTTTATTTATTTGACAGAGAGAGACACAGTGAGAGAGGGAACACAAGCAGGGGGAGTGGGAGAGGAAGCAGGCTTCCTGCTGAGCAGGGAGCCCGATGAGGGGCTCGATCCCAGGACCCTCGGACCATAACCCGAGCCGAAGGCAGATGCTTAACGACTGAGCCACCCAGACGCCCCCGACTCTGAGATCTTGACCTGAGCCAAAACCAAGACTTGGATGCTCAACTGACTATGCCACCCAGGCGCCCTAGTTCTTACTGTGATCTTTACAGTTCAGGGATATGATGGAAATTCTGAGTGTGGGTGATTTTGTAGATGATGCCATGGTTTCTTTCTACCTTCAAAGAGAAAAGTCAAACTTGCTACGCAATAACTCAGTCCTGTTCAATTTCCTCTTATCCAACATCTCAGGGACTGGTCTTAAAGTCTTAAAGTCACTCTTATCACTGGGTCTTTCTATTTGCAACTCACAAAATTCTACCTTTGGGGTACCTGGGTAGCTCCACCAGTTAAGCATCTGCCTTCAGCTCAAGTCATAATCTTAGGGCCCTGTGATCAAGCCCTGTGTTGGGCTCCCTGCTCAGCAGGGAGCCTGCTTCTTCTTCTCCCTCTGCCCCTCCCCCTGCTCATGCTCTCTCCCTAAGTAAAATCTTTAAAAAAAAAAAAAAAAGTCTACCTTTGTTTTTAAAATTTAAACACCTAGCAAAGAGGAATCTTGAAAAGGAATGAATGGATATTTTTCTGAGTATTCTATTGCTACATGACAAATCACCCCAAACCTGATGGAGTAAAACTGCAATCATTTTATTACGCTATGGATTCTGTGGTTCAGTAATTCAGAGAGAGCACAGCGGAATGGGCTTATCTCTTCTCCACATGTCTGGGGCCTCATCGAGACAAGACTCATGTGGCTGAAAGATGGATCATCTGAGAGTTTCTTCACTCATATGTCTGGTGCCTGGCTGGGATGACTTGAGGCTGGGCTCTGTGGGGTCTGTCAACTGGACCATTTACTGTGGCCTCTCCATATGGTGTGGGTTTGTCTTGTACCTTTTTGTATAAATGCCTTGAGATTTAGGTTTCTGGGTTGTTGTTTCTTGTCCATCACTTAATTGTTCAGTGATATCTATTCAGATTTTTATTACTTATCTTGATGTCTTTGGCTCATTTATTCATCCCCAAATTATTATAGATCTACTTGTTTCAGGCATGATGCTGAGCACACAGGTACAGATCTCAGACACAGCTTTCACTTCAGGCAAGAATGTATCTTAGTGAAGGAGCATTGACGCTGATATCAGGCAAATTGCACTTAGAATCACAGCTTCATCACTTACTAGTTGGAATCTTACTTGAAAAATTACATAGGTCCTTGTCCTCTTTTTTCCTCCCAAGAATGGCAATACTACTCACTTAACTAAAACAGTGCCTGGAACTTGGTGGAAACTTAATGTGTTTATTCCCTTTAAAAACAAGAACTCAGTGGAAAATTAATAATTACATCAACACATTCAAAACAGTGTGAAAGCGTTAATATAAAGGTGCATATAGGGGGGCCTCGGTGGCTCAGTTGGTTAAGCGACTGCCTTCGGCTCAGGTCATGATCCCAGGGTCCTGGGATCAAGCCCCACATTGGGCTTTCTGCTCAGCAGGGAGCCTGCTTCTCCCTCTCCCTCTGCCGCTCCCCCTGCTTGTGCTCTCTCCTCTGTCTCAAATAAATACTAAATAAATAAATCTTTAAAACAAAATAAAGGTGCATGTATAAGATACTTTGTGAACAGAGAAGTACTACCTAGCCTAGGCTGGCATCTTGAAAAATTTCCCATAGAACAGTAATTCCCATGTTGGGGTGGGAAGGAGGAAGGAGTACAGAAGCTGATGGGGAATCTTTGCGCCGAAGGACCAAGACTAAAAAAAATACATTCAATATTACAACATTACTTTATATATGAGGAAGTGAAAAAGTATTGTTCTGATGATGCAAACTAGAGAAGGTAAATATAAAATCACTCCAGATGGTAGAGATATTCGTATGTAGAGGATATATTCTGTATATCAGCAATTCTCAAAAAGGTATAATCAGAATCTCTAGGGAAGGTTGGCATGAAATGCAGACATAAATATATATCACTTTAAGGGTATTTTTTTTTTAAAGATTAAGAAACTTCACTGGGGTACCTGGGTGGCTTAGTAGGTTGGGCATCTAACTCTTGGTTTGGGCTCAGGTGGAGATCTCAGGGTTGCGGGATTAAGCCCTGAGTTGGGCTCCGTGCTCAGTGGGGAGTCTGCTTCCCCTCTCTCTCTGCCCCTCTCCCCACTTGCGCACTCTCTCTCTCTCTGAAATAAATAAATAAATCCTAAAAAAAAAAAAAAGATTAAGAACTTCACTAAAAAACCTAGTGACTAAGCCTTGAGTACTGAGTAGGAATTGGCCAGGTGAAAAAGAGAAGAAAAGAAAATTCAGGGTAGTAGGAGCAGCCCTCACAAGAGCTCCGGGGTGTGACAGAGCCGGCCTAGTTGGAGGACTACAGGTGGTTTTACATGGCTGTGAGTGAGGGGTGGATGAGCATGGAAAGGCTGGTCGGGGCCAAATCTTAAATCACTTATATGCTCTACTGAGGGAATATGGAAGGCAATTGGGAGTCACTGAAGGATTCTGAGGGAGAAAGTGACAAAGGCAGATTTGTTTTTCTAATAGTACCCATAAATTTCCTTCCGCCGTCATGATTTCTTCTTTAATCTCTCAGAAAGCAGTAAGTGTGAGTTTAATGACCCTGGCCTGATTCTTAACTGGTAACTGCTTCTGCCATGGTAGATGCCCTCTTTTTTTTTTTGTGCTTTCTCTTTCTGTCAGACACTTCAATCATTATTGATTGCACAGGTGAACCTGGATAGGTACGCTGCTGTTTTGGAGCAGATCTTACTAAATTGTTACCTTTGAACTGTCACTATTTTGGTTTTTATTATCTTTTTTTTTTTTTTTTTAACAGAGAGAGACACAGCGAGAGAGGGAACACAAGCAGGGAGAGTGGGAGAGAGAGAAGCAGGCTTCCCACTGAGCAGGGAGCCCGATGCGGGGCTCGATCCCAGGACTCTGGGATCATGACCTGAGCCGAAGGCAGATGCTTAACGACTGAGCCACCCAGGTGCCCCTAGCTTTTTGTCTTTTGATGAGTCTATCTAGGAAGCTTCCAGGGCTGAGTTTACTGGGAGGTCATAGGAGGAAGTGAAAAAAACACATTAGGCTTGTAGTTCAAGTACATGATTCCATATTTTGCCCTGCATGACTTTGAGCAAGTCACAACCTCTCTGAGCTACAGTTTCTTCACTTGAACCATGGAACTAATAATAATCGCCATGTAAAATTGTTGCGGGACTAGAGACAATGTTCTCCACGTGCCTGAATCAGAGTAGGTGTTCAACGATAGTAAACTTGGCAGACGTTGTCAGTGCCCCACCTGTGTTCCCTCAGCACTCATTGTTCCCATACAATGAACAGCTTCTCACCACAAGCTCCCGTGACTCTACCTGCAGCCTTTCTCTAGCCACAGAAGCGTGATCAATCCTTGCGTGGGGTAGGCTGGAAATGCCAAGGAATTAATGCCCCCAGATGCAATCCTTTCAACCAGTGATCAATGGGAGTTACTAGATTAAAACTCCCCTTTCCTGTCCTCTGAGTGACACAAATGGAAGCCTATTCTACATATTCTCCAAGAGGTGCCCAGTGGACTGTGACTCAGTAGTCTCCAGGGGTACTTTCTCATTGAAGTGTCCTGTATTGGCTTCTTTCCTTTCCCAGCCTCACTTCTCCATGTCCTACCGGTGATCACATCCCAAAGAAACTACTTGCACTCAAATCCTCATCCCTTGGTCTGCTTCTGGGGAACCAGTTGGAGACAGTAACTACTGTTCATGCATTCAGTAGTCATTTAGTCATTTAGTACAGACAATGTGTCAGGCATCTTTTTTTTTTATTATTACTGCTCCATCTTCCTGTAAAAGTCTACATCTGGGATTTCTGGTTTCTTGCATTTTAAAAAATTATATTATTTAAAAATTAAAGGAAAAATCTTTCCCATAATCACAGCAGCTTAACACAAAAGCTACTTTTATGTCTTCCTATTTCCTTCTTTTCTTTAGCCACGTGTACATATATTTCTCAGCTGCAACTGTAGGTGCAATCTAGTATTCCATGTTTCATTTTTCTACTTGGTTTCCTACCACACTCATTTTCCCTAGCCTTCAAAATTAGCACTTTAAGGGCTGTGTTGTATTCTATCACCCTATCGTAGGATATTGTGATGGTTAATTTTATGTGTCAACCTGACTGAGCTACGGAGTACTCAGATAATATTTGGTCAAACATTATTCTGAGTGTTAATGTGCTTAGATGAGATTATCATTTCAGTTGGTAGACAAAGTAGAGCAGATTGCCCTTTCTAGTGTGGGTTGGCCTCATCCAATCTGTTAAAGGCCTGCATAGAAAAAGGCTGACCCTACTCTAAGTAAGAAAATTCTGTCTGCCAGCCTTTGAAATAGGACATCAGCTTTTTATTTCCTCAGACTCAAACTGAAATATCAGCTCTTCCTGGGTCTCCAGCTTAAGTCACTCTGCAGATCTTGAGACTTGTCAGCCTCCATAATTGCATGAGTGAATTCCTTATATCTTTTTATGCACACACACACACACACACACACACACACACACACACACACACTATTGGTTCTGTTTCTCTGGAGAATCCTAATACAGATGTGTAGGTTGTTTTTTATTTTTTCCCCATTATCGCTAGCACTGCACATAAAGTCTTTATGCTTGTTTTAAATTTTATTTATTTATTTATTTACTTATTTTTAGAGAGTTGGGGGAGGGGCAGAGGGAGAGAATTTTAAGCAGGTTCCATGCCTAGGTCAGAGCCCAACACAGAGCTCGTTCTCACAACCCTGAGATCATGACCTGAGCTGAAATCAAGAGTCAGACACTTAACCTACTGAGCCACCCAGGTGCCCCTAATTCTATTTATTTTAAATGAACAATACATGAGCATTATACAAACTGAAAAGATTTTCCTTCCTCCACAATGAAGCTCACTATTACAAACTTCTTGTACATCATTCAAGAAGTAGACTCTGCCTATATCGCACAACTGACAACCTGCTACACATACTGTTCTGTGCTTTTTCCATTCAATGACACAATGCAGTCATCTTTTATGCCATTATGCACTGCCTCAGTGCTTCTGACAGGCTTGTTCCCTCAGCTCCCCTTGCTGCTACTTTTTGTAACACCACCTCCCCAGCACAGGGGCTCTCTCTCAGGCAGATAAATCACTATCCACCTTCTCTCACTATCCACCTTCTCTACTAATTCATTTAGTCACTCGACAAATGTTCACTGAATATTTACTATGAGCTTAGCACTGTGCCAAGCAATGGCACAGAATGGTGAGCAAAATAGGCCATAGCTTTGCCCTCGTGAAGCTCAGTCTAAGGACACAGAAGCACTGAGCCAGAAATTTCAGAGAAACCAGGAGAGTGAAGTGATGAAGGATGTTTGGGGTGCAATGGATGACACAAGAGGGAGAACCTGGCCCAGAAGGGCTTTCTGAAGGAAGTGTCACCTTGCTGAGACCTGAAGAAAAAAGAGTAAGCTAGGGGAAAGTACTGTGGGAAAGGGATCCCTGGCAGGAGATGACAGGAGAGGGAGAGCAGAGGGAAAAAGAGCATAACATGGAGAAAGCTTACTGGGCTGGAGAGATGAGGCCAGCAAGGTTGGCAGGAGCCAGGCCATGGAAGCTTCACGGATTCTTTCCCTGAGGCACTGAAGGTTCTGCTTTTTGTTAGTTCCTTCAGTTTGATGTTTTTTTATCTTTTAACTATTTTACATACTTATAATCTATTGACTTTTTCACTACATACTCTGCATTATTGTTCAGTGCTTATTCTAGGGTTTACATTGGCATCCTTAATTTCTGCAGCCGAATTTAGTGTTTATATTGTATCACTTTACTTTTTTAAAGATTTTATTTATTTATTTGAGAGAGAAAGAGCACGAGCAGGGGGGAGGAGCAGAGGGAGAAGAAGGATCCTCACCGAGCAGGGAGCCCAACGTGGGGCTCAATCCCACATCCACAGGATCATGACCCGAGCCGAAGGCAGACAACCAACTGACTGAGCCACCCAGGAGCCCTATTGTATCACTTTATATAAAAGGTAGAACCTTAAACCATGTGGATCCATTTACCTACCCAACCCCACTCATCTTTATGAAACACATGTCATATGTATTACTTCTGTATACCTTATAAATCCCCCAGGAAATTGTTAAATTTTGTCTTAAGCAGTCTTACTTTTTAAAAATTAAAAGGGAGAAAGTAGTCTTCTATATTTATCTAGATATTTACCATTCCTAATGCTCTTCATTCCTTCTTAAAGATGAGTTTCCATCTTAGTATCATTTCCATTTAGCCTGAAAAGTCCATTTAGCATTTCTTATAGTGTAGCCCCGGTAAAAAATTACCTTATTTTTAATGTGGAAAAGTCATCTTTTTGTTTGCATTATTGATGGATATTTTTGCTGGGAATATAATTCTGGGTTGACAATATTTTGTAGCATTTGAAAAAATGTTGCTGTTACTGTGAACAACTATACATCAACAAACTGGATAACCTAGAAGAAATGGATAAATTCCTAGACACATACAATATTCCAAAACTGAATCAGAAAGAAATAGAAAATCTGAACAGACCAATTACTAGTAATGAAATTGAATCAGTAATCAACATATTCCCAACAGACAAACATCCAGGACCAGATGGATTCACAGATTAATTCTACTAAACATTTAAAGAGCTAATATCTATTCTCCTCAAAGACTTCCAAAAAATAGAAGATGAAGGAAAGCTCTCAAATATATTCTACAAAGCCACCAATACCTTGATACTAAAGCCAAAGATACCGAAAGGAAAAAGGAAGGTCAGAGCCCAACACAGAGCTCAAAAAAAGGAAACTATAGGCCAATATCCCTGATGAACATACACATAAACATCCTCCACAAAATATCAGCAAATCATATTCAACAATACATTAAAAGAGTCATTCACCACAATCAAGTTGGATTTCTCCCTGGGGTGCAAGGATGGTTCAACATTCACAAATCAATTAATATGATACACCACATTAACAAAATGAAGGGTTAAAATCATATAATCATCTCAATAGATGCAGAAAAAGCACTTGACAAAATCCAACATCTATTTATGATAAAACCTCTCAATAAACTGAGTACAGAGGAAACGTACCTCACCAAAATGAAGTCATGTATGATAAGCCCATAGCTAACATCATACTCAATAGTGGAAAACTGGAAGTTCTTTCTGTAGGATGAGGAATAAGACAAGGATGCCAACTCGCACTACTTTCAATCAACATAGTACTGGAAGTCCTATCCAGAGCAATTAGGGAAGAAATGAGGCAGTAAAAGTCATCCAAATTGGTAAGGAAGAGGTAAAATTATCTCTACTTGCAGAACACATGATACTATATATAGAAAACCTGAAAGATTCCACCAAGAAACTGTTAGAATAAGTGGATTCAGCAAAGCTGCAGAATATAAAAATCAATACACAAAAATCTGTTGCTTTTCTATCAGAAAAAGAATTTTTAAAAATATGAATTACAGTTGGATCAAAAAGAATAAAATATCTAGAAATAAATGTAATGAAAGAGGTGAAACACTGAATATATATATATATTTCAGTATTCTGAAAACTGTAAGACACTGAAGAAAGAAATTGAAGAAGACACAAATAAATGGAAAGGTATTACATGCTCATGGATTATAAGAATATTGTTAAAATGTACATAGTATCCAAAGCAATCTACAGATTCAATGCAATCCCTATCAAAATTCCAGTGGTATTTTTCACAAAAATAGAACAAACAATCCTAAAGTTTTTAGGGAACAACAAAAGGCCCAGAATAGCCATGGCAATCTTGAGAAAGAAAAACAAAATTGGAGGCATCATATTACGATTTCAAATTATATTACAACTCTATAATAACCAAAACAGTATGGTATTGTCATAAAAACAGACACATATATCAGTGGAACAGAATAGAGACTCAGATATAGACCTATGTACATATGGTCAATTAATTTATCACAAAGGCACCAAAAATATACAATGGAAAAAGGATAGCTTCTTCAATAAGTGGTATTAGAAAAACTGGACAGCCAGATGCAAAACAATGAAACTGAACCCCTATCTTACATCATATTCAAAAGTCAACTAAAATGAATTAAATAATTGCACATAGGACCTGAAAACATAAAACTAGAAGAAAAAATAGGGGTAAGCTCCAGGACAATAATCTTGGCAATTTTTAAAATTTAATACCAAAAGCACAGGCAACAAAAGCAAAAAATAAACAAGTGGGACCACATCAAACTAAAAAGGGGTGCCTGGGTGGTTCAGTCAGTTAAGCGCCCAACTCTTGATTTCGGCTCCAGTCATGATCTCAAGGTTGTGTGACCAAGCCCCACATCGGGCTCTGCGCTCAGCAGGAAGTCGGCTTCTTTTCCTCTCCCTCTCCCTCTGTCCCTGCCCCCACTTGCATGCTCTTGAGTACACACTCTTTCTTGCTAAAATAAATAAATCTTTAAAAAGCTTCTGTACAAGGGCACCTGGGTGGCTCAGTTGGTTAAGCGACTGCCTCCGGCTCAGGTCATGATCCCAGAGTCCTGGGATCGAGTCCCACATCGAGCTCCCTGCTCATCGGGGAACCTGCTTCTCCCTCTGACCCTCTCCCCTGTCATGCTGTTTTTCTCTCTCTCTCTCTCTCAAATAAATAAATAAATAAATAATCTTTAAAAAAAGGTTCTGTACAGAAGAAAAAAATCCGGGGTGCCTGGGTGGCTCAAGTGGTTAAGCATCTGACTCTTGATCTCAGCTCAGGTCTTGATCTAAGGGTCATTAGTTCAGGCCCCGTGTTGGGTTCCACACTGGGCATGGATCCTACTTAAAAAAAAAATCCATCCAACAAAATGAGAGGCAACCTACATAATAGGAGAAAACACTTGCAAACCATATCTTCAATAAGGAGTCAGTATGCAAAATACACTTTAAAAAACTCACAACTTAATAACAACTTGTGCACAACAAAAGAGAGACCACACAGAGAACAGGCAAAAGTAATGGAGACATGGTAATGAAGGGAACATCCCCTACCACCCCAATCATGCTACAAACTACAGAGGGGAGGGACAGTACCCAGGGAACATGAGCAAATTCATCTGTGCTGGGGTATGGAAGAAAAGCTGCAGTTTAAAAGGGTAACTAGAATATAAAGGAACCAGCCCTAGAACGCTGCCAAATAGCAGAGAAGCTGCTGGAACTCTCTCTAGGTCAGAGGCACTGGCAATGCCACAGTTTGCACACCCTCTCTGCCATGATAGCCCAGATGCGAGCACACTGCAGGTGCCATAGCATGCCTTGCCTCAGTGATATCTGAGTCCATAGCATCCCCACATGCCCTGGCACAAAGAAAAAGAAGCTGCGGGGAAAAAAAAAAAGCAACTGGAATAAAAAGATCCAGCCCTAGAACACTGCCAAGTGGTGGGAAAGCTACTGGAACCCTCTCAGGGTCAGAGGAGCTGGCTAATGCCACAGTTTATGTTCTTTCTCCACATTGATAGTGGGACAGGAGTAGGGTCAAAGTACCCTAGCCAGCCTATCACCTCAGTGAGCCCTGGGCCCCTGGCCAACACCAACCCCAGCCATCCCACTGAGACTACCCCAGCATGGGGCACATTGGGACACCTCTGGTCAGTTCTCACTACAGCCATCATGACAAGATGACACAGGCACAAAGCACCCCAGAACACTCCAGGCCCACACCACTTTGACTTCAGATGGTTTGCTAAGACATCCCTGACACAGACCATTCTGGGACCCCTGGCTCCTACCTGCTTTGGCTCAAGCCAACCTGCTAAGGCACCCTTCATGCAGAAAGCCCTGAAACACCCTCACTTGTATCCACTTCAGCTTCAGCTGTCCTCCCAGGGCATGGAACACCCTGGGACCCCCGGTCTATGCCCCACTTTGACTCCAGCCACCCCACCAGGGAACCCCCCCCCATGGTGAGCCTCCCGACATCCTGGCTTGCACCCATTTCAGCTTCAGCCGTCTTGCCAGGCTACCCTCTGCACGGAGAGCCCAGGGACTGCACCAGCCCACACTCACTTCAGCCTTAGCTGTCCTGCCAGGATCCCCTCTGTAGGAAGAGCCTCAGGACCCCCTGGCTTGCACCACTTCAGCTTTAGCTGTCTTTCCAAGGTATCCTCTGCATAGAGAGCCCTGGGACTGTCCCAGCCCATATCCATGTCAGCTCTGCCTTCCCACCAGGGCAAGTCCCAGCATGCAGCACCTCAAGACCCCCAGTCCATGCCAGCCACAGCTCTGGACAGACAGCCCAAATCACCAGGCACACACACAGTCTACACAGGGAATGACCATATTTCAAGTTTAGGAGAAGCAGCCATTCTGCCTAATTCATAGAAACAAACAGAAAGTCAAGCAAAATGAGACAGAGGAGTATGCTCCAAACAAAAGAACAAGACAAAACCTCAGAAAAAGAACTAAATAAAACAGAGAAAAGTAGCATTCCTGACAAAGAGTTTAAAGTTATAAAGATGCTCACTGGATTAGAGAGAAGAGTGGAAGAACTCAGTGAGAACTTCCACAAAGAGATAGAAAACATAAAAAAGAACCAATCAGAATTGAAGAATGTAACAACTGAAATGAAAAATAGACCAGAAGGAATTAACAGTAGATTAACAGATACAGAAGAATGGGTCAGCGATTTGGCAGACAGGGTAATGGAAGTCATCCATGCTAAACAATAAAAAGAAAAATAATTTTTTAAAATGGGGATAGGTTAAGGGATCTCTTGAACAACATCAAGTGAACAAACATTCATATTATAGGGGTCCCACAAGGAGAAGAGAGAAAGAAAAGGGTAGAAAACGTATTTGAGGAAATAAGTGAAAACTTCCCTAAACTGAGGAAGGAAATAGTCATCCAGGTTCAGGAAGCAAAGAGAGTTGCAAACAAGAAAAACCCAAAGAGGTTCACACCACAACATACAATAATTAAAATACCAAATGTTAAGGAAAAAGAGAATTTTAAAAACAGAAAAGAGAAGCAAGAAGTTACATACAAGGGAAACCCCATAAGGCTAGCAGCTGATTTTTCAGCAGAAACTTTACAGACCATAAGGGAGCAGCATGATATATTCAAAGTGCTGAAAAGAAATAAAAAATCTTCAATCAAGAATACCCTACCCTATCCGAAAGGGTACGTGCACCCCAATGTTTATAGCAGCAATGTCCACAATAGCTGTGGAAAGAGCCAAGATGCCCATCGACAGATGAATGGATAAAGAAGATGTGGTATATATATACAATGGAATATTATGCAGCCATCAAAAGGAATGAGATCTTGCCATTTGCAACGACGTGGATGGAACTGGAGGGTATTATGCTGAGCGAAATAAGTCAAACAGAGAAAGACATGTATCATATGACCTCACTGATATGAGGAATTCTTAATCTCAGGAAACAAACTGAGGGTTGCTGGAGTGGGGGGTGGGGTGGGAGGGATGGGGTGGCTGGGTGATAGACACTGGGGAGGGTATGTGCTCTGGTAAGTGCTGTGAATTGTGCAAGACTGTTGAATCTCAGATCTGTACCTCTGAAACAAATAATGCAATATATGTTAAGAAAAAAAAAAAAAGAAGAAGAAGGTAGCAGGAGGGGAAGAATGAAGGGGGGGAAATCAGAGGGGGAGACGAACCATGAGAGACGATGGACACTGAAAAACAAACTGAGGGTTCTAGAGGGGAGGGGGGTGGGAGGATGGGTTAGCTTGGTGATGGGTATTGAGGAGGGCACGTTCTGCATGGAGCACTGGGTGTTATGCACAAACAATGAATCATGGAACACTACATCTAAAACTAATGATGTAATGTATGGGGATTAACATAACAATAAAAAAATTAAAAAAAAAAAAAGAATACCCTACCCTGAAAAGTTATCATTCAGAATTAAAGGAGAGATAAAGAGTTTCCCAAACAAACAAAGTTAAAGGAATTTATCACCATTAAACCAGTCTTACGAGAAAATTTCTTTCAGTGGGAAAGGCCATAATTAGAAATAAAGAAATTGTGAACAAAAAGATATAAAATATGACAACATATACATAAATCTTTTTTAAAAGATTTATTTATTTGAGAGAGAGTGCAAGCAGGGGGAGGGACAGAGAAGAGGGAAAGGGAGAGAAGCAGACTTCCTGCTGAGTGATAAGACCGACTAGGGGCTCAATCCCAGAACCCTGAGATCATGACCCGAGCTGAAATCAAGAGTTGGTTACTTAACTGGCTGAGCCACTCAGGCACCCCTTGACAACATATGTATAAAACGCTGGGGGCGGGGGAAGAGTAAAAAAGCAGTTCTTTTAGAATGTGTTAAAACTTAAGTGAAGGGGAGCCTGGATGGCTCAGTTGGTTAAGCTTCCAACTCTTGGTTTCAGCTCAGGTCATGATCTCATGGGTCGTGGGATCAAACCCTGCATTGGGCTCCATGATTAGCAGGGAGCCTGCTTGAGAATTTCCTCCCTCTGTCCCTCCCCACACCCACTGTCTATCTCTCTCTCTGATAAATAAATCTTTTAAAAAAAACTTGGGGCACCTCTGCTCCTCTCCCCTAATGCTATCTCATAAATAAATTTTAGAAATCTTTTTTAAAAATATTTTATTTATTTATTCGACAGAGAGTGATAGAGTGAGAGAGGGAACACAAGCAGGGGGAGTGGGAGAGGGAGAAGCAGGCTTCCCACTGAGCAGGGAGCCCGATGAGGGGCTCAATCCCAGGACCTTGGGATCATGACCTAAGCTGAAGGCAAATGCTTAACGACTGAGCCATCCAGCCACCCCAATAAATAAAATCTTTAAAAAAAAAAAACCTTAAGTGACCACCAACTTAATATAGACTGCTATATACTTAGAATGTTATATATGAACCTTATGGCAACCACAAACCTGAAACCTATAATAGATATACACAAAATAAGGAAAGAAAGCCAAGCATAACACTACAGAAAGTCATCAATCAAAAGGAAAGAGAGCAAGAGAAGAAGAAAGGAACAAAGAAGAATTACAAAAACAATCAGAAAACAATTAACAAAATGGCAATAAGTACATACCTATCAATAATTACTTTAAATGTAAATGGTCTAAATGCTTTAATCAAAAAAACATAGGGTGGTGGGATGGATAAAAGAAAAGACCAATCTATATGCTGCCTACAAGAGACTCAATTCAGATGTAAAGACACATACAGACTGAAAGTGAAAGCACGGAAAAAGATATTCCAAGTAAATGGAAGCAAAAAAAGAGCTAGGGTAGCAATGCTGACATCTGACAAAATAGACTTTAAACAAAGACTGTAACAAGAGACAAAGAAGGGCATTACATAATGAAAATGGGATCAGTCCAACAAGAAGATATAACAATTGTAAATATCTATGCACCCAACAGGGGAGCACCTAAATACATAAAGCAAATATAAATAAATATAAAGGGAGAAATTGACAGTAATACAATAATAATAGCAAAGTTTAACATCCCACTTACCTCAATGAATAGGTCATCCAGGCAGAAAATAAAGAAACAGTATCTTTGAACAACACATTAGACCAGATGGACTTTACAGATATACACAGAACATTCCATCCAAAAATAACAGAATGCACATTCTTTTCAAGTGCACATAAAACATTCTTCAGAATAGATTGTATTAGGCCACAAAACAAGTCTCAATAAATTTAAGAGGACTGGAATTATTTCATGCATCTTTCCAACCACAATGGTATGAAACTAGAAATCAATCACAAGAAAAAAACTAGTAAAAACACAAACACATGGAGGCTAAACAACATGCTAGTAAAAAACCAATGGGTCAATGAAGAAATCAAAGAGGAAATAAAAAAATACATGGAGACAAATGAAAATGAAAACACAGTGGTCCAAAATCTTTGGAACACTGTGAAAGTGGTTCTAAGAGGGAAATTTATAGTGATACGGGCCTATCTCAAGAAACAAGAAGAATCTTACATAAGCACTCCAACCTATCACCTGAAGGAACTAGAAAAAGAATGAACAAAATCCAAAGTTAGTAGAAGGAAGAAAATAATAAAGATAAGAGCAGAAGTAAATGAAATATAGACTAAGAAAAATAGAAAAGATCGATGAAACCAAGAGCTGGTTCTCTGAAGAGATAAACAAAATTGAAAAACTTTTAGCCAGATTCATCAAGAAAAGAAGAGGGAGGACCCAAATAAATAAAATCAGAAATGAGAGAGAAGACATAATAACCAACACTACAGAAATATGAAGGATTATAAGAGACTACTATGAAAAATTATATGCCAACAAATTGGGCAACCTAGAAAAAAATAAATTTCTAGATACATACAATCTTCCAAAACTGAATCAGAAAGAAATAGAAAATCTGAACAGACCAATTACTAGTAATGAAATTGAAACAGTAATCAAAATATTCCCAACAAACAAACATCCAGGACCAAATGGATTCACAGATTAATTCTATGAAACATTTAAAGAAGAGCTAATATCTATTCTTCTCAAAAGATTCCAAAAAATAGAAGATGAAAGAAAGCTTCTGTATACATTCCTGATACTAAAGCCAGACAAAGACACTACAAAAAAAGGAAACTACAGGCCAATATCCCTGATGAACACAGACGCAAAAATCCTCAACAAAATATTAGCAAACCACATTCAACAATACATTGAAAGGATCATTTACCATGATTGAGTGGGATTTATTCCAGGGATGCAAGGATGGTCCAATATTCACAAATCAATGAATATGATACACCACATTAACAAAATGAAAGATAAAAATCATATGATAATCTCAGTAGATGAAGAAAAGCATTTGACAAGATTTAACATCAGTTTATGATAAAAACTCTCAACAAAATGGATTTAGATGGAACATATCTGAACACCATAAAGGTCACAAATAACACCACACAAGAAAAAGAAATAGAACACATCCAAATTGGTAAGGAAAAAGTAAAACTGTCTCTATTTGCAGATGACATGATACTATACATAGAAAACCCTCAGACTACACCAAAAAAACTGTTAGAAGTATTAAATAAATTCAATAAAGTTGCAGGATACAAAATTAATACCCAGAAATCAGTTGCATTTCTGTATACTACTTATGAAGTAGCAGAAAGAGAACTTAAAAAACAAGCTCGCTTAAAATTGCACTGAAAAGAATAAAATCCCTAGGAATAAATTTAACCAAGGAAGTGAAAGACCTGTCCTCTGAAAACTTTAAGATCCTGATGAAAGAAACTGAAGATGACAAAAAGAAATGGAAAGATATTCCATGCTCATGAAATGGAAGAATATTGTTAATAATAAGCTGGAGGTATCACAATTCCAGATTTCAAGATATACTTCAAAGCTGTAGTAATCAAAACAGTACAATGCTGACACAAAAAGAGAGACATAGATCAACAGAACAAAATAGAGAGCACAGAAATAAACCCATGCTTATATGATCAATTAACCTATGACAAAGGAGGCAAGAATGAAAGACAGTCTCTTCAATATGTGGTACTGGGAAAACTGGTCAGCTACAAGCAAAAGAATGAAATTGGACCACTTTCTTATGTCATATACAAAAATAAACTCAAAATGGATTTAAGAACTAAATGTGGGATCTGAAATCATAAAACTCCTAGAAAAAAACATAGGCAGTAATTTCTTTGACGTTGGCTTTAGAAACATTTTTCTAGATATGTCTTCTCAGGCAAGGGAAACAAAAACAGAACTAAACTTTTGGGACTACAACAAATTTTTTTAAAGCATTTTATTTTCTTTTTTTAAGTAAGCCCTATGCCAAATGTGGGGCTCAAACTCCAACCCCAAGATCAAGATTTGCACACTCCACCAACTGAGCCAGCCAGGTGCTCCAGGACAATACCTGGGGGTATTAAAAGCTTTTGTACAGTAAAGGAAACCATCAACAAAATGAAAAGGCAACCTACTGAATGGCAGAAGATATTTACAAATGATATATCTAATAAGTGGCTAATATCCAAAATACACTAACAACTTCTACAACTCAGCACCAAAAAACCAAATAATCCAACTTAAAAATGGGCAGAAGACATGAACAGAGATTTCTCCAAAGAAGACCTACAGATGGTCAATAGACACATGAAAAGATGCTCAACATCACTAATCATCAGGGAAATGCAAATCAAAACTACAGTGAGATAGCCCTTTACACATATCAGAATGGCTAAATCAAAAAGACAAGAAACAAGTGTTGGTGAAGATGTGGAGAAAAAGGAACCAATGTGCACTGTTGGTGGGAATGTAAATTGGTGATGCTACTATGCAAAACAGTATTGAGATTCCTCAAAAAATTAAAAATAGAAATACCATATGATCCAGTAATTCAACTACTGGGTATTTACCCAAAGAAAATGAAAACAATTCAAAAAGATATATGCACTACTATGTTTATTGCAGCTTTATTTACAATAGCTAAGATATGGAAGCAACCCAAGTGCCCATCTGTAGATAGATGGATGAAGAAGATGTGTATGGATATACAATGGAATATTAGTCAGCCATAAAAAAGAATGAGGTCTTGTCATTTGAAACAACACAGATGGAGCTAGAGGGTATTATGCTAAGTGAAATAAGTCAAGGAAAGACAAATACCATATAATTTCACTTACATGTGGAATCTAAACAAAGAAACAAAAAGCAGAACAGAACTATAAATATAGAGAACAAACAACTGATGGTTGCCAGAGGGAAGGGAGTGGGGGAATTGGAAAAATGGGTGAAGGGAGTGGGATACACAGGCTTCCAGTTATGGAATGAATAAGTCATGGGGCTAAAAGGCACAGTATAAGGAATATAGTCAATAGTATTGTAATAGTGTTGTATGGCAACAGATGGTAGCTACACCTGTGGTGAGTATAGCATAATGTATAGACTTGTAACATTGTGTGTCAACTATACTTCAATAAAAAAGTATACAGCTCAAAAACTAAATAAAAAACAGGCAGAGGCCCAAATAAACAAAATCACTAATGAAAGAGGAGAAATAACAACCAATAGAAATGCAAACAATTGTAGCAGAATATTATGAAAACCTATAGGCCAGCAAATTGGACAACTTAGAAGAAATGGATAAATTCCTAGAAACCTATAACCTACCAAAACTAAAGCAGGAAGATAGAGAATTTGAACAGACCGACTACCAGCAATGAAATTGAATCAGGAATCAAGAAACTCCCAACAAACAAAAGTCCAGGACCAGACAGCTACATAGATGAATTCTACCAAACATTTAAAAAAGAGTAAATATCTATTCTTCTCAAACTATTTCAAAACATAGAAGAGGAAGGAAAACTTCCAAATTCATTCTATGAGACCAGTATGACCCTGATACCAAAACCAGATAAAAACACCACAAAAAAAGAGAACTATATGCCAATATCTCTGATGAACATAGATGTAAAAATCCCCAACAAAATATTAGCAACCTGACTCCAACAATACATTTAAAAAATCATTCAGAGAGAGAGACAAACCATAAGAGACTCTTAATCTCAGGAAACAAACTGAGGGTTGCTGGAATGGAGGGGGATGGGAGGGATGGAGTGGCTGGGTGATGGACACTGGGGAGTGTATGTGCTATGGTTAGCGCCGTGAATTGTGTAAGATTGATGAATCATAGACCTGTACCCCTGAAACAAATAATACATTATATGTTAATAAAATGAGTTTCTTGTGAAAAATAAATAAATAAATAATAAAAATAAAAAATCATTCACCATGATCAAGTAGGACTTATTCCTGGGATGCAACGGTGGTTCAATATTCACAAAACAATGAATGTGATACATCACATCAATAAGAGAAAAGATAAAGGCCATATGATCATTTCAACAGATGCAGACAAAGCATTCAACAAAATACAACATCCATTCATGATAAAAATCCTCAACAATGTAGGTTTAGAGGGAACATACCTCAACGCAAAAAAGGCCTTATATGAAAAGCCCACAGTGAACAGCATACTCAATGGTGAAAAACTGAGAGCTTAGCCCCTAATGTCCAGAACCAGACAAGGATGTCCACTTTCACCACTTTTATTCAGCATAGTACTGGAAGTCCTAGCCACAGCAGTTAGACAACATAATGAAGTAAAAGGCATCCAAATTGGTAAGGATGAAGTAAAATTCTAACTATTTACAGATGACTTGATACCATACATAGGAAACCCTAAATACAACACCAAAAAACTACTAGAACGGATAAATGAATTCAGTAAAGTTGCAGGATACAAAATCTAGGTACAGAAATCAGTTGCATTCCTATACACTAATAATGAAGTAGCAGAAAGTGAAATTAAGAAAACAATCCTATTTACAATTATACCAAAAACAATAAAATAACTAGGAATAAACTTAACCAAAGAGGTGAAAAACTTGTACTCTGAAAACTATAAAACCCTGATGGAAAGAAATTCAAGACAATGCATAGAAAGGGAAAGACATTCTATGCTCAGGGGTTGGAAGAACAAATATTATTAAAATGTCTATACTACCCAGGTGCCTGGCTGGCTCAGTCAGTAGAGCATGTGACTCTTCATCTCAGGGTTGTAAGTTCGAGCTCCATATTAGGTATAGAGATTACTTAAAAATAAAATCTTAAAAAAAAATAAAATGTCTATACTAAACAAAGCAATCTGCAGATTTAATGCAAACCCTATCAAAATACCAACATCATTTTTCACAGAACTAGAACAAACTGTCTTAAAATTTGTATGGAACAACAAAAGACCTTGAATAGCCAAAGCAATCCTGAAAAAGAAAAACAAAACTGGAGGTACCACAATTTCAGATTTCAAGTTATATTACAAAGTAATAGTAATTAAAACAGTATGGTACTGGCACAAAAATAGACACATAGATCAATGGAATAGAATAGAAAACCCAGAAATAAACCCACAATTATATGGTCAATTAATCTTCGACAAAGGAGGAATGAATATACAATGGGAAAAAGAGAGTCTCTTCAACAAATGGTGTTGGGAAAACTGGACAGCTACATGCAGAAGAATGAAATGGGAGCATTTTCTCTCACCATACACAAAAATAAACTCAAAATGGATTAAAGACTTAAATGTGAGACCTGAAACTATAAAAATCCTTGAAGAGAGCACAAGCAGTAATTTCTTTGACATTGACCATAGTTAACATTTTTATAAATATGTCTCCTGAGGCAAGGGAAATAAAAGCAAAAATAAACTATTGGGACTACATCAAAATAAAAAGTTTCTGCACAGTGAAGGAAACAGTCAACAAAACGAAAAGGCAACCTACTGAATGGGAGAAGATATTTGCAAATGACATATCCAGTAAAGGGTTAGTATCCCAAAATATAGAAAGACCTGATACAACTCAACACCCAAAAACCAAATAATCCAATTTAAAAATGGGCAGAAGACATGAACAGAGATTTCTCCAAATACATACAGATGTTCAACAGACACATGAAAAGATGCTTAATATCACTCATCATCAAATGAGATTTGGTATCATTTGATATCACTTCACACCTGTCAGAATGGCTAAAATCAAAAACACAAGTAACAACAATTGTCAGTGAGGATGTGGAGAAAAAAGAACCCTCTTGCACTGTTGGTGGGAATGCAAACTGGTGCAGTCACTGTGGAAAAGTTTATGGTGGTTCCTCAAATAATTAAAAATAGAACTACCCTACAATCCAGTAATCACACTTCTGGATATTTGCCCAAAAAATACAAAAACACTACATCAAAGGGATACGTGCACCCCTATGTTTATTGCAGCATTACTTAAAATAGCCAAACTATGGAAGCAGCCCAAGTGTCCGTCGATAGATGGATGGATAAAGAGGATGTGGTATATATATACAATGGACTATTATTTAGCCATAAAAAAGAATTAAATCTTGCCATTTGGGACAACATGGATAGAGCCAGACAGTATAATGCTAAGTGAAATAAGTCAGTCAGAGAAAGACAAATAGCATATGATTTCACTCATCAGTGGGATTTAAGAAACAAAACAATCGAGCAAAGGAAAAAAAAAGAAAGAGTGACAACCCAAGAAACAGACACTGAACTATAGAGAACTGATGGTTACCAGATGGGAGATGGGGGCGGGGGGAGGCGAATGGCTGAAATAGGTGATGGGGATTAAAGACTACACTTATTATAATGGGGGAAAAAACCAGACAGAGGAACTGCATAGACATTTTTCCAAAGACATATTAAATGGCCAACACATACATGAAAAGGTGCTCAATATCACTGATCATCAGGGAAATGCAAATCAAAACCACAATAAGATATATCACACCTGTGATGGCTATTATACAAAAACAAACAAACAAGAAATAACAAGTGTTGGCAAGGATGTGGAGAAAAGGGAACCCTTAGGTACTATTGGTGGGACAGTAAATTGGTGCAGGCATTACGGAAAACAGTATGGAGTCTCTTCAAAAAATTAAAAATAGATCTACCATATGATCTAGCAATTCAACTGCTGGGTTTTTATGTAAAATAAATGAAAACACTATCTCAAAATGTATCTGCACCCCTGTGTTCATTGCATTGCAGCATTTTTTACAACAGCCAAGATATGGAAGCAACCTAAATGTCCACTGATGGATAAAGAAAATGTGAGATTGATATATATATATATATATGTAATATTATCATGTTATGTGTGTGTGTGTACATGTGTGTACATGTGTGTGTAACAAAGAAGGAAATCTTGCTGTTTGCAATAACATGCATGGACCTTGAGGGCATTATGCTAAGTGAAATAAGTCAGACAGAGAAAGAGAAATACTGCATGATCTTACTTTTATGTGGAATTAAAAACAAAAAACCCCAAGCTCACAGATACAAAGAACAGACTGCTGCTTGCCAGAGGCAGAGGGTGGAGGGTGGGCAAAAGGGTGAAAGGTAAAAAAAAAAAAAAAAAAAAGTTGTTTCACTGTCTCCATAGTTTTTACTAAAAGTCAGCAGTTAATTGAAGTATTGTTCCCCTGCATGTAATGTTTTCATGATTGTCCCTTTATCTTTTTTAAGCAGTTAGACTATGGTGCTTGTAAGCATGGCTACTTTATATTTGCCCTGCTTAGATTTCACTGACTTTCTTTACTCTGTAAATGTCTTTTGCCAAATATAGGAAAATTTTATCTATTATTTACTAAAGTATTTTCTTTATCTCACTCTTTTTTTTAATAGCTTTTTAAAATATTTATTTATTTATTTATTTATTTATTTATTTATTTGAGAAAGAAAGCATGAGCAGGGGGAAGGGCAGAGGGAGAGGGAGAAGCAGACTCCCCACTGAGCAGGGAGCCGGATGTAGTGCTCAATCCCAGGACCCCAAGATCATGACCCGAGCTGAAGGCAGATGCTTAACCGATGGAGCCACCCTGGTGCCCCCCCATTTTTTTTTTAAGGATTTTATTTATTTATTTGAGAGAGAGAGCACAAGCGGGAGGAGGCACAGAGGGAGAGGGATTATCTTTTCTCTTGAGAATGGGTCACATTTTCCTGGATCTTCAAACTGTATCTTGGACCTTGTAAATGCTGTTTTAGAAATTCCAGACTTTAGGGGTGCCTGGGTGGCATAGTCGGTTAAGCATCAACCTTTGGTTTCAGCTCAGGTCGTGATCTCAGGGTCATGAGACGGAGCCCCACGTTGGGCTCTGTGCTCAGCGAAGAGTCCGCTTGAGATTCTCTTTCCTGCTCCCTCTGCCCCTCCCCCCAATCGTGCTCTCTAATAAATAAATCTAAAATTAAAAAAATTCCAGATTTTGCTATATTTCTTTAAAGAATGTGGTGTTTGGTTGGTTGGTTGTTTGTTTTTTTATAAACCAGCAGTTTTCTTGGACTTAAACTGTAAACTCTATCTTTTAGATGGTAGCTCAAATGTCAATTCAGTTCTTTTTCTTCTTAAGCTCCAAGTCTCTCCAATGCATATATAGTTCAGGGATCAACCAGAAATTTGGACAGAGTTTATACACAGAATTTAGGGGTCTCTCTCTATGACTCTCCCCTTTCTCAGATTCCACCTTCCCTTTTCCAGTACCTGGGATTTCCCTGAACTTTGTCCTGTGGTGCTTTAGACCAGGAAGAGTTGTGTTTTAGTTATATCATGCAGAAGTAACTGTGGCGTGTCTTTAGGCAAAAAGCTCCAAAAGTGGGTAATTTTCCCTGTGATATTCTTTTCCTGAGTATTTTCAAAATCTGCTTGCTTTTGATTACTCTCCAATGTCCTCAGGTTTTGTGCTTTTGTATTTTGTCCAATTTATAGTAGTCTGTGGGAGGACTGAGTCTACTAGGAGCTACTAAGCCAAATACCCAATGGTCTATTCTTGTTTTGAATCATATCCTTAGGATAAATTCTCAGAAATGGGATTTGTGGGGGAAAAAAGGTATACAGCTTTATGTTTTATAATTTGCTTGCTTGTAGATATTTCTTTTAAAATATTAATATTTAGAGAAACTCATTTAGATTTGTTTATGTCTTGTTTTACTGTTTTTATTGAAATTTTTTTAAGATTTTATTTGTCAGAGAAAGGGAGAGAGCACAAGCAGGGGGAGTGACAGGCAGAGGGAGAAGCAGGCTCCCCGATGAGCAACGAGCCCGACGCAGGGCTCGATCCCAGGACCCTGGGATCATGACCTGAGCCGAAGGCAGATGCTTAACCAACTAAGCCACCCAGGCATCCCTGATTGAATTTTTTTTTTTTTTTAGAAGGCTGCATGCCCAGTGTGGAGCCCAGTGCCAGGCCTAAGATCAAGACCTGAGCGGGGCTCCTGGATGGCTCAGTCGGTTGGGCATCTGCCTTCGGCTCAGGTCATGATCCCAGGGTCCTGGGATCGAGCCCCGCATTGGGCTCCCTGCTCCGTAGGAAGCCTGCTTCTCCCTCTCCCACTCCTCCTGTTTGTGTTCCTTCTCTCACTGTGTTTCTCTCTGTCAAATAAATAAAATCTTTAAAAAAAAAAAACCTGAGCCGAGATCAAGAGTCAAATGCTTAACTGACTGAGCCACCCAAGCACCCTTGAAATTTTTCTGAAAAGGTGAATGGGGAGCATAAATGTCAGACTAGTGGTTGGACTCAAAGGATACAGTTCACGGACTGAATCATAGTTCTCTAAATCTCACACGAGGTGCCCACAGTGACCTGGTTTAGGATCTTCCAGCGCCAACCTCAGAGGTTGTTGAAGCTAGAACCTTCTACTCTTTAGATTCATACCCTTGCTATAGCCTCATCCTGGGCAGAATATATTTCCATGACCCCAAAAAAAGGACTTCCTTTTAAACTCTGGAAACCAGCCTATTTCTTCTCTTTTTCCCGTTGTTCATCCTTACTCTGGGCCTGACCCACAACTGGTTTTCCCACCCTAGAACTTGAGAGATTTGGGGTTTATGTTCCTTTTTTTCTCAGAATGCCATGCATTTCTATGTGAATTTCTCCCTCCTTACTGGAGACTAGCTCTCGTACCAAGTAAAGAGGCAGTATGTATTAAATAAAAGGCCTTGTTATACCCTTTCCAGATGGTGAGAACTTGTAGACCCTACGTTCGTATAACCAAATTTGGACTTGTATTTACATATCAAGGGATTCCATTTGGTTACTTAATACAAACATCTTTGTGTTTCATATCTGTTATAATAATTCTATATAAAATATAACAATCCATAACTCAGTGACTTAAAACTATAGTCATTTATTTTTTACTTATGCATCTTCAGACTGCCTGAGCTTTAAGCTTTATGCTGCAGGTTGGGTCTATGTTTTCTCCATGTATTTCTCCTTCCCCTTGGACCAGAGGTTGCCCGATTATTCTCATGGCAAAAAGCAAGAGTACAAGAGAAAAGGCTGCAATATGCCATTTTAAGCCTTCCTTTTCATTATTTTCATCCTTAATCCACTGGCCAAAGCAAGTCACATGGCCAAGCCCAAAATCAAAAGTACATGGAATCCATTCTATCTATCCTGAGGCCACAACAAGGGTGTGAATGTAAAATACGCCTACAGGGCGGTGAATAATTGGGACAATAATTCAATCTACCACACTTAGGGTACCACATTTGTATGTCTTTTCTACGTGGTTTTTTCATTTAAGGAGTATTCAACAGCTGTTAGAGCATGGAATTTACAGTCAAGTAGACTTGGGTTTCAATCTTTACTCCAGAATTTTGCTACCTACAAGAATTTGGGCAAATAACCTCACTTCTCTGAATCATGGTTCCTCTTGAATCATTCATAATTCCATCACCCAGATTTAAACCCTGTAAATATTTTGGTGTGTTTATTTTTTCTAAGCACATAATAATTTTCCCCACAAATTTGTAATAATACAATATGTTTTTTAAAATTTTTAACTTCAGGAGGCCTGGGTGGTTCAGTCAGTTAAGCATCTGCCTTTGCCTCAGGTCATGATCCCAGGGTCCTGGGATGGAGTCCCGCATCAGGCTCCTTGCTCAGCAGGGAACCTGCTTCTCCCACTGCCTGCTGCTCCCCCTGCTGTGCTCACTCTCCCTCTCTCTCTCTTTCTCTCTCTCCCTGACAAATAAATCTTAAAAAAAAAAAAAAAAATTTACTTCAAGGGGCACCTGGGTGGCTTAGTCAGTTAA